>NW_014332862.1:1163156-1235846 GCF_000341935.2 Cephus cinctus
CCCCCCGCCTCACTACCCAACAATAATCGATAATCCTTCTCTTTGTTGTCTTCGTCGTGATTCATTCCCATTGATATTGCTCCTCCTTAATTTTATCTATATTTATTTATTAACATCAATATGTATATACGCCAAAATACCGATTTGTTAATTATTACTGTATTTTATTGATTGGATAAATTAAACTTTTTATTTCCGGTATTTCTGGATTCTTTCGTAAGTTTGAACCGTCATTACCCGTAATTCCTTTACATGCATGTAGGAATCAAGGGACCACCAGACCAATACTTAATTTAGTCACGGGCACGATTACACAGGGTGGGAAAAAGAAAGCAAAAAAGGTTCGATAAGAAAAATAATAAAAGAGTACAATGCACATGATATTGATTCACAGGATATGACAGCCTCTCAAAGAGTCGCATCCTGTGCGAGTAAGGCTCACGCGGGAGATGTAGTCTGTCGGGTGTCATGGCGGCGAAATCTTAACGGATCTAATCGTCAGCATCCTCAAGTACTCGCCCAAAGTTCTTTGGGTCCTTTCACTAACTTTAACATGACGAACTCATCGAGCAACGTCCAGAGGATCACAGAAAGTAAGCTCTGTTAATTCCATCGTGATCCACGTGATATACTAATGAAATATATTAGACCCGGTCGCACCGATAGTCGCATAGACGGTGAAAACTTGATGTTTCACACGATAGAGTTGTGTATTTAACTCAATAGGTATTCTTAGTCGTAATTGTATTCGTGAAGGAACAACAGGTTGACAAGTATTTTTCAGATTGTTCATTTTCTTTTCAGAGTCTACTAAGGATTGCCTGACTTAATTGTAAATCGGTTATAACGACGTGCAATTAGGCTTTACTAAGGATCAGTCTTATACTGGATATTAGAAAATCTTATTTAACGAAAATACGACGCATCCATTTACTCGCGTACCTACGTGTTAACGATCAATTTATTAATTCGACGATACAACTCGATCGGATCGATCGATTTGATCGAATTTCATGATTTATATAGTATAGTATCGTTTTAGTGACTGTTTTCCTATTGTATGGATCGCAAAATATCTTAATGTTACGATATCAGTATTTACGACTCAATTACGTCGTATCGTTTTATTAAGCAATCGTTATGCGATATAATGTATGAAGTGTATCCAGAAGAAAATAGAGATTATGATAATTCGTTTGTAAGTATCTATAGGCGCGTCTTCTGCGGCGAAACGATTGTGCGTCTGTTCGTGGCACGGGTCTGAATATTTTCGGAGAGATTGATGATCGTCGCACAACATTTATAGAGGTGAGATTGTCAATTCTTTTATGGTTATTTTTATATTTAATCATAAGGAAATATATATATATATATATATAGCTAATAAATGAATATCTTGGACACTCGCTGCTAGTGCATTGAAATTTCATTGCAGCGAGTGTACAAAGAGATTCTTTAAGTAAATATGCATGAAAAAGTTTCATCAATTCCAAAATTGTACCCGAGCTCGGGTTTGCCTTTATGGTTGAAATTTATGGAAATTCTATATCAGCCCAAAGGTCACGAGTTGCTGAAGTTCGTCGACTCTTCATTAAGTGTATTTTGAAAAATTAATTTAAAAACTTATAATTTTTGGACAGAATTTGATTATACTAGGACAGCATAATTATTAATAGTACTCGATCGTATCATTGCCTTAATTATTGTTGCATTAATAATATACTTCTTTTTATGGAAGATGACATAGTCCATTTCGTGTATCGATAATCGATTGTCGAAAATATTTTAAAAATTAACTTTTCGCAGATGTATTTAAGAGACTACCAAGTACTCCAGTTAAATATTCATTGTATTGTATATTGCTTAGTTTCGATGAAAAAAAAAAATTAATAAGATCCACGTGTTCGAACAAGCCAACCAGAAAAATTTTCGTAGGTGGAGCGGCTTCCCACTCGATAATCAATATACCGTGTGTAACTTACAAAAGGATTACAAGGGAAGTATAACGAGCTAAAGAACACGTTCTGAAGGAGCTTCTTATGATCGATATATCTGATGGCTGTGTAGGATATACTGTTGTATACTTTGAAATTAGCATGGAAGTAGATGCGCTCGATATTTGATTCAGAGACGAATCTAACGCTATTTAGAATTCTAGTTTCAATTCTAATTTCCTCCCTTGCGAATAAAGATTATTCCCTTATAATAATCCTTATTCAAAGTATTGAAAATAGCGGCAAGCCACTGAGGCAGCACAAATTATTGTACTAATGATTGTATGTATTGTCGTGGTATAACATGTGTATGTATATGTATCCTTTAAGTTATTCGAGAGACGACTGTGTTCAATAACTCAAAAGTCCCTGAATTTTGTAAAAAAAATTTTCATGAAAAACAAAACTAGCTAGCGTAATTTCTTGTGAATTTTCGAAATCATTCATCACCATTCCATATCCATTAAAATCAATTTAACAGGTGATCCCTAATACAGGAATAGCCGTACGATCTAATGAAATAACATACACATTACTCTTCATCACGTTAACGAACCCAAGAACAAAACTGTCACCCGTTACATACGCTTCGTTCATCATTAAAAAGCGCGGGATCAAATTGCCCTAATCTATTCTCAAGCCAGCATGTGATGATGGATTAAATAATTTCACAGTACATCCAGATAGGAAAAGTATGTTTCTCATAATAAATAACAGTGAATGAATATTTGATATCAAAAAATTTACTACGCAATTAAATCCTGGCGTTTCTTTTCTTTTTGAATATAAAAAAAAAACAGATTTTTGATCTTTTCTTTTTTCAAAAAAATATTTTTCACGACTCAAAAAGTATCACCACTATTTATATACATATATATTTCATATGCTTAATCCTTTGCACTCCGAACCTGTTCTGGACGTTAGCCACTAGCTACTCAGCGCCACTTTGTGGAAATTTCAGAAAAACATGCATTTCTCAAAAAGTTGTGCTGGAATAATAATATTTAGGAATGGCTGGAATAATGGTAATAATATTAGTAATCACTAATAAACTTTAATGTCCCCCGAGAGGGTACAGCGGAGTGCAAAGGGTTAATCCCATACCTCCGATACGGTCGAATCGCGTTATAAGACCCGCCCGCTGTAAGGCCACTTTCCCCTTATCAAAGCCCGAGCGTTCCCGTATTATACTGGCTCGGAGACAAACGAGATAGAAATCAGCGAAAGCGCGTAAAATAATAAACACGGATGCAGCATAAATAAACGTATCGGGAGAAAAGACGTCACCACACCGAAATACCGGAGAATACACAAGTTTTGCTTGAAACGGTGGGGGAGCCCGGTTTCTCAGAATTTAATTTCCCTACAGCCCCGTGAACGATTCTTATAACGCGAATCAGCTACATGCACGTACAATCCATATAATAAATTCCCAAGCCGTGTCACGAGTCTGCCCTATAGGAGACATAAACGTGACCCTGGCCGAGTAATCGTAAAACAGGAAGAAGAAGATCGAAAGAACAGTTGTGACGCGTCTCGAAATTGTTCGTCTCTTCCATTCCAGTAGATCGGTTAGGCGTGCTGTTGTGAACGCCCCGTAAAGGACTTTAGAGTCCGTGGGCGCCGTATAAAACTGCGTCCAAGCGGTTTCCGCGGTCCAGTGTTGATGCTGGCCGTCTCTCTGTCTCGGTGTCTTATCGTCTAGTGCATCTTAGTATATATACATTTATAGCAGGACAGTCAATCGAAAACTCGGGTATATTTGAGTAACCAGTGTTTCGCATTAGGTTACACATATGCTGTGCTTTAAACGGTGACTTGTGCACTGTTACCGTTATATATACGCTAATGCTGTATGTAAGAGTTTATACCTAAGCGACCAGTCATTCGAAAAAGCTACAAGATGCGCTCCGATGGGGTCGTGGCGTTGGTCGTCTTCTTCGCGGCGATGGCCACGTTCTCCGTGATGGCTGTTACGCCCGACGAAGGTACGCCTGATCTCTCCTAATACGGAGCAGCTTTTCTTAATAACCGATCCGTGTGTTGTCTCTCTATTTATCCCTAGGGGAATTCTTCACTCATATACGTACTATGTGTGTTCCTTTCAGAAATTAGTAACTAGATTCACTGTTAGTACGCTGTAGATTCGTATGAATTTAAAAGATTACGCATATTGTACGAAAAATATCTTATAGGTTACCGAAAAGACGAATGTGGATCGCTTTTATCAATATTTATATATGGCAAACAATCTGTTCGTAATTTCGAAAAAAAAAAAAAAACTTTCACCTATATGTTATATTTAACTAAGAGAATACAAGGTGCGAGTTGTTATACTATGGTTTCTCTTTTATCATAAAATATTCCATTGTCTTCTTATCTTCGAATTCTTTGAATTCTGGTTCAACTTTTCTTACGGTATTAAGCATTCCTATTGAATTCCAATGCTTCCCTTCAGTCCCTCGCGAATCTAGGTTACTTTTCATCCTTGAGTGACAGAACCTCTGGATACTGCTAAAGTCAGAAAGTATTTGCGAACAATGGAATTGAATAAGGAAGGATGCTACAGGGGCGACTGTTTTACAATAAAGATTTATTACCTTTGAAGATATTATCTCAAGACAGTTACAGTGTCAATGTAAATAAGCATATTTATTATCATTTGATATCGATCTATCGATTATAAGTAATGCAACGTCTCTACGATTTTTCAATTAATTATTTAAGCAAATACTCGACGCTACTCGATCTTATTTATTTATGTCTTATCAGTCGATCGATAATCTTCAAGTACAGATTTAATACTGAAATCAATTATTTGCACGTGTTCTCTCGTTTCTCAAACCAGTCCTGTAACAAAGCAAGAAACCCGGTAGTAGCAGCCGCTGGTACTCCAGGGTCAGTCAACTCGAATACTCCGTATTGTTTTACTAAATTCCCCTAGGGGTGGAGTATATGAAAATAAATAAGTGAAAAAGCTCAGTAGTACTTTTCACGTGATTGAAAATGACTGAACCAAAAGTTTAAAGGATTATTTAATATCGTGACTAATTAGAGTATACATCAATTAAAAACTAAATATATATAACTGTAACCATAATCGTTCTATGAAAATCTTAATTTACAAGAATTTAATATTTCCTCGTTAAAAATTTCCGGAAATCTCATTTATACGACGATGTTATTAAACTTAATGCATTACGAGGGGCCACAAGGGGTTATCGCGTCTAACTTAAGATCAGTACTGTTGCTTTAAATAAATTGCTTAAATAATGTCGAACAATAATTCCATCACGAAGGAAATGCGTATTTATTGATTGGGGACAATCGTTCTGAGTCAATTGCTACGAATTGATCTCAATTGTCTTTTAACTCGATTTACCTCGAACTGTACCTTCGTTTACACTAGCCACTTGCCTAATCTTTTTTTTTTACGCACGACATACGATATCCTAATAACAGTCAACACAAAAAGGTAATATCGCTTGTACCGTGATACATTCGACACGTGGAATCTTATAACGTTTGACAAATGTGGAGAAAAAAACAATAGATTGTTATTTTCAAAAAACCCTACTTTCTCGTAACGCTCTAAATCAATATTTATAACATAAGTTCGGTCAACTGTACATTCTATGGAGTTAATAATAAAAAAATTTATTTTTAATGAAAAATCATAATCGAGCACGTGACCTTCCATACAATACATCGATGTATTTCATTTGGATTAACGGGCTGCACAAGATTCAGGATTTTTTTCACGATTACCATTACATATACATATATATTATATGGATTTTACGCGTTCGGCCATTACCGAGTTTTTATTGGAGCTCATGGTTTTCAGGTAAAATATCACAGCTCGTTTTCGCGATAATGAAACTTCACGATATTTGTATCGCTGAAAATAAAGATAATCTGTTCATGGTTGTAGCAATTCGGTGTAGGAGTAATTTACGGCCCTGTAAATAATTTAAATCGTTTCCCGACGTGTTTCTCCTGAATGTGATATTTGTTGTTCCACAATTTAACCCTTAAAAATATATATGTATATAATACACATATAAACATTGACTTTACGTTAGTTTCACACTGTACACATTTACAAAACCCCGAGGATAAAGAATGGGCGGTGAAAATAATAGAAACGTGGGTAGTCATTTTCGTTCGTATTTTATTTTTGAAATTTAAAAAAAAAAAGGTATAATATTATTAATTACTAAGATCATCTATTTATTTCGATACAGTGCAATTTTTTTACTTAAATCATTTACTTTGTTTTTTCATTATATTCAATCACTTTTAAACAAATTATTATACCTTTCTATTTCGATGCGCGTTTTAGAACTCATGTTCTTCTTAAGGAATTTGTTACGTGCTGAAGTCTTGAGCTAAGTTCATTAGCTAACATGACGTCATTCTATACTGTAGATAGGTTTACTGTGTAGCTTTTATTAATTGACACCTACAATCTAAGGAAATTGGACATTATGGTTTTAGAACCGGTTATGCAAAAGCCGTGACGAAAATTGGGTTTGTTTATTTCATTTAAGTAACAATTTAATTTCGTAGCCCATTAACTTAATTAGTAATGATAAAGATGATATATTTAAATAATCTAACTATGGCTCGTTATCTGGGATGGAGAAAAAAATAGTGAAAATAATATAATTATATATATATATATATACAGGTGAGTAATCCGTATACGAAACTCTTAGTCAGCATCGTTTGAGCCGAGTGTACATAAAAGCAATGAATTTAATGAAAACGCAATTAATTTAAAACATATGTGATTGCGTAACTTTGAAAATTTTATGAAATCAAATATTTGAAAAAAATATATATGTTCCAGAAAAATTCATGGTTCATCCTGTCCGTTGTAGTATCGAAGAGATGAAAATTAAAAAAAATATATTTCTTGCATTATATTATCATTATTATTATTATACAGGAGAAATAGCGTATTGTAAATAATGTATTGTATACAGCAGCTTAATATATTGTAGCGTAATATATTTTTGCCGTCAATTCTCACAGAATTAATTCAATAATTGTTGATTTTACTCTTCGAAATAAAAATTGGACTTTATTTCTAGGTTTATCAAAGAGTCTTAAAGAAGCGCTGAACGAAGACGAATTTGCGATTGTGGTAAAACACGTGAAGCCCAGAAAAAAACAAACCGATCGACTGGAAACGCTTCTGAGGGCAGACTTTTCAAAAACAAAGGAACAGTTTGTTTTAAAACTCGACAGACTCGAAAAACGAAGTAAGTACGAATTATTAATTAATTAATCAAACTTTCGCGTGGGACTATCTAGTGGGGAAAGCATGCTGCTTGCTTAGACAATAATTAATTAGTTGAACGAAACGTTTGTATTTCTACGTTCTGTATGAACGATGGTTTTTAAGCGCGTAAAATACAATCGCGAAACATCACCTTGTTTGCAACAAAGGCGTGCAACACTAAAATATTATTGAATATTTAAAAGATAAGTACTTTTGTTCAATATTGTCACTCGAAATGCACAATAATCCAACGGATATCATATTACATGTATATATACGTATACACGTGATAGATGTCTCTGTTTATCTTTTTTTTCATATAAAGTATATCTGCATGTGAAATAAGTGACATTAAGGATACAGGAATCATAAATTACTGTTTTGTCTTGGCATGTTAAAATAGTTCAAAAAGAAAAATATTTTTTGTGTTGACATCTGACCATTCGAAGACCTTTCGCTTAATCTCACGCGATAATCATGGGTATAAATGACTTTTATAATATTCATGCTTCAGTAAGCATTATTATATAATGTTTGTATACCGATGATGCACTGGATAATATTCTCTACATATAACAATTCTACACCTGACAATGTGTGTCAAGGAGTGCCGTGCTAAATCATATAGAAATATACTCATATCAGTATTATAAAGTGCAATATAAAAACTATATTGGAGAAGCAAATGTGACAGAATAAGTTGAAGATTAATCGGGAATATAAAAAATTTAACGTAACATTATCAATATTTCATTAAAACGGAAATATAATACTTATTTAAACCTGCGTTTGACTATGGTTTATAAGCTTGACGTAAATTCCCTAGAAAGTAACTAGTAATTTAAATAGGTAGCGGAGACTGGTGTTTGTTGAAACACACACGAATTATATTTCAATGAATGTTACGATGAATCTTATAGAATTTTTTTGTGAAATTTTGGTCACTTTTTTTCGGCTCAACAACAATACGGTTCATTAGGCAATTATAATTTATTCACTACCAATAGATGACATATTAAACGGTTTTATTTCATTCGACACCGGTCTCCCGTACTAATTGTAAGCAACAGCTGTTCTAATGCTATGTGTGTTTATACACATATATCATTAAACGACTTAGCTAGTATTAATTTGAGTGAATTCAGACACAGTTTAAAAAATTATACTTTACGTATTTAAATAACCTGTATCTACTCACCTTGCAGTTATATTGGAAACCACGGAAAATGGTCATACGCATTTTGACACTTTTCTGGTTGAAAGCCTGGACGAGTCGACGCCAATTAAAAATTTGATTCTCCACGTACGTCAAGAGCCACGTCACTCACTAGTCGATCTATATGTGGACTGTGTGTACCAGGGTGAAATCCGTACAAAGAGGAGTTTCCACAAAATAACCGAAGACGCCGCGACATTACATCTGGAAGTGGTGAGTTTCGGCCATGTTTGTTAGCACGAAGTTTCTCGCGAGATTCTCTTTTGAATCTTGCACCATGCTTCGCGAATAAATTTACTAACCAGATTGCACACAATTCACTTGGAAAGAGTCGTGAATTTATGATGAAGGATCACTCAGGTTGTGACTTGGACGTCAAAAAGAATGATTGGTCGTTTGACTTGAAAGAGAAGCCCCATACATTCTTTTCTTACGAGAAAGGACTGCGAACCGATAAAAATTCAAAATCGTCACTCAATTCCTGTCATTTTCCGTCGGAGAAAAAATAATCTGAGAATCCACAGACACATTCAGATATATTACTTTATAAATTATATTTCCCTTCTCGAATATGCGAATCGAGAGATCGATATGCACTCACAAACTAGTAAAGTGCATTATCTTGCTTCGATTATCGACTCTTGTTAAAGGTAAGTATTACTCTGATATATAAACTTGAGCAACGCACTATAGTTGTGGGCTGATTGTTTCGCGCCTTGCCACCTAGCGGACCTACATAATTCACAATTGGTTAAGTCTGGCAAAATTGATATTAATTATAGTTAGTAGTACGAACATAATCTGATTTCATGTTGCATATATTTTATTAACGTTTATAGCAGATTCATTGTAATTTCGCAAAGTGCAAAAAATTTCAAATAACCCACCGACGTCCCAGAATTGCTATAAATAGAAAGTTCTCTGCCAATGGCTTATTCTAACGGCGCCGACATTTTTCCTGCTTGTCGTACATAGATTGCGACTTGAGAGAGCGTAGCTTTTTCTAACATTGCAAGTATCTCAGCGAAGTCGCAGGTTTAGTCAGTCTCATCGTGTGGGATAAGTATTACGTAAAGGTAACGGCAAGCATATATATATATATATATATATCACACTACATATATACTAAGCATAAACATGCATCAGGATTCGTAGCGAATCCTAATGCGGTCCATTACAACCGATGCTGATACCTACGTGAAATTCCACGTAAGCTATCCTGGTCCATTGACAATACTTTTCTCGCTGTATTCTCACTCACCTATGGATAATATCTCCATTTGATTAAACAGATAAGAAAATGGATGTTTCACCATACTTATTCCATAAGAACGTATATATCACTATGATAATCTATGCCAACGTGGTATATTTCTATTTTCTTTTTTCTCACGAACGGTACGATTTTATTTATACACACCGTCGCCCAGTGCATATCGTGGGACGACGTCTTTCCAAATATGGCTGGCAAAACCTACGCCATTCGCATTTAACATGTCTATACTTGCCCAACCTGTTACCCAGTGTCTCTAGTGCTTTGATTTGATACATTACATTGATTTCTTAAATTTTGTAACGATCCACTTCCTGTCGCTTTCTCTTGCCCCATTTTTTGCCGAAAATTTTCGGGAGGAACTTCGATGAAAATTTTATTATGCACTTAGGACTG
This sequence comes from Cephus cinctus, assembly GCF_000341935.2. Classification (NCBI taxonomy): domain Eukaryota; kingdom Metazoa; phylum Arthropoda; class Insecta; order Hymenoptera; family Cephidae; genus Cephus; species Cephus cinctus. The sequence continues at coordinate 1,173,326 of NW_014332862.1, forward strand.
AATCCCTGTAAGGACCATTTTTAATTATTGAAATTTTTGAATGTTTCAGTACAAAGAAAGAAAGTATCACACGAAGATATATAAGACGTCGGGAATAGACGCCATTTTACGGCAAGAGAATTGCCCTTTGGACCTTTTGGATTTCGACGAAATGCAAGCCTTTCAGCCGTCACTGTCAAATAATAATGAAATATCGAGACGCGGTGACATGGGAATATTACACGATCTGGATGATCAAAGTATTGAGTCTTGTTTAAATTTGACTTTTACATTTAGATATGATTCCTGTTATATAATTGTTATTTGTAGTTTGCTTAACGGAAATCATCAAGAATACAATCAATGAATTGATAGCAGCTATTCGAAATTTGCAGAATGAAGTTAAATCAAATGTGAGTATATTAACTTTGATAATTTGAGCGTGCATAAATTTAAAGTCAATTTAGAGTTAAGTCTCATTAAATATGTCAAATGCTTTTGAATGAACCAACTTTTTCAATATTAACATTCGTCACTGCGGTTATCTCTTCCGCGCCTTCCTGTATTCTTGTTCGTCGTGATACAGGCATTTAACAGAATGAAATAATTAAATATACCGACTTCACTTTTTATTTTTAGAGATTGGAAACGCAACATCTTCGACAGCTCATTGAGAATTGTGTCGCATGCAAGCCAGGTACGAAATTAAAAAAACAAATAAACAAAGGAAATGCCAAATCCTTCATGTATTATTTTAAATAATAGTGAGTAATAAACGAAGTCTTCTTAATACACCTATATTCTAGCACTCCGATGCGACTATTCCTCGATGAATGAGAATCTATGCAAATTTGAGCTCATTTTACATATGAAAATACTGTAGGTAGAAACGTTGCTTGTCCTTAGACTATAATCGCCTGGCGTTTGTTTACAGGGAACGAACCACCACAGATCTCATGCACGGTTAACTCACCATGCTATCCTGGAGCTCAATGTCGTGACACCTCACGTGGTCCGGAATGTGGCTTATGTCCACGTGGCTTAGTAGGAGATGGACGCACCTGCAGACCAGGTATCACCTGCGCAGATCAACCCTGTTTTCGAGCAGAAATGTGTCACGATACCTATAACGGATATAGGTATACCATATAGCTATCATAATTCCCTGCACTCTTGTCTTGTCAAAATTAAATAAAAATAATTCTGTATCATCAACAGATGTGATCCGTGTCCCGAGGGATACGTCGGTAACGGGGAGACGTGTACCATGCGCCCAAATGGATGTGAATCCAATCCTTGCTATCCGGCAGCAGAGTGTATACCTACGAATAATTACCCCTTTTACGAATGTGGTCCATGCAGCGAAGGTTATACCAAAAATGGAACCACCTGTCAAGATATAAATGAATGTGAGGTAGCAAGACCATGCGATCATCGAGTACGTTGTATGAATTTGGTACCTGGATACAGATGCGATGCTTGTCCAGTTGGGTTTACCGGAAATAGGGTCCAGGGTATCGGACTAGCTGAAGCCAGAAGATATCGACAAACTTGTATCGACATCGATGAATGTGCAGACGGTAGAAATGGTGGTTGCGTACCGAACTCGGACTGCATCAATACCGAAGTAAATTTCAAACGGAAGATTAAAAAAAAAATATGTCGTATTATCAAAATCTCTAATAAATTTTTTTACAGGGTTCTTATACATGCGGTCCGTGTAAAAGAGGTTTCGTGGGAAATCAGGAATCTGGATGCATAGCCGATAAAGATCTGTGCCCTGATGGTATAACATCATGCGATGAACATGCAGATTGCATCGATACTGGATGCAATCAGTATTCGTGCAAGGTATATATATCTAATTGATTTAAATTAAATGCAAGTGAAAATAATATAGAATTTTCTGTTTTAATGGTAATTTTGTTCTGGAATCTAGTGTCAATCCGGATGGGCGGGCGATGGCATTATTTGCGGACTAGACTCTGACATCGATGGATATCCTGATTTAGACTTGTATTGCGATGACCGTCATTGTCGTGCTGATAACTGCAAGATTATTCCAAATAGTGGTCAAGAGGATGCCGATGAAGACCGCATAGGAGACGCTTGTGACGATGATGCCGACAACGATGGCGTTTTAAACGAAGCTGACAATTGTCCGTTGAAATATAATCCTGATCAGAAGGATTCCGACCGTGGTGGCGGTGACATGCACGGTGACGCTTGCGACAATTGTCCCACTATCAGGAATGACGATCAAAAAGATATTGACGGAGACGGTTATGGAGACGCTTGCGACAACGATATGGACAATGACGGTGATTTATAGATGAATCCCAGTATATTATTCATTTTTAAATTCTCAATTGCAACCTGATCATGAATTCTATACACCTTATAGGCGTTATCAATCAATTGGATAATTGTCCCCATAAGGAAAACAAGGATCAAGGTGATCGGGATGGTGACGGCATTGGTGACGTTTGCGATAATTGTCCCGATGTATGGAATCTCCATCAAGTCGATGCAGACAGTGATAACGTCGGTGATACCTGTGACAATAACATTGATACAGATCGAGATGGTATTCAAGACAATATGGATAACTGTCCCAGAATACCAAATTCCGAGCAAACTGATACTGATCGCGATGGCAAAGGCAATGCCTGCGACAATGATGCTGATGGTGATGGAATTGACAACTATTTGGACAATTGTCCATTCGTTTATAATCCTAATCAAGAGGATCTTAACAGTGAGTGAATTCATGCATCTCGTGTTAAATAATAAGAATACGAGTCCGAATACTGATACAGTGAATTTCTTCGTTCTTAAGATGACAAAATAGGGGATGCCTGCTGGAACGATAACGATGGCGATGATATATTAAATAAATATGATCCTTGTCCAAATAACAGTCTTATATGGGCAACGGATTTCCGTGAATATTTGACTATAAATTTGGACCCAGAAGGAAAAGCTCAAATCGATCCTGAGTGGAAGATCTTGAGTAACGGTTCTGAAATTCTTCAATCCAAGAACAGTGATCCCGGCATAGCAGTTGGTAAGCCGTTACATTGGTTCCGCTGCACAGACCAATTATAAAATAATTATTTACATACTAGTTTTCTTAAAGGTTATCACAGATTCGGCGGCGTCGACTTCGAAGGAACATTCTACATCGACACGGATATCGATGATGACTATGTAGGCTTCATTTTCTCTTATCAGAATAACCGCAAATTCTACACAGTAATGTGGAAAAAGAAGTCGCAAACTTATTGGCAACCAACGCCATTCCGCGCATTTGCCGAGCCCGGTATTCAAATAAAATTAGTTGACTCAGAGACTGGCCCAGGAGAGATACTGAGAAACAGTCTCTGGCATACTGGTAATACCACAAACCAAGTTAAGCTTCTCTGGAAGGATCCGATGAACGAGGGATGGAAAGAGAAGACATCTTACAGATGGCAATTGTTGCACAGACCACAGATCGGTTTGATGAGATTGCGAATTTTTGATGGACTCCAAATGATCACGGATTCTGGAAATATATTCGACTCGACATTAAAGGGCGGACGTCTTGGTGTCTTCTGTTTTTCCCAAGAAGATATAATCTGGTCCGATTTGGTTTACAGATGTAACGGTAAGTGACTAATGTATATTTAATTTCATGTATCCGTAAATATTGATTATCATTAATTTTATTCGCAGAGAATGTTCCCCAGATTGTGTATCGTGAATTGCCACAATCGCTTCGAAAGAAAGTTAGCATAGATCGGAGCAAAATTCGCTCGACATAGGCAACTCCATCGAACAAAGAATAAATAATCTTCGATGACTTTTACCAGAGAAAATTAAACCAATAACTTTAATCACACGTTACGACTTTGCAGTGATTTGATTTGTTTTTATAGGCTGAACGACAAATTCGAACTTTATGCACGATAATATTCAACATTTTAAAAAGTAAATGATGTGTCTCTAATTTAGTCAATCATAACTTCCTACAAAGTGACAAGGATGCACACTTCAGATTTAAGAGAACTTTGCAAGAAGTAGTGCGACAATATTTTCGAAATCTTTCGAAGGCATGCACTCGCGTACAATATTTGTCGAAAGGATGATAGATAACCATAGTTAACTGAACAAACAAATATTTTTCTAATAAATAGAATATACTAAAAAACATGCGAATATGTAAATCAAAATAAATGAACCATCATAAAAGGTATCCTTTGAGTACAAGTGTAAACCAAAGTCACCAGCCAGCTAATCTGCGGCCTGCCCACTGCGATTAACTAATTCATACGATGAATTTCTTCATTTCCTGAACGTCGTCGAACGTGATTTTAATTATTTTAATACAAATACAATAAAATGACTCAAACTTACGATATACACAAGGCGATCTATCGAAGCAATGCGTTTCGTGCTTTACCCACAGATTTAACAAACTGTACTTTTACCTTTTTTTAAGTTTCAGTACGCTTTATTCGGCGAGTAATAAATTGCGTAAAATAAAATAAAAATTGTGAAAAGACATTTTCCTACGAGATAAATAGAGGACAATTTTTTATTTAAAAATGTTCTAATTTACCGAGTCGTTAACTTAATCTACAAATGTAGCATTTGAAATTTGTAAATAAAAAATAATTCATAAATCTTTCATGAGCTCAAAATAGGCGCGCGCCTGGCGTGCGCAGTGAGCCTCCAGTATAATTTATAAAAGTCATTGACCAATAAGAGAAACTTAGTCACAAACGTGGTATTAAAGTGAATTTATTGTTACCATTAATTAATAAATTATTATAATTTGCTATTTAATATTTCCTTATTGAAATTGACGTAAACAGTCTTCTTACAATGCTTGCTCCCTTGCAGCTTTACAATATTGAAATAATGTAATGAATCAGTCGTCCTATCTTTAGGTATTATAATCCGTAGTTTATAACTACTATCTCTCAAATTCACTTTAAATCGTGTTATACAATTTCCGTAAATCTCCTAGCCTATTCGTTTATCGTATTATTCACGTGATATATAAATACGGCCTACCTACAATAAATTAATAGTTTTTAATCTGCTTAATTCCTACTTAACTATATACACTAAGCGTGTAGTCGCTCGAATATTTGGGATGTTGTACTAACGTCTGATGCCAACTGTCATTATACTAGAGTTACCGTGATGTGGCAGTGGTTGCTCAGAATTCAGTTTAAGGCAGTTGGGCACCCTCCGTCTCAAAGTGTCAATCAGAGGACAGAGGCAATTCGCAGTACCTACTTATACTGAGCACGTAAAAAAAAAAAATAAAAAAAAAATAGAAAATAAAGTAAACGAACCACAATTCCCTCGCGGATATTACGATAATGTTCTACGTGGAATATAATCACCGTTGAATAATTGAAATTTTACTGACAAGTAATAAGTGAAAACTTCATTACCGGTATCGAACTACACCATCGAAAGTCAAACCTACCCGATATGAATACGCGAGAGAAATGAGCTCCACCAACTGAGGATATAAATTTACATCATGATACGTTAAACTCGCTTGATAGCGATCCTGACTATGAGTATCCAACCGCCTTAACGTTGTCCCTCCGTCGTCGCGTCGAGGAGCCTGACGACGTCACAACCGTCAACGAGAAGGGTCACCAAGCCTCCGTATATCGAACGTCAAATTCTTGCAGTGCGGGTAATCTCTTCTTCAACGATTCGAATGTCTGAGCCGAGAGTTTCGTGCTGTTCAGGTTCAATTTTCTTAGGCTGGTGAGTGCTGGGATAAAAATGAATTAGTTTCATCTTATGGCAATTACAATAAAAGTACTATCGACGACAGCGACAAGAACTCACAGGCCAGAGTAGATATTCCTTTGTCGGAAACCGGCGTTTCACAGAGATTTAAAACCTGCAGCTTCTGTAGGTGCTCGCTTATCATCTGTAGGCCGGCATCGCCGAATTGTGTGGCCCAAAGATTTAGGTATCTCAGAGCGGGCAGCTTAATGAGCTGCTCGGCACAGGCGGAAGTCACGGACGTAAAAGCCAGACTGAGACATTCCAAATTTCCAAGTGCACCGCCACCCAGGAGCAGAGCGACGTCGGCGTCTGTCGCACGTACTGGCAAAGTCAACTTCCTGGGTCCACCTTTCTGTTGCTGGAAGGAATTCATAAAATGAATATGCAATCAACTTTCGTGTCTTCCTTCAGTCCTAGATAACTCACTAGCTCTTGTAAGTTTCTCTGTCTTTGACAGAGATCGGCGTAACGATTGCGTCCGGATGGCGTGGACTGAAGAGCCGAGACAACCTGGAGTCGAGCCTCCTCGTTCGGCAAGAGACGCCACTCAAGCATTAGACAAAGTGCTTCTTGAGCAGCATCGCAATCCCTGACTCCCAAAAGTACACAAGCTCCGCCAGCTTGCTTCATCAAGGAGCCAATGAACCTCTTCCTCCGGCAGCAGCACGCCAGAAGAGTAGTAAGCTAGAAAAACCATAGGCACTTGCATCGTTAATCTCTTCAATTTGATACACTCTGTTAGCAGTCAGAGAAGATCAAGATATATTTCTATATTATCATAGAATTCGATGTGCTCACTAGTCAAAAAGCTGCATATACAGTTTCCATAGCACCACTAACAGGCACTTGGCTTAATGATTGACATGCTAACTACACGTTAAGGTTAACGCGTTTATAGGTCAGCGTTCCACAATTATTAGATAGTGATGCTTGCCCGTCATTACCTACTTACGCTGTTAAAATATTCTATAGTAAACCCTGCTTTAACTATACGCTTATACGCGGGTCTTGCATATATGTAGATGCATTCGCGAAGCAGACAGGAAAGCAGCGCCGATATCATTAGATAAACAAAGTAGGTCCGTATAAAATTAAAAATAAAGACGTGAAAATATGTTGATAAGTAATTCGTACCATCTCGCCAAACAGTTGACCCTGATCAGGACAGGCTGGACTGGAGGGCGCCACTATATGAATCCAGCCAGGTCGTGGCTCTCTGACTGGCAACAAGACCCTATGAACGGAACATCTGGGGTCCTTAGCTAAACGCTGCATGGCACATAACAGTATAGTTTCCTGAACTTCCTTATCAGCCAACGCCTCCTCTGGGAATGGTACTGGTTGAAGCAAAGCACCAAGTCCTGGCCTCCAGTCTGCGTATTCAGAACTGAAAAGATCATATTCCTGTTTATATTGTTACAAAATTGTATACTCTTACATAGCTCTGATACATACGCGACATTTAAAACTAAAAGATAACATCGCAATGGCGGCAAACTCGTAGGCTGATCCTCGCTAGGCGGTGTACGATTGGACACTTCGAATCTGGGAACATTGAACATTGCATAAGAAACAAATAATTTATCATTAATACTTAAGGTAATCTCATTGAGAAGTGTGATTAAAAGAGCCTGATGAAAATTTACCTATGAAATATGGCTGCTACGCAAATGGACACGAGATTAGGTAAGACTCTAGGATGTGGACAATCGCTGCCTGGTCCATGTACGGAAGCAATGTAATCCCTGATTGCTTGCTCGCCGTCATTATTCTCATGCAAAGCAGCAATGAAGACCTGAAGGAGTTTCCTCATGTCCGGCGACTTTCCAAAGTCAACGGTGTGCTTGAGGCACCTAGTGATCGCTGGGCATTGAGCCAAGACCAGGGGAGACTTCGGATGTCTTTGAGCTAGCCGTGCCAAGGCTCTGGCCAGGGCGGGAGGTGGTGCTGCTTTTTCCAATAGAGGCGCTGCCACCGCGAGAACAGCTTCTGCCCAGCTTCTATCCTCTGTTTCACGTTCCTCGTTACTGATCTTACTTGATTCATCATCCGGTACTGGATCCTCCAGAAGCTTCGCCACCGCTTCCAAAGGTGCTCCAGCTACTCGCTCATCTTGCAAAGGCGTCCACAGTGCAAAGTCTACCATTGTCTTCAATTCTCTCAGAACAATTTCGTCCCTGGTGTTGGATGATACCAGATGTTGATACTTGAAGATGCTCTTCTGCATTTGGATTAAAAAAAAAAAATAATTTATTTCAATTACTCTTAAAATTTCTCTATACAAGGATCATTACTTTTGCTCACCTTCCATAATATAGAATGATACCACTGATCTCTCGTGTAGGCATTGCTGGCTTGGAGAAGTAGAGAGCCATCCGGTAGAACGATCCTTAAACAATACTTGTATGTAGGGTCCCATCTTGCTACGGTATACACCTCGGACATACTACTGTACGGTACTGGCTGCTGAAGAAATCCTGTAAGCTGAAAATATATACCTAAATGATATTAACGACTAGCACAGCTAATTTAAAATACAAATTATATATTTTTTTTAAATTCACTTTTCCGTCTCTCCCATTACATACAAATACCAGAAAATTAACGCGTTCTTATTTTTCTCAACAGCAATATCTCTTATCTTCGTACCAAAGCGGCTGTTATTATTCGCTTCGAGAACAAATCGAGCAACGAAAGTTGAATGACGTACGAAGAAATTTCCAAAGAGATACAAGAAGAGTTGTACATGAATATGCATATACGTATATGGAGATTTCAATGAATAAATTGAAACGAGTTTTATAGTTGGTGGCTCGACAATTTTTTCTTTTTAATTGACGTTATTAGCCGTGCGATAAGAGGTCTGTATAGTAATTATAAGAAATTCGTAGCCCCCCTCAAAAAAAAATCTAACCGATAAATTTCATTGACTAAGACATAAGAAACGGTAGGTACAAATCACAAATGCTTCCATCGAAAGTAAATAACATTCGAAAGTATAGCGACTTAAATGCTAAAGATTGTATTAATACACGCAAGTGATTACACTATACATTTTACTATAGATTTTATACTATAATAGCAGACAATATCCCTATGGGTCCTAAAAACGTATATTTCTATGCGATGAAAGAAGCAGCATAAAAGGACTGGCAAAAGCATCCTCATTAATCTTCGTTAATACTGATATTTAGTTATGGCCGCGACGACTGACTATTCACGGAGAAAAAAAATATGTGACGTATCTTCATTACGAGATCGATTACTCAAGCGGTGAGTGACGAGGGCACCGGATCGTTCGCGCAATTGTAATAATCACAAAATATCAGCACATGAGCGTACTTGATACTCAACTACACATAAAGATACCACATATCTCATAGTGGCATCTTTAAAAACCAGGGGAACGGGGAAAGTTAAGAATCGTATCAGTAAATCATCAGACTGAAATACATTCAATGTCGATTATCCGCAGCCTAGTCAGTCCCATTCTCGTTTTACAAATAGTTTATACGTCACGCCAAAAACTAATTCCTAATTAAATAATCATTGACGTTCTCGCAGTGGCCTTTGAGGCAAATAAAAACTAACTTCGTATCTGCATAGAAGAAGATAGAATAACGAGAATCATGAAAAAAGAAGTCATTATCCCAGCACCCTCCGTAAAAAAAAAAAAAAAAAAAAAAACCAACAAGAAAATTGCATGAATAAAAGTGACGAGAAAAAAAAAAGAAGAGAAAAGAAAAAAAAGTCACCAGAATTTCCAAACGATTCTCCACGTTGTCAACCGACATCCAAGTTCTCGGTAAACAATGATCGTTCATCGGAATCGTTATTCACCTTTATATCCCACGGACGGATGACACCACGGAGTAAGGACACCATTCGAAAAGAAAAGGAATGACCAGGAAGAATTAAAAAAAGAGAGAGGGGAAAAAACTGGAATAAACGTGCGTTGCATAATACGTGCAGGTGCCGAGGACAATGCGCTCTGGTTCATGTGTACACAACGGTAGCCCGACTCTCGTGAACGTTGAGAACGGACACAAGCATAACCGGTAACGCACGTATACGAGAGGCGCTTGCGTGGGGAAGAGTGAATGACGTCAGAGATGAATCTAGGCCGAGGGTTGAACGACTGTTGAAGCAGGCTCGACCGAATCTAGAACGCTGCATCCCCTCAATGAACGGAGTCAGAAGCCAGCCCAGATATATATATATATATATACACATACAGAATGGACAGAGAAACTATGCAATAACTAATAAAATTCCTGTATAACCTCAAAGTTATGTCATCGTATCCGTACGCCACGATACCTTACAAAGATAACAGTTTATATTGCAACAATCATTTCGTCTAGTATGATAATGTTACCAGAGGGATGATTTTGTGAAATTGTATATATTCGACAGTGCTTTGATTCTAGTAATTAATAATCATAACAAATGGTGCCTTATTTAGACTACTGTGATACGTCAACAAATCGTTCACAGCACGTCAGCTGATAGACGCGCATTTAGTCTGCGGAACGACTTCGCAACGTCAGCTTTCGTGGGTATATATATCTATACACGTGTCTAGATCGTAAGCTTTTTCCTTATTAAATTCGCGTGACCACGAGAGGGCTATCGTGCCAGTGTAAGAAGATGGTGTGGGCGTCTATACGAAATAGTGGGACGTTTATTTCCACGCTTGGTTATCTCTGGAGTTGCTTCAAGCTAGAACGTATAAATAAGGACGGAGGATACAGAGATAGTGCGGTTACATTAGAGTAACTAGACGATTCCGTATACTGGCCCGACGTTCCTACAGCGTAGATGCGTATATTGTGATTGCGTTTACGTTTTACAATATTGCGCGATACTACCCTCCATAATGAAATACCATTGTATCCAAGGATATTGTTATTTTATGACCTTTTGTGTATGATTTTTTTAAATGAAATTGCATAAAGCTACCAATGCCGATCCGACCCGAGAGTTCCTTCAATGGATTCGATTTTACCGGACAACCGAGCGTCGGAGTAGCAACGACTACAGAACACGTATCCAGGGTCAGCTTTGACGTCAGTCAACTCACGCACAGGGCACACACTCTTGCATTTCCATGATATTGTCCCCCCAGATCCCGAAACCGATACGCCACGAGCGCACGGCAACGCGAAACCGAACCCACGACAATCTGTACGACGATATCAACTTCCGGTCACATATGAGATCGTAAGGATTGAAATCGATAGGGATACTGAGATGAATCGAGATGAATTAGTTATTATGAGTTAACACTTTTTCTTGTCGTCTCGGAGGAGATACAATCTATTTCGAGAGATCCAGCATTATTTTCACACTTCGTTGGAATTACGTCACGGCGACGCGTGACGAAAGCGTTCTGAAACGAAGACGTCACTGGTACATTTTTTTCTTCTCTTTTTTATCATGTTTTTCGAATGGCGAAACACAAATTTCATTTGACGTTTCCCAAAGGACCCGTCGATACAATATTTTTCTTGGTAACGACCTGCTAGAGCGTGACTAAAAAATATGATAAAAAAAAATATGACTCTAACGATCATAAGCGAATTATTGACCCAATGACTGTACGAAAAGGTGTCATGAATTTTTTTTTTAGTATACACATTAATTACGTATGGAAACAGATGTACCGATCGCGGTATTTTATTTGACATAGAAGATTGCGTCTTTTGAGAACCTTGAACGCACCTTTTTTTTTTCATTGACGATAAAGTCTTATCTTTAATTTCGCTACTTTTATCCATCGTCCTCCCTGTCTCCCTACTCTCTTTGTATCCCTCTCTTAATCGTTTCATGAAAATCGGACGATCACGATTCGGACATGCATGATTCAGCTATCGTACATGGACGAGTTTCAATCTTCCAGTAATACGCGAAATTTCACTTGGCACTTATCACGGTAATATATCTACTATCTGTGGACTAATAACGGGACGTATGTATTATCATAAATGCTGTATGATTATAACCTGTGCAAAAGTATGATGTAAGTCGAGACCAAGAACATGAGTAAATTACAATTATTAGCAGCATTTGCGTCCATATTACGGCATCATTACTCGCTGCTGACTCATATACAACTTTAAAGTACTATTAGCCAGACACATTCTTTCCTTAAATATTGATCATCGTTACGAATTTACCTCAGAGCGATCGTTATCCGAGCAGCGCGCATAGGACGCGAGACACTGCATGTATCCCTGGTACGTTCGACGTCATTTGCACCAACGAAATTATATTGACGTCATGCGAATGCGTTATTTAATAATTTATACACGTATCACTCGAAATCACTCCCTCATCGTATTCTCTGAATTTCATGCATGATTACTAGCAATCAATAACTTTGGTTCCAATTCAGAGACGTTGATCAATATATTTTCCGACGCCATGACGATCGAGCCTCGTTCCCGGCGCACTTCAGTGCAGTACCTAGGAGCGAGTGAAATAAATCTCGATTGACGTTCGATATATCGAATTTGAAAATCGCTTGAGAACGAGACGATTGCAGTCATCGTGCGCACAATCAAGGACGTAATAATTGTACGATCAATCGGAATTATGTTAATCTGACATGAACGTGATAAAAAGCCTTTTTTTTTTAATTCAATCGACATACTGGTTTTGATTTATCGCCAATATTAAATCACGCGCGAAAGTTTTTCTTGACTTTTGAATAGATCAAAGTGTGTGTGTGTGTATATATATATATATTTATTACATATATTACTGCTATCCGACTGTGAATGTATATATGCATGCCGTAAAAAAAAATATGTGGGATTTTCCTTTAAATAAAGTATTGTTTGAAATTTGATGCCGTGTATCGTCGATGCAATGAGGTACGTAGATATTTATTGCACCTGAGGAGTATACATTAGTGGATGCAGAAATTCCTATTTTTTTTTCTTTCGTTTGATTTACGCTGCGTAGGAAATCAATCTTCCGTGTACCTTCGTCTCCTCTCCACTTCTCTTTGTAATACGTTTGCCGTAACACTTTATAACGTAACATTTTTTTTCAAGACGAGCAATTGACCTTTTCTCATGGAAGCACATGCGAGGCGTTTAACGATAAGCTGAAGTAAAAAATATTCACGTTTTATTTTGCGGTCTGACAAAAATAATACCATCCAATTACCTTGTGGTATATTACAGGGGTGCGGTAATGATTCACCAGCCTGGCAGACATTGTCCGAGTGACACGCATAAATGGGTGAAAAGCAAAAGAGAAAAATGTAAATTGGAACGATGCAATAATATACGATATGCATATATGCATGTGTTAGGTGCGATAAATAGTATTATAATCAACGATTTCATAACGTATTGCGCCATGCTGTGGTCAGGTGAAATTTCGCGTGATGCAACGTCAAAATATTATAGATGAAACCAGTCAATTTGCATTCACGACGTCAAAATTCGAAATAAGGTTAGTGTCATAAAGTCAATCAAATTTCGAATTATGGCAATTAATTTTTTTTTTGTAAAATTTCCTTGATACTCTTTCGATAGAATAAATTATAATTCATTGATAGATTAAAATTTTCGTCTTCTGGTTACTGGGATCTATTTGTGGATTTTAATTTTAATGGAACCTCAGGCCGCGATGACACGTGTAATTTCTAATTTTAATTGCCATATGCAGAATACCCTCTCGCATATACCAGAATTATATACTTACCCTTGGCTATGCTTGTATTATATAAGCCTCTGACAATAGAGCGAAATACGATTCTGGGGAATACATGGAATATAGATTCTAGAATATAGATTGAGACGTAGTGTAGGACCTATAGTCAATCCACAACTTAAGTGTGAAATCCAGGGGACTCCTTTGCATTGAATTTCGTAAGGAGATGGCCCTTCGAAACACATTTTACTAAACTTATGGGATATACGCTCGAATGAATTCGGTTGATTGAATATAGAGTATTGTTAGTAAACAATGTAGATCAGAAATATTATATCTATAAACGATTCCTCTGACTGTGGAAGATTCCCATAAGGGATGCCAATGAACCTGAAATCCTATCACGTGTAATATCAAAGTCCACAACTGGATCTGTTCACAGAAGTGATTAACGACATTGACTACTAAAGACGTTCACAGGACTGTCAAATAGAAATAGCCGAAATTGAAAACAAAAGAAAAAGTATATAAACATTGAAGTTGAATATGAAATTAGCAATACGAGAGGTACCAACCGTCTTGGAGGATAGACAGGCATCGTTGAGATACAAATGATGTGTCTCCCAACGTCTGAGAAACTTGCTGGACAGGATCTTGCTGACAAGAGTCCTGGTGTGATTGAGATAGCAGACCTGAATGTCACCTTCTTCGAGAGGTTTGAATCTAGGTCCAGCTGGTCCTGGACTTGGACTTGGACTGGAGGATCCACTAGCGGATGAACACCCGGCGCTTTGACGTTCTAGGTTGGGACATGATCTCGCAGCAGGTAGACATGTCGTTTCCAATGGCTGAGGTTGTAGATTTACATTAACCGGTGTATCTTCGGCAAAGGAGCCCGCCTCGGGCTCCGGCGGAGACTCGGCACTGGATCTAGGACTGGTGCCGGAGGACAGCTGCGGCGAGCTCGTACTAGTGGTCTCCTGACGCATGGATCCGTTAGCCGAAAGGAATCCGTAATAGGGAACACTTGGTACAAGGCCAACAGCGGCGGCTGGACTCGACGGTAAGGAGCCTTCCTCGGTCTCGGTTTCCTGATTAGGATCTTCGTCAAGATCGCTAAAGCCGTTCTCGAACGAAGGGATGTCGTTGACCGAGGCGAAGACCTCGCGCGACTGAGCTTCCAGCACGTCGCCACTATCGGTTGGTTCCCCCTGCTGCAGCGCGAGCGGCGAAACAAACGGCGCGGAAGAGGCGGTACCGTGTCGATGTGGACCGTTCTGATTCCTGGCGGAAGAGGGCGTCGAATCGCTAGCCGGCGAAGGTGACGGGGACGACGTTTCTCCGGTGCTGGATGCGGATGAGTCTGTCGATCTTAATCTGAGGAGAAGCTTTCGTCTCCACCTGGATGCTGGTGCTTTTTGTGACGGTGACACCTGCGTGCGGGAAGCAACGTAGGCACCGTCCAGTTTGTTATCAATAGTCGATAGGGTGATACCATCGTTAGTATCATCGGAGACACCGTTCACAAGAATCCAGGTATCTTTCGCAGAGGGCGTTTCTGGTATGATTGAATCTGGACCAGGTGATAACGGATCTGTCTCCAGATAATCTGCACGGATACCAGGTAGAGTGTCAGTGCTACTACCCCCAGACATGGAGAGTTCCTGATCGATAAATCTGATGGAGGAAGATCCGGATCCCTCACTGGTCGCTTCGGAGCCTCTTCTCCTCAGGTCTGATGAGGTCGTGGTAGCCTGGGTCGAGAGTGGCGGGGGTGGTACTACTCCTCTAGATGCGCGTGCAAAAGGACTTTGGAAGCAAAACATTTTCATGGATTTTGAACCCTCTTTAGGTAATTCCTTTTCTCCTTCTCCCCGTAGTACAGTCCTTTCGAAGCTTCTTTCTAGCTCGTGGAGGCCACCAGGGAAGTCCTGACGCCGACGACGTTTAAAATTCAAGATAATTACAACGAGAAGTTCAATGCGGACGATTCCTCCAGCCGACGGCGTCTTTTACAAAGAATTTGTCTACCGCGTAAGACACTATCACTGGATCTTCTGTTATCCTCCTTTCAACTACTGATGATCTCACAAACAGCACCTTGTATTTCACCATATCATTTTTTGCGAACCCTCTGCGTCGTGTCGCGACACATTTTCGACGTCGCCGCCTCGACTGGCGATTAGACGAATTTACATGACGATGGACACGGCACAATTTACACGTACGGCCGCGTATTCAACGCGTATGGCCTGATGACGTCGAGGGTACAGAGACGTTCGTAACTTCACTACAATTTCCCGGCACGTTTCTCAATTTCTTTGTTCCGTTTCTCCCCACTGGTAACTAAGCCATTGACGATGACGTCGCAAAGTCCAGGGTGAGCGTCGTACCTTAAGGACGGATAAAGACAACTCGGTCGTTGCGGTGGTGGCAAAGAAATTACGATCTCGAATTCGAGAATATTTCGAGGTGTGTTTCTGACGTGACGCGTAATAGTCTGACAAGCAGGTGGAGCGAGGAGAGGGCGTCGCGGCGCTTGGCGTCCGTCCGATCGATGCGAGTCGCGAACGTATTCGTTGGTCGGGATTATTACACGCGAGAGCCACAGTTATATATGTGTATGAATATATACACTCGCACGCGCGCATACACCAAACACCACATATATACTCATATATCAGCAGTACAGAGCAACGAACCAATTGAAATCTACTAGCGAATACTCAACGGTGAGATCTTTACAATTGAGCCGCGTCCCTTGGTGTCAAAATTCTTCTTGGCGACATTCACGACGACCAGGATGAGAATAATGAGAATAATTGAGGCGTCGGTACACCAACCGGAACGGCCACCCACAATAACAATCCTGAGAAGAATTCTCGCCCTTGATAACCAGGAGGATATTCTTCATACGACCGGCGTACCTTCATGCTTAGGTTAAGAACCAAACAAACAGAGTCTTATTGGATTTAATATTATTTAGGTAGTTCCTCCCCAAGTTTCTTCACCAATCTCCAACGTTTCTTCTCCCTTTATTGCCTTGCAGTTATTAAACTTTTCTCCAATTTAGAGCCAGCAAGTTCAGAAGAACGTTTCTCATAGCTCCTTCGATGGTAGGGATAACCAAGATGTGACAGGTAAGAAAGCTCAGGGCAAACGAAATCCCTACTGAAAAACAAGAGATGTTCTCAGTTATCGATACAAAAGTCTAATACGATCTTGCGTTATCGCGTGCACGGCAAATAACAATAATGCGAGTGAACGCGCATGCGCAGTCCGTCGGCGTGCATTCCCGCGTACAATACAATAGTCATGGATAATTACATCGACACGCAGCTGGAGCACCGTTCGACGACGGTATCCTAATTGTAATATTTAAATGAGGCAGTGAGTTGTTTTCACCGTATCGTTGGATTTACGTCAAACGACGATGCCAGTCCGCGCTTAAAGATGTGGCTACGGCGATATTTATAAATGTGCGTTAAATTTTTGGGATTGCTGAGGGGTAACAAGAGGGACTCAGAGTCTCAAGAAGGCGGAGGCACCAGAACGTTACCTACTATCGATTCTATATATAAACGAGTTCGTGGTCATTCTAATTGGCGTAGCCCCACAGTACGACATTCGACTACGACTTTTAACCCGCACTGACCGGCAAATCGTGCGCAACCTACCTAAATATACGTACTGGCCAATTAACTTTAGTCACTTTCACCACGTCGTTTATTTATGTCTCTTGCTATCCTTTAATTCTGACACTCTCGCGCGGAGTTAAACGTTTCATAAATAAAATTCGCACTCACTTATTTACTGTTTAAAACTCTTCTACGTTTCAGGTACATAATTTACTGATGCACGCAGCCACCCTTAACACGGTCACCATATGAACACCACGCTCCAGTAACATTCAACCCCTGTATTATACGGTCTTACGTAATTTTGCCATTCCCCCGCTCATCCCCTTACACCAATCCCTTCACTATTTCGGTTTCTAATTCCGAGATACACTCAGGACACTGGATGCCTTTTATCGACGAGATAGACAGTCGCGCTTTGCTGAGCTTTCATCCAAGGTAGGAGTACTGCTCGCTAACACGCCAGACGCGCAACTGTAACCGCGAGACTCGCGCACGACAATAACGCGGTTAGTTCTCGCTGCTTAGATACGAGATACGCCGGCACTACGATCGCTTCGCACTAACTTCTGTACTGCCTGACGGCTTACATGACTTTACGGTGTTTTCCGTCATGGCATTGAACGTAGACTTACCTGTTGCTTCTGTAGTGCGACAGAGTGACGTTAGTGCTGTATCGACGTCTGTAACGCTTGTAATATTGATTTTAATTTTTTTTTTCCTTAGATTTATGGAAAAACAACCTTGTGTAAATTGCCGGAGAGACTTGGTACGACGCATATTTTTACTTAAGATTTATTCGAATCTAATTATATGGTAAAAAAACAAAATATACGTTTATATTTATGATAATACAGCGTATTAACGGATTATTGAACTCGTCATTTGTATATTTATTTTCGAGTATGGCAATAATTAAGGCGCGTTTTATTTGCGCGTTAATTTTTTTGCCAATTAACATGATTTTCAACAGCTTGTAGCTGTTTTAATTTTATAGATATTTCTAAATAGAGCCACGCTGGACGCCCGTTTGTCTTTCAGTGATACGTGTTGACGAAAAATATAGAACTTAATTCCACGGCGCACTTAATTCCTTGCCATTATCTTAGGTTACATTTGTTTAGTCATTCAACGGTACGTCTTCTTTCCTGTGGTAATTTTATTTGATCCCTTCCAACGGCCATCCAAGCTTCTATCTCTTCAACACTGCAAGAGAATGCAATAAAATCATGAGAAATGTGTATCGGTCAACTGGAAGAGTATTTTTTCTCAAACTTAGAATTGCCAATGACGTTACACGGTTTCAAAGATTAGCGTTAGAGATTCTCTGTAGCGTCATATACGGCTTACGCAACTATGTACACTACTAGGACAAAATTACTTCGGTACGAGCAACCATAAATTGTAAATAAAAAAACTGAAGGTCTTACGTGCGAGGAACGCAAGTCATGTTTTCCACACCAGATTCCGTGATCAAAATATCATCTTCGATCCTAACTCCACCCCAACCACGGAAATCTCTCAAACGTTCTGGAACGATGAATTTGGATTGTTCCGGATTGGCTAACGCCGCATCCAGCAGCTATAATTAATTCATGAAATGTTACTTCTTGTAAACAGTATTTAATATCATGAATATTTCTTGGTAATAACTTACGCAATCAATAAAGTAACATCCTGGCTCTACCGTGAGGACCATCCCTGCTGATAAGGTGCGAGCAGTCCTCAATTTCCTGATACCAGGAGCCACTGGACGTTCTGGACATCCTGGCAAGTATCCACCCACATCGTGAACATCCAAGCCCATCAAATGGCCAAGTCCATGGGGTTGGAAGACTTCGCCCAATCCAGCTTTAATCATGTCATCCACGTCGCCAATTAATAGTCCACCCTTCTTCAGTGAAGTTAAGAGAACCTTGTTGGAGAGGAGGTGCATGTCGACCCACGATACCCCTGGTTTAACCGACTGTAAAACAGCATTGCAGGCATCCAAAACAGCATTGTAGATCATCTTTTGATCTTCGGTAAATTTCCCATTAGCCGGAAAGCTGCAGGTGATGTCCGCCGCATAACCACAATAATTGGCACCCATGTCGAAGAGGCTATACCGCGATAACAAATAGTACATAATTAAGAGTCATCAAGAAAATCCAAACATATTGACGCAAGTTTTACGCAAATCCTAAGACGCGTGAGAGGTTCGTAATTATCATGAAGATCAAAGTTCATGAATTTTACAGAAAGTGATATTAAAAATACAACAGAGCGTGATGAATATAATGCGCAAGAATGATAGCAACGATAAAAAAAGTCTCATTCTTAGTACATACGAATTTTAAGATGGAATGAACCATTTCTACCATCTACTACTAACTACAAGTTCTTCATTTAGTTCATTAATATTTTCGCGGACCTTAAACTTACCAAATATCACCATCTTGTATAAGTCTGTTGTTAGGTACTCCAGCGTGACCATAATGCAGAATGGAGGCATTGTGTCCGGAACCGCAGATGCAGGTATAAGAAACATTTCTACATCCGCCAACGGAATATGCATAGTGTAAGAATGCTGATTCTCCTTGGTACTCCATTAAACCCGGCTTTACGGCTCTCATGACCGCCTTGTGTGCCTCTGAACTTATCTTGACGACGTAGCGCAGCACCTCTATCTCTTGCGAAGACTTTATTACACGGCTGTGACATTCAAACAATATGACGATTAAACATTGTCTATGACATTACATTTCTGAAAAATCTTTACGCAGCTACTTTTTTATTTCGATCAACCGAACAACCGACTTTGAGCATCGAGACATCGCGAGTCCTTGCAATTATACAAAGTGCACAAATTACGTAGGAACAAAAAGTGATAAAACCTTGGTTACCTAAAGGACACGTTTCTAACACTGTGTGTTAATTATTAAAAACAAATTGTTTACTTGCATACATTTTTATTCCAAGAATGGTACAAGGTTTTTCGTATTTTTGTTTGTATTGCTTCCAGCAATCGTTCCAGCATTGGAAATCACATAAATAATTTTGCTTTTGGCAAGCAAATACTTTTAGACAACACACGAGACTGGTAATTCAATATCAGAAAGCATCTTGAGCAGCTGCCAATCTCTCTGACAAATAATCCATCAACTCGATTGGATGAACTCTAAGCTTTAACAAAGTCTGGAAGTCTAGTGTCATGACACGTAGGCCTAATTTTCTAAAATGTCTAATCCTCATGACTTGATAACCTATTAATTGTTTAGTCCCGTAGCAATAGTGTTCTGGCAAATGTACAATAATGGCTATGTTCATATTCTTATGTTGCCTTAAATTTAGTTTGAATATTGACGATTTCATTGGGGACGAATGTATCAGAGCCTCTATTACGTACAATTCGATTAGTGGCAATTGACTCAAAATTACACTTTTACTCAGTCTATTTTCACCACCTACCAATTGCGCTAGCTGTTGATATATTTGATTAATGACACGTTTTACTTTAACATCGACCCAAAGAGACTTTGCCGATCTATCTGGTGGTAACAAAGGACCTCGATACTGTGGACACTGCAGTGTCATCGACATATCGAACAATTGTAACTTGTTACGTAAGAACCGCACATAAGCAGGATCATCGTACGACTGTATCTTCTTGAGGAAAGACGTACCAAATACTTTGTTAACAAAGTTCAAAGGGAACTTCTCCAAGCAGGTACAAGAGATGAGTACATCGAGCACGTCGCACGGGTCCATTTCGTGAAATTTATCGGCAAACGTTCTTTCCAAGACTTGCCAAAACTTCGGACCGTTTGGCGGTTGAAAGTCTAAAATACCAAACGGCGTGAAAAGAGATGCTATTAAAGACGACGGCATATCCATAGCGTGTTTAATAAAGTATTCGCCGCATCCCCAAAGAATGTGGGCATTTCTGATTTTCATATCGCGGCAATAATCCATTATTGCTGCTACAAGTGCTGGCTCCTCTATTTTCACTCCTTTCTTTATGATGTATTTCTCTAATGCCCTCACCACCACTGGATCAACATGTTCTGCTACATTTAAAGCTCGTACAAATTTCAACAGATCCTTCTCCGAAGCTGACTCCATACACACATTTGCCCATTTACTGGCGCAAGTAAGCATCTTTAGTGAGAATATATTATTATGCATATTACTCAATAAATCTGCCATCTGCGTACCAGTCATTTGCATCCACAGAGACAGAACTTTCTTCTCCAATATCGTTTGTATCATGTGCCTACTATGCTTGAAGTATGGTATTAGCGTAACTAGTGACATAATTTTATCCAACGTGATATCATGTTCCTTGGATTTTATTCCCACCCACAACATATCGATAGATTGTTCATATTTGGTAGCATTGAATTTTGACAGAATTGTTATTACATCTATCAATTGGTCCAAACTAAATTCCCCATTGACAATGCGAATTGTAATTTCATCGCACAGACGATCTCTGTATGCATTTACTGGTGGACTCACATCTTCTATAAGTAAACTGAGACCTTTCAGTAATGTATCAGTGTCTTGACTTTTGGCAATCATTTCAATCAGTTGAGTTAAAACTGTATCTCTACTCGCAGAATCCAATAGCATCTTCTCACCCTCTCTATCCTTTGTACTTATGTTTTTGAATCCTTGATTCTTTTCTAACTGCATGATTTTTTTAAGAACTTCTAAAGCAACTTTAGAATTTATTTGCTCATTGATCATCGTTTCAACAAATGAATATACTCCAGTTGGTGGGTAGCTGGAATCCAATCCTTCCAGCATTTGCTTTATATTAGCATTCTTCATGAAATCAAGGTCAGAGCCAAACAATACAGCAATTCCTTCATTGGTTTCTATGTCAATTCTCTCTTCCAAAGTACATTCTGCGCCCAATTTATTTTCCTCATTTATTTTATTATCTGTACTTTGTGTACTAGAAGTTTCTTTAATTTTCAAAGAATATTGATCATGAGAAGTTTCAATAATTGGTTTTTGTCTATGTTTTTCGTCACATAGAGCAACTATATCGCTAACCTTTTGTACAATCAACGGTACTTCCTGAATATCTATACCTTCTTCGACAAGTATGCTAGTACATGTCAATGGTTGCACTCTCCTAGGTCCACCACCTCCAGCTCCTGATTCCAACCATCTCTTACTAGATTTTAAAATGGGAAGTCTCGTTTGCACTGGAGATCGTAGTATCATTCGACTCCACATATTACCTCTCGCACTCATCTACCTCTGGGTAGAGACTTATATGACAAATACAAGATTTACTATCATGTCATAAAATCATCATTCTTTTTCACAACCAATATCAATCAATTGCAATGCAACATTAAAATCACTTAGGTATAACCTCTCGTTGCATTGTACAATCTTAAATACATCCAACGTTGGTTTTACAATTCAACGATGTACTGCTACCAGAATAGATACTTTTCTCTAGGTATTTACTCTTAATTTTTTAGTTTTTTATACGCAACTTTCCTCTTTAAAATCCTACACAATACCAATGACAAAAACCTTTCGGCATATTCTCTACGATAAACAGCTGATACTACTTGATACTAAAAATTAAAACTTGATACTGGTTTAAGACAAAAGTATCCTATTGTCACAACTATGTGGCAGCACGTGTATCAAACAAGAGTGTGCTCAGTCGATAAGCACCGAACAAATATAAACATTGCATACGACATACCACATTCGTTGCACACAAAAGACAACTTTCACAATTAATCTGTCCAAGTAAAACGATTTCTGAAATCATTATTGCGTAACATCATAAAAGAATTGTCTATAATATGCAGACACTACGAAATATATTAGAGTCCGAACAACTCGCTTATACGTTGTAGTATATTCAACGGACTGTTTATAAATGACTATGTGAAAGTTCAATGTAACGTTATATAACCTTATGATTCGAGTACCGCACAGACATCATACACGCCTATACAAACCTGATAGCAGCCATTTAAGGAATTCGAACAAATATAAATAGTACTCGAAATGTTATGTGATTCTGGGAAGTAACGGTGAAAACAAAAAGTGTTAGCTTAAGGCAATAAAAGGATAAATCTATCGGCACCGATGAGACATCAAAACACATAATTTCATAATCACGATTTCAATTAATGTTTGCGCAAAGTTACCAATACGCTAAATAACTCTTTTGTCTCGGTGTCATAACATCAGCTTTGACGAGATCAATAAAAACCTATTATCTCGTAACTTATAGAAAACAGAAATAATATCAGTTAACGATCTTATTTATGCTTATCGGATATCCACGAATATAAATATTATACTCACCATTCCGCTATCTCGGGAAAGAGAAGATTATTATCAACTTGGAACCTACAAGAATGAAAAAAAATACATATGATCCATTTAATGAAGCGATAGCAGAAAATTAATTTTTATTATTCTCCATAATCATTATACGTACTGCCCAATACCATCGAAAACAGCTTCGCGCGCGGTATTTCCGCTGTCTGTGTTTCTGCCGTACTGAAAACAAAGAAAATAGTAAATGAGAACAAATACCAAAAAGACAATTAAGAAGGCTTATACCATTGTAAACGATACGTATAAGACAGCCATGCGTAGAAACAAGTCTCGGAACAAAGTAAAAGTCTCCTTACGTAATTCTAGTTCGAGGTAAATAGAAAGCTCTTTCTACCAGTAGGCAAAAAGGTAACGTTAAAGTCTACGAGGCGTCGATTTCTTTTCTTTTTTCTTTTTTTTTTTTTTCTTCATCCGTCACCTAATATTTATCTCGGTTAAAAACTGACGCAACGACGACGACATTGCGAGTGCCGTGTTCCACTTACAGATATTATATACATGTAGATACCCGGGAACGTGGTATTTCCTGCGTTTACAATTTCCGCAGACTGTAACGTCCTTTGTTGCAAGTTAGAGTCAATGAAAGGAAGCAAATGAAAAATTTTATATTTTCACAGCAGCCAATGAATAATGCCCACTTTTTTTTTTCACGTGCACCGTGCAAACTAGGAATTTAATTAACGCGACAGTTTCTGTCAGTGGACAAACAACATGTCTGCAGAAAAATTGCGAACCTCGCACAACCTCGTGTGTATTCGTTCACGTGTCATCGGAGTAACCACTTTACGATGCGTTTTCATCGCACTGAACTACCGACGTCGTTACTGCATTACCATCGGTGTCGCAAAAAGATGTAACTTATAATATATATATATATAAATATATATACACACAAGCAGCAGTCAATAAAAATGCCCAACTCGCACTTTCCATCCGGTTTTTTTGAATGGATCGTAAAATGGCAGACGTTATATTTAAAGAATAAGCTTCCTTTTTGCCAGAGACAGACGGTGACGTATCTACACGTGCCGAATCCCACGCATTAGATATCAAGCTATACATACAGACGCCAAAATGTCTATTGTAAGAGGAGCAAAGATCGAAAGGCATAAACCAGCAAAGAGTAGGAGTTAATATAGCGGTGAATGGTGTACGTAATTATTCGTTATACTCAATATTAAATTCTAGCAGATAATAATAGTGAGTGATTTGTTCGTCCTTGGCATAAATATCAACCAGACGAATCAATTAAATAAGAGCGGTTTAATCAAGAGGCACTACAATCTTGCTCCGAAAACCTACTACCCGTGCGTAAGGAGAAAAAGGTCGATTGGTATTACTATTGCTCATGCGTCTGTCACTTAAAGATCAGTTAAAGAGAATTTGACGTCATGGGATTTCGACAGGAACTTGGCTCGTCTAAGAAATAGTTAAATTTTTCGAATCCACAGTTTACGTGGAAAAGCGTAAAAACTTGTTTAGCTCGATACGCAAGGATACTGTGTAAATTAGCATTACGATACCAACAAAAAAAAGTCTATGACTTTCTGGTACTGAACACTTTCTCCTAATCGAACTGCTTAGTAATACAATGTTGTAACTACCGGTAGAAACTAAGCGCTAAACGTCACTTTAGCGAGTTCATTATTAGCTTCATAAGCTTCGCGAGAAACTTTGAACGAAAATACCAATATAACATTAGCCAACATGGTAGTGACATTGGGAAATAATAAATATTTTAAAAAACTTGATTGGACGATATAACGTGTAAATCCTTGAGTTCCTCTGAAGTCCCAAGACGTGTTTTGCCATTTTGAAAAGTTTGCCGTCCAAATTATGATTCATCTAACAGAAACATAATCGATTCAAATTATATGTATACAACATATGTAGCGTTTATGAATACTGACCGACGAACCTGTCGAGTCTTACTTGTTAGCAGTATCTCGTTTTTGAGCAATACGAGTAAAGTTAAATGCCAGTGCTAATACGTAATGACAATTCAAGCGGCAAGCGCGACAAACGTTAATGGCCTTGGATCTTCGGTCTAGATTAAAGCGAAATGGGACCAGGCTCCATTTATAAATTCTATTAAAAAATAAAAAAAAAAACATCGCGACACGACAGCAACGTATTATTTCTTTAACCATGTCCCAAAATTACGGAACAAAGGCTTCAACTGCCCACCAAACAGACATCTTAAGACACGTTTTCTACATTTTCTTAGACATATATAAAGGAAAGTATGTCGAACTATGAACTTACGATGTCAGATTGAGGTACGAGACAGTCACTCGTTTACATTACACAACATGTATGATCGAGTCAAGTTTCTACTCAGCATTTCATGAAACTTCGAGCGGCACGTTGTGCCTCATGGCATTTCATTTCAATAGTAACTTTCTTTCTCGAAGCGAATATTATCCTTGAATACTTGAACTCCGTGGTATTGGCAAAGGAAAAAAAGAAAAAAAAAATATCAAGACACTCGCATAACATTGAAGATATACGTACTTCAGATTACTTTAAATCACATTCAAATACAAAGTTATCCGCAAGACGCAGGGTACATACGCAAATAAGAAAACGCTTAAGCTTACACATGCGAAATTGTCACTTGATTCGCGACTAGCGCGAACCGGTTCCCAGAAAGAGGGTTAATATCCTGAACCCGTAAATGGTGGGTGAGATGGTATTACGCAGTAATCGCACTGTCCTTATAAGAACACTGGTTAGGTAGAGATATACCACGGTATTATCTTTTAAAATATCATCCAATTATCCATTATGAATCGTAGCGATATCTTCAACTGATATTACACAGACAGTATTGTATAAAATCCCATTTGGAGTATTCGCGCGAACCATGAAGATCATCTTTGTAACGATCTTAGAATCCAGCTTGAGTTTCCTATAGGAATCAGCAGAGCGTTCATTGTAAACTTACCAGAGTGAGGAGCAGTGCCGCTTGCTTGTCGCTAAGGACTTGCGCTATCTGGTCGGTGTAGTAGGTCTCGTCAACGGCATATCTTTTCTTAAAGTCCTCCAACGAGTGCAGCTTGCCTTGCCATACGGCATACTCGGCTGGTAATCGTGGAAAGAAGAGAATTGAAGTTCCACTCGTGATATCAATGCATCCATAGCATCCTGGTTCTTCCACTCCAAAGCACCATTGGAAATAGGATTCCTAGAGAAGAAATAAGAATCTTAATATTTACTTAAACATTGAATTCGCTTTGACGATCTGCGAAGAGACGTGGTCGCTCTACGTACGCAGGACAAAAGAGATTCTCGAGGCCAAGAAGGAGGCATTGTAAATTCCAGTGGGTCTCGTGAAACGGAATTTCTATTAGCGTCTACGAGAAATAGAGAATGGACTTTATAGGGAGACTCGTGCGTTAAACTGTATCGGATCAAAAACTGTTGGATATCGAAATGAGAATTCATTCCTGTTACCAAGTGCCTTTTGCGATCTCTCATAAGAATTATGTATATCCACAGTCAATCGACGTATCAGTTCATTTATTCAATTTAGCAATCCTTGATCGAGACATTTATTCAATCTATACTTTACGATTGACGTAATTATTTATGTATAATACTAAACGAGGAATCACGATATCGGCAAGTAAACCGCAACGTGTTCCAACTTATATTTAGGTACGAGCTAAAGTCGAGTCCCTTCTCGTCCGTGGAGTGATCGGCCATCAGGTCAACGTGCTCTCGGCATGGAACGAGTAGCAGGTATTATCTTAAATCAGCTATATTCGGGCCAGGCTAGTAAGACGAGGAGCGCGGGGACCTACATACCGGGTGTAGCAGAACGTCGATACCCAGAACGCTTAATAAAAATGGTTACTGCATGTAAATTCGTAGTTTACAGTTTTTTTCCTCGCTCCAAGCAAAACAAACACTAAATACCTCAGTCGAGAGCTTTCCATCCTGTTAACCTTGAACTTTAATCGCGCCATTGCAAACTCCCGAAGGTACACTTCGATCGTGGTTCAAAAATAATTCGAAAATTTTCATCGATGTATTATCACTCGTAAGAATCATTGTTTACATTGCATTGCGATAAAATCACTTATTTTTTTCACCATAGTTTGTTCATCCATAAAACGGTACATTCGTTCTAGAAAAGCAGGTTTTAAAGACAATCTGCCAAGACACCATGACTCGTGTGTCTGGCACAAGGCCCAGGGCCGTACCACTGAAATTCTACACCGTAGGACGTACCGACGGCACCAGGAGCGTCCCTGATGATTTTTTCCCAGAAAATATCGTTTCGAAAATAATTGCGACGACATTCAAAGTAAAATATATGTATACCACGTGGAACAAAGCAATATCGGCCCACGAGTTGTCTGTAATTTTATTAAATCTATCCAGTGTCCTAAAATAAAAGAGCAGCTGGTGTAGACATTGTCGTTTACTCACCTGTCTAAAAGGCCAGTCTATGTCGGTATCGTTGAACGGAACATCAACGCCACCTTGGAGCATTACGAAAGCACCCTTCGTAGGTACATCGGAATTTTTCCTAAGACGGTTTAACAGACGTTCACGATTCCCTTGAAAAAGCGTCATGGGGACCCTCAGGGTGTGCTCGCCTCTTACGTAACAGGGCTCCATGGGATTTCTGAAACGAAGCATTGTGAATTTAACTTAAAGTCTCACTACATGTTTTACATACATATACCTATACGTACATCTGTATCGTTCTGCCTACGTTCTTTGTGACGTGGAGGCCTCTTGTTCGAACCGAGCATAAGTTTAACGGCAGCTGAGTTATACTACACTTACTTCGCTTTGACAATAGTGTCGTAAGCGCACAGCCGATTGCATTTCTTTTAAATAGAACAGTTATGCGTGAAGCCATTATCAAATATCTTTAAGAGACGATGGAGCTTGAAATTTATGAAAGAAATTTTTAACACGACACTTGGGTTTTGATATTATATTCACCTTGACATAAACAGGGTCATTTACATCAAACATAACTACTCGGTTCAAATATGTCATCAGCTATCTACTAATATTATTAAATAAGTAAGTTACGCCTCTTATGATTATATAATCTTGCCAAATGATGCTCGAATGAAGTTGACTATCTTATACTTGTGAAATTTCACTGTTGATACGTACGAATCTCGATATTTATTTTGAAGACTGGATTGAACTGACATACTTTGTATCTATATTAGTTGAGGTTACCGGTGCCTTTTGAATATCGCTTCTGATCCTTTACTATTATTTCTTACGCTTTAACTGTTCTATGAATCCACGTCGGTAAAACAGTTTTGGAATAAGCTTTTTAGGTAAAAGATTCTCGCCTTCCTAATACGGTATAGCTGAACTGGCTCGTTAGACGAGGGGCTATGGATATGACGGACGGATGTATACGAGTGCACGTATGGAGAAATGAGAACGTTTCGGAGAAATGAAATTATATTTGAGAGGTACGTAAATAGATTGGAACATATGTACATGAAATGAAATAGGAATGCTCGTGTCCACGAACGTATTCGGTTATATTTAAGTCGTGTCATTAGTCTTCTGACGCTTGGAACTGACACAATTCTCCTTCTAGTATTCTTAAAATAGGTGATTCGTCTACGCCATTGTTAAATGGTATAAAGTCTCACCTGTGGGTCACGGATTTTCACCGTTTATTTACGATAACGTCATTCGGCAGACATGAGAAATGCCGTCTGGTTCCGGCAAAGTGGTGGATCGAATTTCTTCAAAAACAAAGCAACATAAATTACTGTAAATAGGAATTGGTTCTAACTGTCGTAGTGGAATTTATTATTTTTTATTAGTAAAATAACATCTATGGCCGTAACTATATATTTTTTTAGGCTTTAGCTTTCACGTTTGCAATTCTGCGCATTTACAGAGTATATCGTATTCGAATACATCGTGACGTAATCTCGAACCATAAACTCGTCAAGGACGAAACAAATTCGTACTCGAAAAAAATACGTAGAAAAGCATAATTTAAGGTAGTTGGATCATGAGGACCCTTCCAAGATATGGTTTTAAATTTTATATATGTTCGAGGCAAAATTTATGAAATTATCTAAACAATGTGTGATACGAAAATTTTGTAACCGGTGGATTTATCCATTTGCTTGTTTTGAAAAATAATACCTCAAGTGATACATATTTTTTTTATAAATGATATATAGGGTATTCACCGAAATAAGAAAACTGTATTATTATGATACTAGGGAAATCATCTTAAAATACCAACTGGAAATTCTTCAACTACGTCGTCGCGTTCTTGAAATTTCAAGAAGTTGGGTTTTCGAAATTCCTCGATGGTCAGAATAAATATTCCATTTATTTTCTTCGACGTACCTATCTTCGGGGTCTCTACATTCGGATTATTAGCAAGTCCTGAAATACCTGTTTATGGGCTTTTCCTATTTACAGAGTCTTTCTTTGAAAAAAAAAGAGAGAACCTTCGGTTCGGTTTGTGTTTCTAACAATAACTTTGGAATTTAGCTTGGCTGCCTGCGGGATTGTTTCTTCATTTTTTCATAGAATCTTTCCACTTCGACAACGTAACGTACCAAAGAAAAATTGCATTGGCCAATAGTCAGACTTTCTTGAAGATTTTGCCATCCCTTTATTCTTCAGACTTTCCTCCTTTACAGAAAATCCTACTCGAACTTTGATTCCAGTAAAGCTTCTTATCTTATATTACAATGGAGATAGATGCTCTATCTGCTGTCAGCGTTATCATCGGATCGTCCAATAAATATTAAATCCTCACTGATGATATTTGTTATAACGACACCTGACTTTAGCTGTTTCTTGCGATAGATCGGCATTGCAATCTCCGTTGTAAGAAAATACTCAAACTTTTTTTATACTCCGTTGCTAATACATAGATACAAATATAGAAAAGTCACGTGACATACTTTAGTTTTTTTTTGACTTCCTCCCTGCCCTCTTAAAACACGATCTCTGCGCGTGAGTAACATTGTTTGATTCAAATGTCAAGAATGAATTCAACGCTGTATGGAAAAGACACGTGGACGATAACCTGTATCAATATTTGAAGTGCGATCTATGCCGATAATGATGTTGATTGTCAGTGATCGACTGCTGGTTATTTATCCAAAATATTCCATTGAGATGTGTTATTTCAGTTAGCGATAGAATTGACATATGGAGGTGAAGGTTTTGAATTTTGAATAATAATGAAAAAATAATAATAATAATTCAGGCCAAAATTGTTATTGTGGAGGAGTGGAGGAGGCAGGGAAGAAAGAAGGGACTTTCGTAATAGCAGCAATCATACAGCGAAGAGTTGTAATCCGACTGGCATGGATGTACCCTGTGCTAACGAAACACCTGGTAAAAATAATACTCTCAGATTTGAAAAGTTGCCAGTACTGGCTCTAAGAACAATTTCAAAGTATTCGAATGAATTTTGAATTTATCGTGAATCAGCATAATCTTAAATTCCGTTTACGTAGTGTTTGTTAGGATTGTCAATACCGACGGTCTGAGCTCAATGTACTGCAATAAAGT
Source organism: Cephus cinctus (assembly GCF_000341935.2). Classification (NCBI taxonomy): domain Eukaryota; kingdom Metazoa; phylum Arthropoda; class Insecta; order Hymenoptera; family Cephidae; genus Cephus; species Cephus cinctus. Next base: position 1,204,324 of record NW_014332862.1, read on the forward strand.
TGCTATTGCACAATTGGAGGGTCATCGAGTACGGCTTTCACAAACAACATAGCAATCACTTTGTATCTTTTTGTTTCTAGAATTACCGCCGACGTCAACATCGCTTAAGACAAAGAGACGCGTTCATAAAAGAGACGGCTCGTGAGTGTTGCGCACGTTAGGAAAGTTACCAAATGAATTCGAATAACCTGACAGTAACAAAAGTAAACACAGTGTTTAGTCTCGTTGGCTTTAAAGCTTTCGTATTAGTAAAGAGAAACAGATAGAGCGAGCGAAAGAAAAAATTCCTATTGATCGAGCGTGAGCATCAAGGCGTACTGGTCGTAGAAAATAGAAGCGGGTACGTCAGTAGGTAACCTAAAATTCCACGATTACGCAGTATAACGATTCTATTAAAAGAAAACTTTAAAAAGGGGTTAGAACCGGTATCAGACCATGGCCATCGACCGTATTGCCCTCTTGTTCTGTCGTTATACAAAAATTTTAAGTTAGCCAAGCGTGTATGTCATCATTCCTATAACCTCAAAAAGCAAAGCAGGACAAACATTTGCTTGTATCACGAAACTGAGCCTCCGTTGCAAACGTCTTGCTACTAATTATGCAAATAATATCCTGTACGATTTACCAGTATATATATATATGTATATTTCATATATGTATATTTCCAACTGTCACTACAGGAAGGATATGCTCTTGCAAATGGTGGTCTGACCTGAGTTTCTCACTGAGCCGTCACTAAGAGAATGTTCGTTACGATCAACAAGGAAGCACGTGACACAATATAACGAAGCACGAAAGACGGTGTACAATGAAAGCAACGAGACTTTTCGAAAAACACCAAGAAAACAATTGTGAGAATTATATGAATATACGTGTCACAAAAGATTCTCCCGAGGTTGTCAAAACACTGCATATCTGACACTTCGGCGATGTCGGCAAGGCTGGGATTCTCAGCTCTGCGTCTTGTTCGATTCATGGCAAAGAGGCAATATGAAGAGAGACCTACTTTTTAAGGGCAACGACTTGAAGTAGGACATAAATACATACGTGTTTACGAGCTGAGATTCGGCCATGTTGATCCGCTTCGTCTGGTTAGAGTCTGCGTGCTGAAACGACGATGGTAGCAGTGTGGACTGAAGCTAATACTTCCAACAAGTTCTCGCTGCTTTCACGACTCAGCCGGTGTGCTATCGACAATACAGACATACTACAAATACTTCAGTATATATGAACGTAAAGGCCAGCGCATATAAAGAGGTTTGTTTATTATCTCTTATCAGTAACACAATAAAGTCTCACATTTTTGACAATACACGCTTTCACGAATACAATAATATACTTACCGATAGGATGTATGTATGTACAATCTATGGTAGTCCTCCTGGGTCACGTGAGAATCTCACCGAACGCACTTCGTTTGCCAACGATGTCTGTATTGTTTCAATGCAACTGGGCCGACATATTCTATATACTGGTTTGTGTCTGTGTCAATTTATGAACAAGGCCGTTTAATCGTGTTTCTACTTAAGTTTACACAGTAAGCTGTAACAGAATGTCCTGAGTATTATGTATATAACTTGGAGTTATCAGAAATCAATTTTTCTATACTTATTTTTATTTTGACGCTCTGGTATATAGCTAATAGACATAAACAATATAGCAATATACTGTACTATGCCCTTTTATGTCATAGATACTTATGTATAGCTTGCGAGATAAAGCATCTTTGATGGATACATTGTAATCATCACTTGTAAGTACTAGAAACTATTTACAATATTTTACTTGATAATCTAATTTAATAGATTACAAGTATTGACGACAGACGTTCATTTTATGTCTATAGACAATATCAATCTTTCACAGCTCACAATGATAATCCGAAATGACACAAAAACTGTAATGACATGTTTCTGATAAATAATCTCATCGATCGTACATACAACTCGAAAATTTTATTTGACATTTGAGATATATCTACAAGATTTTTTTTGTATTTTCATTATACTGACGTGCAACATTTTCCAATGTATAGGCAATGTTTTGTCTTCCACGAACCAATACGTGAAACATTAGTCATTATGATACTCGAGTATCGAAGAGAACATATGACATCTATACTGTCCTACTTGAATGCTGAATCATCTTCGACATACGGATACACGATTCCGTATAACCCGCGAAGTCTCTTTCACTCGACAACATGATTTTCTGGGAAAACGGTCACCGTTCAAAATCCCCAAGAGGCCGAGACTGGCACCAGCATTCGTTTGCTAACGTAAGAAAGAATATAATTGTACAATAATAATAAAAAAAGCAGTTGCTCTGCTACAACTAGAAATCCTCGTACTTACCTCATATGAAGTTGACACACGAACGTGAAGCGCCGGTTTGTGTCCTCGGTGCATCCGTGTGCCATAGAAAAAACAGTCGTGTGACTAACATTAATATAAATGAGAGCGGACAGGAATTCAATTGAAAAATTAATATCGAACATAAGTGCTCGATCAGCGCGTACGCTCTATAGTAATATAATTCAATGCGAATGAAGCAGAGCGCAAACTGTATTAACACGCGTGTTCCGCCGAAGGACGAATCGTTCAAATCTAGTGTAAGATTAGTATCTACGTAAAATACTGCGAAATATTTTGTGAGTGGTTTCGGAAATAACATTGCTGCATGAGTAATGCTTGGTGAGTCTGACAGAGCAATGTTTAATTAATGATTACACGCATTATTTTACAGTGAAACGGAATGATTTTATCCATTAAATCCACTTCGAGAGCATTTCAATTGGACGTTGCTTTTTACTAGACTCCATGACGCCTGGGGAAGTTCGATAATTTTACTTGGCGTTGTATTACTTTTAGGATATTCGTGAAAGTGGTTAGTTTTAAAATTACGAGAGAGGAAGAGAAAGAGATTGAGACCCTGAGTAAATTGATGTTGAAACCCCTACCTTTCTGTTCAGTGCCCCCCAGTTCCAGTCCAAGGGCGTAGGACAAAGGGACATGAGATATTGAACGCTACCTTATTTAGCTCCGCTTACAGAGTGAATTGCGAGACTAAATGATATCAATAACATTCACTGTAATTGGCAATTGTAGTTGTGCGTTCTGTAACGCATTATCAATATGATAATGCTAATTAAGTTCATTAAGGTATGTCAAATTAACCACAGGTATTGGAATATTAGTACAGATGTTATCAGTAGACAGGTAGGCTGGTTAATATCGATTATGTGTGTTGTTGATAGACAAAACTAAGTTCCCCCATTGTGAAAGATAATTACTGAGCTGTATTATTTTTATTACCACGCGAATGCGCTTCATCGAAAGAAAACAATCGTTACGTACATATATAAAAACTAATGGCCAATAGAAGGTACTGAAATTCCCTTAGGGCAAACGTGCTGTGAGGTTTGTTGTCAAAGAGCAGAGAAACCATCACAATATTTGTGTGGTGCTGTAGAGAATTTAGATAGCGCGGAGTAGGGTGGGAGAAACTTGGAGAGAAGGGAGTGAATGGAAAATTTTCATGATGGCACCAAATGAATAACGGACGGCACACGTGTTTGCATTGAAACTTGTAATTTTTTTTTATTTTTATTTAGACTTGCCGGACGGTCATGTCCGACGATCACAACGAGATATATTTTTCCTTAATTCTTGTATAACGAGTAACTAAAAAAAAAACACTCCTTCCTTATACAAAAAAAATATGAATCGAACCATGCATTCATAGGAGTTGAACGCATACATTCGCAAAAGTCAAAAATCATATACCTTCTTTCTCTCACAGCATTCGCATAGGTACACAATACCAATTACACTAAATTGGACGCTTTTCGACACTGACGCAATACAGTGAACAGTGTGAAATCGCAATCAATGTCGCTATAAATATTGATTATTGCGCCAGTATTTATCGAATGTTGTATTTCGCCGTTGTCCTCATTTTATCGGAAATGAATCACTCGTCTCTACCTACATGATAGTTATTTCCTTGACTAAACTTGCACGCTCGCGTACACAGTATATTACAAGTAAATAGAATGTTATTACATCAACGTATTTAGTGATTAAGAATGATAAATAACTATGCACTAAAACATGCACAGAAAAATGTAAAGCTATATCATTACAGGCCCTCACTTCTATTTTGTTCTCTCTTTTCATAAACACACACGTACATTCTCTCTCTTTCATACTCTCTTACTCTCCTATCTTTGCTTTCGAGCATGTTCTAGTATTTTTTGAAATTTTTTTATCATAATACTCCATGTTGGGCGATTTGCTCGAACGCATCAGAGGACTTGTACACAGTCAGAAAGCCTAAATCCGAGGACTAACTTAATTCACGATATCTCTTGGCAATCAGTGTATGCCATTAGCGTCGAATTTGACAAATAAATGAGATCATCGTTTTTCTTGCTACAAATAGGTAGCTTACAAAGGCATAATATCGTTGATCGATTGATGATTGATGCGGAATACACAACAAAAACACGTCGAAGAAGAACAGGAGCAGATTTCTCATTACTTCTCTAGGCTCTCAATAAAGACTATGTACCTTACTGATATCTCTGTTCGATATTTTTAAAAATAATAATTGCTAGAAGGAAGGTCGACGTGCGACCAAAGTAGAGTCGTGCTTCGTGCTTAACGCGCTTTACAATATCATTCACGTTAAATATAACGCGAATATGTGCGTGCGCATTGGTCGATATCAACTTGACGATTTTTTGGAAAGCTAAAAAGTTTTTTCTGAGAAAACGGGAGAACCCCTTGATACCGTCGAGGCCGTTCGAACGACAACAATGATCATTGATTTGTCATTGGTTCACCGAATGGTGTCGAGTAATCGGGTTGGGTGCACGTCGGCCATAAGTCTTCCACGTAGCCTCATAGTCGTCGATACGCCAACGATCTTGGCCGAACGTTCACGAAGCGAGACTGCTTCAAATAACAACACTCCATATTTACAAACACGACCATGTAAGGCAAGTTCCTGCCTAATTACGTTCCCCGATGTCCAAGCGCGCCCTAGAGCACATATGGGAACACGAAATCCTAACGGAATCCTTCCGACATTTTACAGAAATTTTGCATTAAACCAAAAATCGAGCAACGATCACAGTAAACACAGTCGAGGGCTGTCGTCACTCGTGTTCCGTTTACACGTTATCTTTCGATTCACCTCACAGTTCGAGCGGCTGAAATACAGGAGGTAAAGGCTCATCCTCAGAATCATAAAAATACGGTTTTCTTCGATAAACCGAGCTGGACTCGTCCTCTTCTTCAGATGTTTCAAGTTCATCAAGATTCGCTTGAAGTCTCTTCACAGCCTCTTTTATCAGTCCACCTTCTCGTAATAATTCTTGTAGAAGTTCATAAGGATCGTCCTCTTCCCTGGCATTCGATCTCTTGTGATGATGACGATGATCGTGTGAGCTATTATTTCTCACACCACAGATCTCGCAGTTGGTAGGATCAGCCCAGGATCGTGACGGTATCCGGTAGGGCGACGGCCGACTCTTATGAGTAACGCTCGACTTGGCCTTGAATCCTGATAATCTTAAATTCTCTTTTATCTGTGATACAAGTATATCAACGTCTCGCGTTAGGAAGTCATGCGTCGTGTCCGGCATTACTTCAATTAAATATGTCGTTTCCTCGGCACTCGGCATCTTTTCCGTTCTACTTGCCTTCAGTGTAATATCAGCTCTTCTACCAGACAAAGTCCCAGCAGGTGTGTTTACCTGCTGACTCTCCTTCGCGTAAAATCCAACTGGCTTCTCAACAGCAACGCAACACGACGGCTCGACCAGGGTTCGATCACAAGCCGTTTGTTATCTTCAAAGCTTCCTCGAATTAGTGAAACCAACGAATATCGTAAGACTCACAAGCTTCCGTCACTGTTTACGTACGTCCACACCTTGTGTACGTTCTAGCAAACTAGCACGTTGTTCGACTATCCTGATTCTTTGTCGATGATCACGTCAATTATTTATATACAGCCATATATATACACAAGGCTAGATAGAGAGAGCGATGCGTAATCAGTGAACGCGTGATTCACCGGCTGAAGACGCGCGATACTCGCTCTCGAGCGAACGTACACCGACTAAACTCTTTATTTACGAGGTGCCGAGGGACCAACGGAACCTTGGCTGCCTAGCGGAGGAGAACCGAGCCGAACAAGTTGAATGAGCACACTCTTACTCGAGCGGCACGCACTCGATCGCTGTTATTGTTTTGAAATCTTGTTTACTGATAGCTCTCTAAATCGCGACAACGTTTATTTTTATTATTATTAGTTATCTGTCTTTCTCTCTCTCTGTTTCTTTATTTATTTTTTTTTTCACCTACATTCCCTTCCCCAAAACTCTCATCAGATGATTCGTATCGCGAGCAGTCTATTTTACACATTGCACAACACCATCACTCTGAGAACTCTGCCAGTATCTACTGATATGTTTACACAATCTTATATAGGATGAGATTATTGCGAATGTCGAGTAGGTGCGGCGTGTCTGATACCGCCTTCTTGGCTTCTCGTAGTCTTTCTAGCACGGTACGACTTGGAAGACGGGAATCGAGCTAGCGGCTGCCTGTCTGCCTGCCAGCCGTGAACCTTCCTACTCTGTTATTATTGTTTTGGCCGGACGACGCATGCGCAGTGGGCTCTTTCCCATGTAAACAAACCGTTAACTCAAACCCTGGCGAATCGATAATACCGTCCGGTTTCCCTCTTCCGTTCATCTAAAAACGTTCCGCCCACGAACCCCCTGTGAATTGTTTCCACGTATTCCCAGGCATTAGTATTTTCTACAACCCCTACAATTTTCATTAAACTGTCTTCTTGAACTCTTTTATTGTGGATATCAATTGAAAGCACTTAATTGTAAGTAATTTTGAATAGTGGGGATGCGACAGACAGCTGTAAAAGGTAGAGGGGTCTATGGACGTATGGATCAAGGTTACACTAAAGCTTGTGCGTCAACATAATTCTCCATCAAGTTTATCGCGTGGGCGCGACGCGACGCCTCTCTTTCTACAGATCATTCACTACCTTATCTTTGATACATATAACATACATTTTAGTAACTACATGGCGTTGTTTTTTTCTCATATAATTTTTAATTTCGGAAATCAATTCGTTACAAATTTTTGTAGGTTAATTATTCTGCGACTTACCTCATTGGCATAATGATTTCTTGTAATGATTTCTAGGCTACATTGCTCTTATTCTAAGCTTCATTGTTCTTAATGTTATTTCACATATTACTGGATGTAAACAATATATACAATGTAAATATGCAATTGTGCATGTTTATTATGGTTATATAGATTGTTTGCCGCCATCAATATTTGCCATTTTTAGCCGACTGGCTTGGTATAAATATGTAAATTATTATTGAAATTCAAAGGGTCATGACTTTTCTGATATTTTGAAAGCGACAAGTTTTTACACACAAGGTCAAGGACAGTTTACAAAGATTATGCTTTGGAAAAAGAACAGAAAAAAAAAGTATAAAAATATTAATGAGAAATGTGGGTGTAGTACATTTTTATAAACTGCTGACAAAATTAGATTTATCCAGTTTAGCTACTGCCTCATCATAATTTCGCTGTAAACCTTCAGGATCTGCTAAGAATCGCTGCCATAATATCTTCTTCTCTCTCTCCAATCCAGGCGTAATGCGATTTCTCTGTAATTTATATTTATGGTTTAATTAAGCAAAAAGTGAGACATATTTATTTTGCAAACTTACTATGGTGTGTTTCAACTCGTTTCGAATACTTGTCACTTTCTCTTTCATCTCTTGAACAGTATTTGTAACTGTTTCAAGTTCTCGTTTAAGTTCAGAGGACATTGGCTTGAAACTCACGGTTTTCCCATCATTTATCTCAGTGTCATACAATGCCATTACTTTTTCTTCTCTGAAATAAATAATTATTATTTACTAAACCATTGTCATTGGAATAATATAATTGTTGTGACAAGAAAATATCATTTCTCCAGTTTAATAAAATACTTACAATGGTTGCAGACGATCCATTCGAGCATCTATTTCAGGTCCCATGATATTATCAATTATTGCAGTATTTTCTTCCACTAAATCGTTCAAACGTTTTAGTGATACTTTTACAATATTTTCATCACTTTCATGGTTCTCCTTATCTTGCATCATTGACAAAAATATTTTATTGGACCAGTGGCTATCTTTAGGGGGGCCATTAATTATTCGTTGGTATTCCTCTTGCTGTTTTTTCATGCTTTTCTGAAAAGAGTCTTTGATAAAATTAGTGTAATATTACAAATAACAAAATTAGTATTTCTTGGTACTCACACATCTCATCTCAGATAGAGTGTATTCAGTTTCCAGGAAATAGCGAGCATTTGATATGAAGTGTACAACTTCTTGCTCGTGTTGAAGTTGCTTGTACATTAGTATGCATAATAGGTCTGAATATGCGTGGCCTTGGTCACGCGCAAGAGTCAAAATTTCGTCTAGTTTTTGACATCTGTCTTTTCGTCTCTCGAGTATAGCACGTGCATATGAGATTAATACTTCAGTCACCTCTGCTTGTACATATTGCTCTATTAATGGTTCCAACTCATTTGTTAGTATAAGTTCAAAGTTTTCCTCTAGTAAATCTCTTTTTGATCTTAATTCCGTTATCTCAGTTCTAAATACAAAATAAATTATAAATGGTATTCGTTTAAATTCATAGAGAATTAAACATTTTGTATGTATTACTTACTGCAGTTGTGCCAAAGACTGAGGAATCTTCAAATCGCCATTGTTGTATATGTCTATTATAGTTTGCTCCATAGAAGTGCAAGCAGCATCTTCTATTTTGGCCAAAATTTCATCTGTTTTTGCAGTAGCTAACCTAGAATGAAAGCATCAGTATTTTAGGCAAATATTAAAAAATATATTATTCTTGGGCATGGACAATTATGTAGGCTTTTACTCTTTTGTGCTAGTTGCAAACTCCTGAAGCATGTCATCAACCTGAACTTCTTTTAAACCTTCGGAGAAAGTTGCGTAATCTGAATCACTGATTTGTTCATCTTTATCAGTACTGCCAAATTCACTCTTTACATAGGCATGTAAGTAGTTACTGTACATTTCCATTCGTTTGATAAAAATGTTAATAGGCATTTGTTTCCACAGAATAGTAGGTCCTTTCTAGAGAAAATGTTGGATTACTGTTACGACAATTCTATTACACTGGAATATTAAATTTGCATTAAGACATACATCTTCTGCTGCATTGGCATACACCTCAGCAAGTTCTTCAACCTGATTAGAAAACTGCTTGTACAGTGTGTCTAACTCTTCTGTGAGGTTTATACAATCAATGTGTAGTTTGTTCACTGCAATTTCTTCTTTCTTTGCAACAAGCTGTTCTTCTTCTATCTCTGCTTCCAACTTACTTTCACGTTCTCTAAAATAAGATTGCATGATATAATTACTACAGAATTATTAAAACGTTTAAATATTGTGTTAGTTATAAGCTAATAAGCTATTTTAATATACTTTAGGTCCCTTATGCCATCTTTCAAAGTTTGAATATACTCCAAGCTTTCTTCGTATAGTTCCTTTTCCATCTCCAAATCCTTCTGCACTTTCTCAGGATCAGGAGGATTATTAGAAACAAGTTGCATCAATTCAGGACAATCACTTGTTGCTTCTTCAAGGGCGCGATCCAATTCTTCACCTTGTAGCCATTGATTAGTACTTTGCAAATATTTCTGTCTGCATGACAAATGGTAAAAATAGAGTAATTAATCGAATATTCTTTTGTCTTTAATAACAATGTAATATCTACTATAAAATCTAAATTTTTTATATAGAATGCATTTAATATCAAATCCATATATAACAGCTTACATTCGAATTTCTTCGGGAGTTAGAATATTTTCCCGGCTCACATTTTCACAGAACCACTTTAAGAAAGGTTGCAGTGCAGGGTCGTCGTAAATTTTACTCAAACTTTCTGGCGTATGCTTCACAGTCCACTCAGGCAAAACTTCCTTTAGTTTATTATAAAAAGCGTTCTTTGAAATCTCCATTTCTGCAAGAATTGTAATCTTCTGCAGCTGAACATGAATTGTAAGATAATAACGGTTGCGCATGGGCAAACGCATATTTTAGGAGAAAAATAGGTGGCGCTGTCTATACGCGAAGTTCAATGTATCTTGAAAGTCGAGTTGTTGAGTATAAATAACAAAAGACAAGTTTATTTCAAATTTCATCTATTTATTTTATAACTTAAAACAGATTTGTAAAATATTTTATATCTAGGTATAATGATCAACAAAGCTAGAAATTAATTCTCTTATTCAAAAGATATCTCTAAGGACTAGGAATACTTGTATGGATACGTATACCATGCATATCTTTAATTTCTTCCTTAAGTGCCTGAAAAGTAAAGTTATGTATTTATGTGTTACGATACATAGTATAATCTTCTAATTTCATTAATTTATACTCACTTCATTAATAATCCTATGTTGTTTGACTGTATTTAAACCCTTAAATTCAGGGGCCACGACATTCACTTCAAACATTGCTCCACATCCTCCTGAAAAAAATGACTTTCATTATCATACCAATATTACATCTTTTCTTGTAATAGGTATTGTAGAACTCTTGCCTGATACATCGGTAACTTCAATGAATTCAGCTTTTGGGAATTTATTCCGTAATATATTGATCATTTTCTGTTCTGCTTGTTTGCCAGCTAACACTCCACTGGGACCATTCCATAAACGTGATAGTAGCTGGAAAACTTTTGCTTTATACATCTTTTTTATATTAAATTTACCAATTGTAAAAGTATAAGATTGGATGGACGAGAGGAAAGAGTTTTGCAGAATAGAATTATAGACAGGTACATATCTTAATTTCCACACTTAAGAAATTTTAGAGAAACAATACAAGGAAATATAATATTTTTCTCCCTTGCACATGCATGCAACATATCAGCCAGGATATTTTATGAATCCAATCTATAAATGTTACGTTTTGAACAAGCCTCGACCTACCGATATATTACGAAAATTTGTAGTGAACACGTGACGGAACATAGTTGAAGGATATGAGGCAGTTGTCTCTAAAACAATCTGCTTTCAGCTGTTGAAGAAAATGTGTGGATCAATTGTCTTTTGTCTTGAAAATTGTTAAACTTTGTGTTAGAACATGTAGAACAGAGGTTATACCGCAATTTTTTTTCAAATCTGTGTTTAAGTCTTGTAGCCCTGCCCCAGTTTTTCCGTTACCGGGGTTTCGTTTAAAAACTGAAATAGTTCACAACTTGCAGTGATAGAGGAAAGGCCAAAATTTCTATTTAGTCGATCATAGAAAATTGATCCCATTCCTGGAGCACAGTTAATAGTATCAATTTATGCTGCTTCCCGCGCATGTGTTCTAAAGTGCATGATTCTTGATTGGCTTATTGTAACGTAATTTTCACTTACCACGCCCCACAATGCTTTTAGCCAATCATCCTTCACCTATCTTGAAACATGTGCTACTAAATATAAATTAGCATTAATATATGGCAAGAGTAGATAAACAATTTACCATAGCAATTTAAAATTGTTGGCACTTTCAAACTATTATATAATTATGCAGGAGTGGTGAAACTGTATTTAATTTGTAATATATTTTTATTTTTATAACCAGCCAATGCATAAAATGCCAATAAACATTAATTGCGAACTGCACAATGCTTTATAACCATCCAATGACTGCGATAGCCTGCAAGAATTGAATAAATATACATACAAAGTATGCTTTTTTATGAACTCAAATTATTGGTCCTTTCACAAATTTTGATTCTTGCGTCTGACGCTCGAAAATTTTTCCATCTATTTTTATTACGTCTTCACAAAGCAAACATTGATCTCTGATCCATGCAGTGACGCGCGTGCGATAGCTCCAGCTAGATTGTAATTGATGCGCTATATTTAGCGTTTCTTGTAATACTGCTTAATTAAGCTTGATCGCTGATTCAAGAAGTTGGTTAGTCGGAAGTGTCACGTTTAGAGATCATAACTGTTGAGGTATTATCAACGATGAACTATTTAGAAAGTGGAGAGGAACGCTTAATCCACAATGATACCATTTTTTCAACAGCGCCAAGTGCATCTGCTGTAAGTGAGACTCGTAGAGGTAAGAATTATATTCATGAATTTCAAACTAATTACCATATTACATCTTTAGAAATTAGGAATATTATATAGATTAGCAAGGTTTGGTGAGAGACTGCATAAAGAATATGTTTCAGGATCTGGTGTATTGGGAATCATTTTCTTAATGGTCAATGCAACACTAGGCGCTGGTCTGTTGAACTTTCCACAAGCTTTTGATAAAGCTGGAGGAGTAGGAACAGCAATAATAGGTCAACTGGGTTTTCTCATTATGATAACAGCTGCTCTCGTCATCTTAGCACATTGCAGTGACGTTACTAATACATCTTCTATGCAAAACACTTTTGCTGGATTGTGCGGTTCTAAATCAATATTTGTTTGTGGGATTTGTGTAGCTGTATATAGCTTTGGATGCTGTGTAACATTTTTAATTATAATTGGTGATCAGTTTGATAGAGTGTTAGCTACATTCTATGGACCTAGTTTCTGCCACAACTGGTAAGAGTACTTTTCAAATGTAATATTATCTTAGTGCTTCGTGTATGCTTAGTAAAACACACATTTATTTTCTTATTATCTATTTGCAGGTATTTATCTAGACCGTTCATTACAACATTGACCTGCAGCATTTTTATATTACCCTTATCTTTCGTTAAACGTTTGGATGTATTGAGGTATACCAGTTCCATTGGATGTATTACAATTATTTATGTTATATGGTTAATAATTTATGAGAGTATCACCGACACTGGAATATCTTTGAAACCCATGCAAATATGGCCTGATAACTGGATGCAAACGCTTCAGATAATACCAATTATATGTTTTGCTTATCAAAGTCACATGACTGTGATACCAACATATGCTTGCATGAAAGATCGTAATCTTGACAAATTTACTTTTTGTGCCGTTATTAGTATGATTATTTGTTTTCTGGCATATACTATAGTCGGTATAATTGGATACGGAACATTTGGTATCGGTCGCGTTCCTAGTGATATTTTACAAGGATATACAGATAAAAGTATCTTTCTGACAATTGCGATAATTTCGATAGCTATAAAAAATTTCACCACCTATCCGATTGTATTATTTTGTGGACGCGATGCATTACTTTCTCTCTTTGGTAGAGATACCGATAATGGACTTGTCACTAGAGTCTTCGTTACATTAATATGGTTCACATTATCCCTTATCATTGCTATTTTAGTACCAGACATTTCGTCGGTAATCAATCTCCTAGGTTCCTTGTCAGCAGCATTTATTTTCTTATTTCCAGGCATTTGCCTTCTTCAAAGCACGTTATTAAAGGATCCAAATTTATGCCTGAATAAGGATAAGATTATAATAATTATCGCCATATTTATCACTGCTCTTGGTGCATTCGTTGCTGGTGTTGTATTCGTAGAGGCACTTCAGGATCTGAGTAAAGAGTCTATTAAACCACCATTGGTTACTGGCTTCACAGCAAGACTCAGAGATAACTTGTGCGTTTAAAATTCAATAATTTTTCTTCATGACGCATACGAACTATTAACATTGATAGTCTTATACTTCATAATGAGTGCTTTAATATTTGTTCAATATGTTTCGTTAACAATATATAATGGATTATTGTACGGCTTTGTAGTTCTGTATATTGCTCAATAATGTTTTAATGTTTGATAATTTTTATTGCAAGTCTTCGATCGACTTTGAGAAAGTAAGACTCAACGAAAGACTGACGTGATTATTGTAATATAAGCGGAAAAAGAAATGTACATAGATATAATTGTATAAGACGAAGTGTAACAATGACTAGAATTTTTATACCAAATTTTATGAGATCTCGTATTTTAACTTTGTTAACAATTTATCTCAGTAATGTTAATAACTAATAAAAAAAATTGCCTTGATTCTTATCCTTGGGAGTTTGTTTTAATTACCTAATATTTTTTACAAGCAAGGAACTTGATCGATCTGCAAACCGTCCAAAAGATCCAAATCTGCAGCGATCAATAATGGTTTGATTAAAATTTCTTCTTTTAGTTCCCCCGTTAAATACGATTTTCAATAATGACGTAAACGTCTTACTTTCATTGAATCATGAAGGTGACGTTGCATTCTCAGCAATATAGTTAGTAAGAAAGTCATGTAAGGTTGTACCTTCAGCGTCAACAACCTTATGAATGGTGGCTTTGCAGAAAAAGCATTCTCTACTATTAGAGAGATGACGGTCTATACATGTCCGGCATGATCGATGATTACACGGTTTAAAAGTCGCAGCAATTGGATGCGCGTAGCAAATTGTACAAATATTCTCATCGTCGCTCATGTACTTAGAATCGGGTAACATTGTACGATGCAGATCTAAGTATTTAATCATTTCTCTCACCTTATTAATTTCATACTCTGTTATATCTTCTTTATCTGTAAATATATAATAGACACGTATAAGATTTTATACAGGTAAAATCTGACAAAATGATACTTACAATTAAAGAATGAGAATGGTTTGCTGTTTTTAATTGGAATATTCGATGGTTTTACTTCTCCGAGTACAAATGAGATTGAACTTATTTGAAAGCTTGGTTCCGTTAACAGAACTTTGGTTACTTTTGGCACATCTTTTGATCCTCCCACTGTAGAGAGAATTATTAATGATCTTTATTCTGTGATTTAATTCAACATTGCTGTAATTTTATACTTACATTTGTATATGCGCATTTCCTCTTGAAGCAGAGCTAATAAAATTCCAATTACAGCTGCTAGGATTGGGAAATGATCTATTGTCTCCAGGTCGGGTATATCCAATAGTACTACGTACTGGAAGCATCCCGTCTGGGAACTTATTCTGTTCAGAATTTGACATAGTAACTGTAAACGAGATAGTACGTGATCTTTAATATTGATCTATGTATCACTTTGAATATTGTTCTTTCTTTGAGATAAATAAGGTACCTCGCAAAGTCGACTCAATAAATTTTCACTGGAAGGCCGTAAAGGATCACTAAAAATCTCATTAGCGATAGTAGCAATCATTTCCAATACTCTGAGTAAAGATATAGTCAAATCAAAACATGTTGCTCCAATTTTGAGTTGTCTTGATTCAATAAAAACTCTTTCAGGTCTTGATGACATATTTTGAATTTCTTGGAGCATCCGAATAAATTCTGAGAATGTCCAGTTAAGCTGATTGAGCAAAGAATTTAAGAATTGCTTGGTTCCTTGAGGATTACTTAGCAAAGCGTCTTTCACGTGTGCCTGATATTTTACGGACGGACATGGTTCTGTAAATAAGAAAAAGAATCATAAAAATTATTTAATAAAAAATCTATTATGTTAACGACCATACGTACTTATAGGTTGGGATATTGATTCTTGCTGCAACATCTTTGGTCCAATCTTTTTCGCTAGATGTGGGCTTTTCTCGTATCGAAAACCAAATCCATTTCCTTGCCAAAATCTCACCAATACCCAATTCGATTGCGCCCACGCTCTATTTTCGTAAGATCTCAATAAATTTGTTACTACTTTCATTCTAGATTCTCCAGGTACATTTTCAAGTGCCGCCAGGGTGAGAGAATTCGATACAAATCCTGCCAATGTCAAAATCAAAGTGTCTCTAGCATTGGCGTGTATTATTCTTGGATCAAAGAAATGGTCGCAAAGAAATTGCGCAACGTCACAGAGCATATCTTCATATCCTGATATCCTCTCAATGGGCACTGTAGGATGAACGTGATTCCTTATGGCCACACTTAGGTCTGTCATAGCTTCCAGATAGAAATCAGGTACAAAGGTAAACATGTTAGCATCCTGACTAGCAGAATGTAACGTTAACGTAACGACCCTAAGGAGCCAGGCAAGCTGCGCTTGTTTCTCATCTGAATATACAGCAGCACGGATCCAGGCCATGTATCTAGCTTGTTCAGATAATTTAATATTAAACACACTGATGGTTCGACCCAATTCTTCCTGAATTGGTAAAGCCTCAGGATCTTTAGATTTTTTCGCTTGCTCCCATCTTACTTTCACATCATTCATAGCAGCCATGTACTCGGACATACTATCTCTGAGACTGGCGACCTTTGCCAACTGTTTCTTAGCAGTAGCATGGTAGAAGAGAATTATTCCATCCAGCATTTCCAGTAATGATATTGCAGCATCCGCTGGACCGTTTCTCATTGGACTTCTATCTTCTCTATTGAACGGAAAGTATCCAAGTCTTTCCAATATCAGTGGACCTGCAGGACTTGATGGATTGACGTTTACCATCCTTGCAAATGCTGGGATAACTACAGGTAGGTCTCCAAGCCTTGTTGGTCCTCCCATGAAAGTACTTGTTGTGTCTTGTGCCTGGTCCATTGCGACGATGACATCGTGCTCTGGACCTAATAGGTGTATCAGTTCGTTCCTGTAGGTCTTGTTTAAGTGGGATAACACTCCGCCCAGTCTGTCGATTCCGGAGTAATTGATGGATGCATCATAGAACGCCCTGCCCATTCCAATTTATAAGGAAACGCTATTACGTAAATTAAACAAAATTGAATTACCCTAATGAGTAATCTACAGCATCTTACTGTCTGTCGCGATAAAATTGAAATTTATTTATAATTCGTATCTGATCTTTATGTACGTTTGAAAAGTTCTTATTACGTTTTGTAATACGTATTTCGTCACCTGCAGGGTACGTAGACAGGACTGGTCCCGACCTCAGCATCCCACAGGACCCGAAAGGCAACGAGCAATCGATGGAAGCAGCACAGCGTGATTGGCAATGGTGTCTGGAGTATCGGCATTGTCTGCAGGAATTCCGACTGAATGCTTGGGATTATACGCAGTTTCATTTAAAGCCTGCTAACTCCAATGGCTACTATTACTTACGCGATTCGATATCAAGTTCTCTTGGACGAATCTTCTGAATTTCTTCAGGAAAATTGTTCTGGATGTTGGTGTCTTCTCAGTGCCATCCTTATTATCCAGTAAAGTCACGATCAGCTCCACTTGCAAGGCCTCAATCTCTAAAATATTTAAACTCCTAATTATTTGGATACCCTATTTTTTATATTTCATTCTGTAATCTTATTATTCATACCAGTTATTGCAGACTTTATTCGTTCACAGGTATCCATGTATGCTTGCTTATTGACTTCTACACTCGGATCTACCGGATCGGTTTCCCACCAGGTTTTGTTAACTATATCTGCCAAACCACCTTCATCCAATGGTTTAATGTGGACGAAATTTGCAAGTCGAACTTTATCGAATAGAATATATTTGAGCATATTCTGTCTAGTGGCTGTATGTTGGCAAAGGTTTATCAGCAGAATGAGACTTTTACTTTGATCTGGATATTCAAGCAGCAGAGAAACATGTCTAAACGCAGATAGCAAATAGACAACCGCACTATCGAAGCAAGCCTTTATCTCGTGTTCTTCTAAGAAGGTCCACAGAAGATCCAAGCAAGTTATCAACTTGGAATTGTTTTGCGGTCTATCGGATCCAGAATTCGAGAGTCTCTCGACGAAAGGAATGAAAATCGCTTCGGTAATGTAAGGCATCGCGAGCAAAGGTCCAATATGTTGTAAAACAGATCTGGCTAGGCACATGAGGAAAGC
Source organism: Cephus cinctus (assembly GCF_000341935.2). Lineage (NCBI taxonomy): Eukaryota > Metazoa > Arthropoda > Insecta > Hymenoptera > Cephidae > Cephus > Cephus cinctus. The sequence continues at coordinate 1,222,095 of NW_014332862.1, forward strand.
TTGATTGCTCATAGATTTCTCTTCCATCTCTTCATTATTCTCGTTACTCTTGTTCTCTTCAATCAGCGGTATCAGGTTAAAAAACCATTCAAACAAGAGTTTAGCTTTCTTTAATTCCAACGTTGGTGGAGCTTGAAGTGTCTGATATTCTTTTACTGGATACCGCAATGGCGTCGAGCCAAAATTAGCTGTAAGATTTTCAGTATAAGCTAAACTGACTGTTGGGAAATACGCGATACCCGCGCCCATTGTTATATTTTCAAAAGCCGTTCCTAATGATCGTCCGTTTCTGTAAAACTCAATTTTCCCATTATCTACATCCAAGGCACATCCTATGATATCTCCAGAGAGCCAAGGTTCGCCATATTTATGGGTGGTAACGTTCCATTTCCTTATACGATTTCCATCGTACGCGTATGAATTCACCGTGTCCCCTATTGAACAATATATATATAAATTATTCATGCAAAGAAAATTTAAAATAATTATACATCATTAAACGTACCGACTCCGGATTCTTGATTGAATTCACATTTTATAGTTCCCCATCCAACTTGCATTACACCTTTTGAACCCAACTGTAATTCGTAGATCCATTTTCCCCTGTACAATCCTGTATTCGCTCTCATAGTACTAAAATTGCTCTGAGAACTGATACTTAGTCTGTCCGGCGATACAATAAATAGACCATGATGAGTAGAAATGTCAAATCTCACGATTTTGGGCCCAATTCTTCCATCCTGTGAATCTGCCGTGTCGGAATTCTCATTATCCTTACGAAGTACATTCTTGATGTAATTATTAGCCAGGATCAGACAGTAGGATTGTCTAAAAACATTGAAATCATACCCTATTACCATAATTATCCTTAAATATATGAATACAAGATTCACTAAGTGTTACCTTTCATATAAACTTTTCTTTTCAATGTCTGAACTGCTAGAAGTATCTTGTTGGACTAGGACATTAGGTCCAAAAATGTTACGAAGTATTTCCTCTGGTTCCATCTTTTAAAAAAATGACCTTGAGACACTAACCAATATCTTTTCGTCCATTCAAGGAAAATTGTCAAGCAGCCGCAGTATATGACTATTAAAAAAAATTCTAAAGAAACTAAAAACAATTATTATTTTACGTCTCTCCTTATTCTTTTCTTCAATTACTCACTATCTTATTCGTGCGATAATCTAGCTTCGTTACATCGGACAGAAACTTTCAGGTTAAATCCAAAAAGACATCTTTTTCATCGCCATAGATTTCTGCTAGGTGCACGTCATGACACAAAAGTATTTCGTGAAATTCTCGACACGAGTGACGAGCATGTAGAACCGAGGCACGAGGCTTAAGAATTTTGTGAATTTTGTATTTTATTTCAAAATGAGCGTGTTACGTAGCTCGTGATGGATACAGTCACCATCTTTGTACGAGGAACAAAATAATATCGACGAGAACGAATCATGCGCGGATTGCGTGATCCTTGAAAGCGACACGAGCGCTTCGTGCCAAATAATCAGTATTACTCATGTTTCTCGGTGCTAGACTTCATTTTCATATATCATTGTATCCCACATATCCCACATACGTCTCGATTGAAACGATAGTCAGAAATAAGTCGAAATTTTTATTGAGGTCGGTTGTCTGTTAAATCTCGGTATTATAAATCTTAATTGATCACACATGCTTTCTGCATTGAAGACAAAAACGACGTTTTGATTATTAATCTATCCGACAATCATTCCGTGTTCCAGAGAGGATGTTAAGGCAACGCGTTTATTTATCAAATAGACTAAAGATGACTGATATCCTGTCTGGTAAACGCGAATGAATTATGCATGCGGAATATCATTTGTCTCCTGAATGAATGTCTGACTTTCTGTGTGTAGAAATAGTAGTAGAGCGATTATAGTTTTATTATAATTATTCCCAGGAATAAATTTTGAATTAGAAAAGTGCTCGATACTGTCGTCAAACGTGTCAATGACGTATCATTATTCAATTTATTGCTTGATCATTTTTGTACGACCATCGCTTAAGTGGGGCTCGTACTCCTCGCACGTGTTCTCCATATACGTAGGATGATATACGTGACACTTTTGTCGTAGTAAAAATAATTAAAAACGGAATTGGATACAAGGAAAAAGTATTTGTACAGCATAGTCAGAAGGACAGCATTAAATACTAATATAATGACTGGGTATACATTAATGAATATCGAAATTATTTGAATAATTATACAGCCTGTACGTATTTCGTTTATTATTATCGTTAACGTCATTAGCCTTAATGCGGTTACTGTTGATTAGACTTCCTTACTTTCTTAAAATCACCAATACGATATATATATAGCAACTATATTTAAATTACAATTAATTTAATTAAAAAGTAACATTTTCAATATGTCGCACGTAGAAAATTACTATACAGAGAGAATTTACCGAGTACATTATAATGGGATAAACAATGTTAAAAACAGAAATTCGTTTGTTGCTTGAAAAATATTTTACATATCGGAAGAGGGAGGGAGCTGTTAGTAATAGCTTTGGTATTTCATATTGCGGTGGGTTCACGGTATCTGCAATGTTATTTGTATTATTTATTGTATTATCAGTAAATAAACTAGATAATGCAATGCAATATAATTATCATAGCTGTAAGGTAGCTAGCCACCCTGGACCGTATAATTGAGTTAATTTACTTGATCGATCGATCGATCAATACAATTTTTCAAGAATATATGCATGTAATGGTTTTGCTTATTTATGGATGTACGTACGTTTGCATGCTATTCAATTATTATGAGTATAATTGTCATTTATCAGGATTATAGCAAAAAGGCATGATTACACTGAGAAGTTTTATAACGATCTCTTCTTTCTTTATGTACTTTTAATCTCGCCTATTGGAAATCATTCGGACATTTATGCCTTACGGCTATCGATATCGATCAGTTAAATACTCATGTTATTGTACATACATTACCTTTGAATATATCGAACATTATTCTGCCGTAATTAGTACCTATTATAACGTATTTTGTATGCAATTACGCGATACAATCTAAATAACGTACGCGGGGTGGTACAACTTCGTCCTATCCGTTCTAAACCCTCTCACTCATACGTTTACTTTTTAAAAAATAGAGAAAACAAAAACTAAAGACAGTTCAAGCAGGAGAATAAACGCCCTCTCGAAAGGAATTATTAAAATTCGTCCGCCGGCGCCTGCTTAAAGGAACATCGAACATGTTTATCGTTAAACATTATAATTAGTAATCGTAGTTAGCAAATATGAGGAAAATTTTGGAATCGCAAAAATCTACGAATCAAAAATAAATTACATATCCGTCATGCAAATATCTTTTTTCTTTTTATGAATATCCCTTTCGATGCATCGATATTATTATTATTATAATTATAATTATAATTATATTATTATTATTAATTCAACTTTTCTCTTATTCGTTCTCCGATCCATCCTACAAAATTCTTGTTTCCGTTCTTTCGCTTGCTTTCTTAGCCAGCTATCTTTTGCCTGATGACTAGAACATCGTTTCGTGGGTCGTTTGGTAAAAAAATAAGATAAAAAAACGACAGAAAGTATTCATAGAAAAAATAAACTAGTACCGGGAACGGCTATGTTCGCGTTATCTATACGAAGCTCTCATTCGCGGAGTTATATACGTCTGCGATATCTTGCACTAAAAAAAAGATGAACGAACATAGTCGCTTCCAGTAGTTTCTTTTTTTTTCCATTGGATACAGTAGTGTGAAGCCCTTCCTTCGGGCGGAGCCATTGGTCTCGATGGGATGGGTTTGCGTGGATGGTTTTTCTAGCATTCGCACTTAAATTTTTTCTCTCTCTCTCTCTCTCTCTCTCTCTCTCTCTCTCTCTCTCTCTCTCTCTCTCTCTCTTTCTTTCACACACTTTCTATGGCAGACTCTCCATTTCTCATTCTCACAATTCCTCATCTAAAATCTAAACTTGAAAACGACGTTCGATGATTTATTTCGCTTAGCGCTCGGGAGACGTGGATTTTTATTGAGTATCTCTAAATGAATCACGAGGACGATGAGTATTATTAAAAACCTTCGGAGTCGCTTTCCGATTGGTCAGGACGATCGTCCGAGTGCAAGGATCAGTTTGCCGGCTCGGCGCTATGAGCTTGCTTCTCGATCTTTCTGGCTAGCTCGGGACTCATGTGCGGATGGGGAAATGGCAAGACAGGCTTCCGGAGAATGGTCGGTTTGACTTTCACTTGAGGTTTGAAGCTGGATACCTGACTGCCACCCGTTAAATGCATATCCGCAAATTTCGCGGCTATTTTTGGCGTTGAACGAGGCGGCAGTGGTGACCTCAGAGGCATCGAGTCAGATATCTGATTAGAACTTGCCGATCTCACTAACTCCTCGGATTCCATATCGGGCTCGACCTCAGCCTCCATGCGTTTTAATTTTCCACCCTCCAAGTTTGACTTTGTATTCTTCTTGAGGGTACATTGATTTTGCTTGGCAAATCTCTCGGCTGCTGTACTCATGTCTGGAGATTCCGGTCCACCCGTCGGGGATGTTGCTGCTTCAGCTCTTGAAGGTGGAACTGTTGGAGTCTCTTCGTCGGAACTGCTTAAGCTACTGGAGGAGGTGGATTTCTTACCGGCATCCTGAGCACTCAATGGCAAGTCCATAACAAGATCCGGTGTATGCTTCTGTCGCATTTCTCGAAATTCTTGGGACGATCTGAAAGACTTCGGTGTTGGTGGGATCGGTGGGGTCAGGTGAGTCTGTGAAGTCGCACGTCTCTGCCAGAGTTCTCTGTTCGCCGAGAAAGTTGTCTGCTCCTGTAGATCATCGTCCTGCGTGGACGGTGCGTTCAACTGGAGGGAATTCGTAAGTTGCTGACCAGCTTCGCTCATGCTTTGAGATTTCCAGTGCTGCTGCTTCCGGCCAGCACCTCGCTTCGCTGAGCCATCTAACGAGAGTGACGACAATCGTCCATTTTCATCGGACATTTCCTCATCCCGTGGTAGCTGCTGCTGCGCTTGCTGGGAAGCTGCAATTGGATCCAGGAAGACAGTTATGTTGTTCTCTACCTCAGTGCCATTTTCCAGATCCTGCGAGACTTCCGGCGCTTCTGTGGATTCCTCCTTCTCAGGACTGGGCGCCCTCGCGTTCCTCGAGGGTGTGCTCACCGGCTCCTGTAAGGAGGAAACAAATACAGTAATAAACATATATTTTTTCAGACATTTGCTCATTCAACTGGAGGAATTATTATATCTTGTGACCGTACTGCTTCCTTCGAAACTTCTACTTACATTTTGGACAGTCTGACACATGACATTTACCTTCTCTTCCTACACTTTACCCAAGTGCAGACATACATAGCTGTTCCGTTAACGGTAGCGATCAGACCGTCCAAACTTTAGTGAGGATCATATATAGCGTCGCGACTACAGATAAAGAATTGTGAAAAAGTCGAATATTGCAAGGAGAATAGTATTGCAGTATACAATTTTTTAATTTCCCAGATAATGAAATACCCATCAATTATAAAGACCCAGTACCGTGTCATGCTGGTACCATTTAACACCAAGAATTCATGCATAGACGTAAAATGGTTCTCGACCTTACGCAATACGCAATAGTAGCAGAGTGTGGATTAAAAACTGCTCGTAAAACGGATAACAGTGAATACTATAGACAGCTGTATGAATGAAGAATAATAAGAGAAACTGTACAAGGTACACGTGTCATGTGAGTATTACGTAGGATGTGAGTAATGAGTAAGGATATAATTTGTTCTCCAGTATAAGTAGCAATATTTAAACTAAAAAGCGGAAGATGGAGGTGCGGTGTTGAGTTTACTCACCTAAGCCCAAAGAGTTTCCGTTGCCTAAGAAGGTCCCGCGATCGGCATTCCCTTTGGTATCGTCTACAGATTGAGATTGTTCTACGGGACTCTAGGATTCACAAACCAACCGAACTGTCAAATCGACACTCCTTCAATTGAAATAAACAACAGCAGCAGCAACAACCAAGGAGTAGAATAAAACAAAATAATAATAATAAAACACGCACGCACAACATAGGACAGAACGTACACAACACCAGCGGCAATTTTATCGAACAGTTTTTAGTCCGTCGAACGTTGTTTACCCTACGTACGCACGCAACACACGTATTTCGCATCAGCTTTAAGATGCTGACCTATACGTATATCTGTAAAAACAACAGCAACAACCAACCCAACCATTAACATTGAGAATTTTTTAAGTGAGCCGAGTACGAGGCAAAAACACGTAGGACGTAGTAGTAGAATAATAAAAAAAAAAGAGGCGGCACAAGACAAGACGTAGGCAGACATGCAGCAAAAGAACGTGTATATTTATATTTTATTTACAAAAGGTATCGTACAAAAAAAAAGAAATTCACCACTAATAACTAGTCGCCGAGTTCTAAGTAGAGCTTAACGTACCAGTCACGCTAATCCGACATCCTTCCGTTCGATAGGTGCCTTCGTTAACCTTCGTCCGCTTTCCGTCGTAATTCGCGCAAGAGGAAGTGCTCGCGTGCGTGGAAAGAAAAAGACGGTGCTCTGGCAAGGCAGCAAGTGCAGCGTATGTCGATGGGGCTAATTTTCTTTATTCGCGATCGTTAAAGGTTAATTTTGCTTTTATTATATGTCTCGTGAGTCTGTCAGGCATGTAAAAAGGGTGGAAATCGTATTGCGACCATGACGGCGTATTTAAGAGGGAAAAGAACGTAAGTGGAAAAATAAAAATAACAAAGGAGAATATAAACCGTGAACTTCAAAGTTCACTGGATGTTCACCTAGTTTCTCTAGCGTTGACCTAATCAGGCGTACCTTAATCCGCGTACAACCTTTGATCAGGAAATTCAGTCTTTTGTGAATACAGTCATATTAACACATTAAAGGCGGGAGTCGTAGTACTAGGATTTATCTCGACTGTAGCTTAAAGGCGGGAGTCGTATTAGTACCTAGCATACTTTCGTCAAGATCCCCCGCCTTTAATGTGTTAAGATACGCATCGTCCTGAAGAAGGTGCGCTTTACCTTGGCTGATGGCAACGAATTTTGCCCTTGCAGTCAAAGAAAGCTGTGCGTGATGTGCGGGTGCAGTGCTGGCGATATAGGCTTTGTGTTTTTATAAAAACTACACACAACAATGCATTCCTGTGTCGTTACGTTTTGCAATTAAAAAAAAAGACAAAGATAAAACGTATGAAATAAAAACAGACAAAGACACAACGAAGAAAAAATATTGTAGCGTGACAGCCATGCACCTTGGTTCAAGTGTACGAATGACGTTCGGCACAGTCGTACAAGGATACGAAAGCACACGAGTACAAGAGTGACGTAATAAAAGTCAAATTAATTAAATGCTAAACGGTGGTTTCTAGTACCTCTCGGCTGATGATCGGTTGGGATGATGACACACAGGCCACGCTCGTCACTACCGTTGGAATAATTGCACTGCTATTCCCACTTTCTGTCTGCAATAGTACGGTACTTGATGTGGAAGTTTCGGTCGCTGCTGTCGATGGCCATGTGTTAGGATTACCAGCTGGTCCCATCAATGGTGAATTGTTACTCGACAAAACACTGTCTGCCGAGCTGGAGGCTCTTCTGCGCATTGACTCTTCGCTCGACGATTTTAATAGCTCCTTATCGCGCTCTTCGTCCCTGGAGCAAATTTTTAAGAGGATTCATAACGAGGAAGAGAGCAGACATTTTTTGGAGGAATTAAAATATCTTTAGTCAAGACTTACTATAAATGTAATTAATACATACTTTATCTTGAGCATGATGTATTTATCAGGAATCAGTCCCTCTCTACCTGCTAGAGCACCTCTCCACCAGTCGTTGCTTACTTGCGTATAGAGGGTCAGGGTGTCTCCTTTCTTGAAGCTAAGTTCCCTTTCTGATCGTGCGTTAAAGTCAAATTGTGCGGTAGCTTCCAAGTTTTCGGATTCTATTACGAATAGATGTGAATGATCATTTTACTTGTGATTGATTAGTATGACGTTATTTAGTTTTATATATATATATATATATATATATATTCAATATTTACCATCCTCAGATGGATATACTTCAGAATCCATATCTTCTTGGACTTGATCCGTCGGTGAGTCGCCGACGTCTCTGAAATGAAGAATTTAAAAATAATTAATCAATATAAGAATGTGGTATTGAAAAGTAGGTAAATATAGGTATACTTACACGTCATCAGGTTCCCTACTGATATACTTCTCATATTGAATCCCTCCAATATCCTCAGGAAAAATTTCTTCGCAGAAGGTAATGATATTTTTAATCAATTCGTTGACTTGATTCTGATATTGGACCTGATCCTTATCTTCTGGGACGGGAACTAACGTTGGGCCGAAGCATATAGCAAGATTGTAAGGATCCATCATATTCTCATCCGAAAATTCTGATAAGCTAACGTACAAAAGTAACTTTTAATATGATTGAATAATAAATATCAATATTAATTTCTAAAATATCTCAACACGATACTTACTGATTAAGGAAAGCAAAGAGGTATCGCATCACAATGACCACTGGTCGCGGAAGACTGGATATCAACTCTTTCATTTTCAGTACAAAATCCTGTTTCGATTCCAACTGAGCCAATTCCATAAGGTGTTCGAAGTAGATAATAGGAAACAGTGGTTCTCGCAATTCCCTGAGGTATAACTTCAGTACCCCGGCAACACTATTGATATCAGAAGCGTCTGTCACGTCCGCAAGAGGATCTTCTCCCCTTTCAAACCACTCTCTAAAATTGTTGATCTCAACCTGAGATCCCGAGACTCGGAATATCCCTTGATGATGCAATCCAAACAAGTTTATCACTCTTACGCAACTCTTCACAATGAGTGGTATCTCTTGATTAGTACTCTCAAGGTACTCCTCAAGTGAACCACCAAATAATTTAGGCTGGCCATTCATTTGCAAGCGACCAATACGCTTTCGGCGTGCTTGTTTCTGTTTGTTCGTCGAAATCGATGGATTTGGACTAGCGCTAGAACCGTCTAATAAACTTTGGCGAATATATTCTTGTTTTGCATCCAGTCTGGCTATTCTCGAAGTCCCAAGGAGGTATTCTCTAAATTTCTACACGAACAAGAGTGTAAGTTGATTTTTAGTAACTCTAAAGTCAAATTAAGATACACTTGGTGACTAGACTCACCGTGAGGTAGAACTCTTCGGTTTCCTGTCTATCGGCTCTCAGCTTAATCTGTATTGTCTCCGGAGGTCTCGAAGTCGGCATGGCATTGTCACCAAAGTACCTGGAGCAATCGTAATCCTTAGCTGTAAGCATCTCGAGTAAACTGGCCTCTGCAGTCTCTAGAGTCTTCCAAACTTCTTCAGACTCTGTCCTGAGAGACGTGACCCTTTGCTGAAGTTGCGCGAGCCGCTGTTCCATCTCGGTATGTAGCACCTTTTGCAATTCCGGATCTGGTGTCTGAAATATTGAAAATTTTTCTTGAAAACAAGCTGAATCCTTTTGCGACTATGAATCGACTCCTGCAATACTGACTTCGTACGCTACCTCATCTCCACGCTGACCCTGGAACTCAAACTTTTTGGGAATCATGAAAGCAGCATGATGGGACTCGAGGAATCTCTGCTTGTCAGCTCTCGAATCAAGTGCACCGACACAAGCAGCCAACTGCTCGGCCCCGGATTGCAATGAACGCTGTCTTCCTTCCTCAGCGCTGCAGTGCATCAGGAGTGCCCTGGCGATGCAGTTATGGAAGCCAAAATCCATGCACTGCAGGAAATCACGATGTCGTAAATGTTATTTGTATTGCTTCCCCGTAATTCCGGTTCGTGGTACCGGAACCGTAAAACTCTATTTACAGCGCCAAGCTTCCTCAAGAGATGAACTTACATCAATGAGATCAGACAGATCGTCGACGAAGTACTTGTGTATCGTGGTGTTCGATGCCTCCAGACAAAGGATGTACTCGTTCCTGGCCTTTAGAGCCTTAAGCTTTGCCTCGGTGTACTTGCTCTTCCTCTGAAACGATTGGACAGAACTTTCAGCCATAAGCGAGCCATTAATTTCATTAATTGGCCGTAGCTGCCAGCGCATTAATCGACCCTGCCAATTCCCAAGATCTCTCCCTCGCTTTTTTCCACAGCAAGTAAACGCGGCCTATTACTGACAGCCACAATGTCCCAGGCTTATTGCGCTTCACATCGGGTTTTACGCTCACGGAAACGCCAAGAGATCCCAGAGATTAATTATCATCCCGAGGCATATATAGCTTCGTGTTGAGAATACATCGTCTTCCTATATCCAACTAGAATCTGTCGAGTTTCCATTGCGCATCGACTTGCTGCTGCTGCTGCTGTTACTTCTTATAACGGATCACGGCGAACCGCGGCCGTGTAATATCCAGCGCACTGGGAGATGGTTGCACGTGTTGTTAATCTTTTTCGTACCGTTAGAACCATCTGTTTTGCCGTTCAGTCGGGGGCAACATTAGTTTATTTTTCTAGCAGAGGCTCGCACCGCAAAAAAAAAGGGAAACGTTCGGTTACTTTTAAATCTTGGAAGACGTCCGTTCAGTGCTTTGGTTAAAGATTTTAAAGAAAACGAGAATGAAATTGAAAATCATTACTGACTATTGAAATGCGCAATTCGATTGGATACGCTACTACGGCAATTGCATAGGAATCAGTTAGCTAGACTGAATCGAGAATTTGCTGAAGTCTATTGTCCCTTGTCAAAAAAAAAAAAAAATATGAGTGGAACAATTGGCAGGCCGATGACGCAAATACCTAATTCGGACATCCTGCGAGTGGCCCGAATATCGCCTACGTTGATAGATTGCACTTCGTGACCTCTCTCGACGGCGCATTTTAATTTACTTTACTAGCAGACGCATGTTTTTACATTTATAGATAGAGTATCGCCCACCGGTGAAACTAGAAAAATAGCTATTCGATCCTGAGTTACGACACGGTCAGAATTTTTTAACGAGAGAGACGATAAATTCATTCCAATTTAAATAAGCAGCCAGTCATAATAAGTGTCAGACACTGAGTGAGATTTCTCTGCCACGCCATTTTTGATTCGTACTCCAGGTGTGAGCATCCGGTGGAACGATTATGCTTACTGGGACGTTGTTTCAGTTTGTCTCGATTGCCTGAACAATTTACTCCAGGCTCGAGTGATTGCGACGCGTCCGTTGTTTTGATAAGCACGATTGACTATCATTTGTTTATCGACGATAACAAGCCTCCTCTTATCAGTAAGATTTTGGATATACAACATCCACGCAGTCTGTGCCATATAAGTCACATGAAAAGAGAAACCTGAGACTCCCTGAGTGCGTCCGACGTATAATTTAAAAACTGAATTTTTAATAAAAGAATAAAAATGATCAGGCCACGTCACGTTAATTTATCATAGAACACGTATATCTTGTTAAAAGACAAACAAGCAAGCAATAAACTCCCCTGAGTACATCTTAAATCATTTAAAACTCATATCTCCCACAGGGTCTCTAAAGTGATACGTAATTCACAGTCCCCAAGACAAATCGACTCTCATAGTCTGTACCAATTTATTTCCATCAGATGATGCACTTCAACGAGTCGAATAGATTGCCTCCCATGAACTTGATTATCGTTCCCACTATCTCTACGAACCTTGTTCACTTCCTTCTCGATTAGCCGATATTTCTTGCTGCGCGCCAGTTTCTCAGGCGGCGCGTTGGCGACTTCAAGTTTACTTCGTTGTTGCTCAGCGACACGCAGCTTCGTCTCGGCCTGTCGCGATTCCGCCTGGTAAGCCTGATAGGTCTTCATCGTGGTATGAAGCTCATGAAGTACGCGTAGAATTTCCTCATGGGTTTCATAGCCAATCTCACGGCACTAGAAGCAATAAAGATCCTCTGCCGATTTATACGTCTCGTTCATTCGTGGACGATTATCTATATGTCACTCGTCCTTTCCTCGACTCCACTTACACGTCTGTAAATGCGCTGAACATCCTCCATCACTTGATTCAGCCTTCCCACGAGGTGCGTACTGTACACGTCGGAAAGAGCCGCGTGATCTCGACTAAGGGACTTTGTCTCATTGACGAGCTGCTGCCAGCAGGCGTAGCTGGAGAAGAGAGGCCACTGCTCGCGTCTGGAAACGAAAGATCACAGGAATATAAAATCATAGGAAAGTATAAAAAGACGTATAATTTAAATTCAAGATCAACACTGAGATGCCTTAATAAAAATTTAACGTAAAGACAGACTCTTGCCAAGGAATGCCAACGGGAACTCCGGCAACTCACGGACAGGCCCAGGACTTACACATCCGCTTCCGGAAGTTTAACAGGCTCTTAAGAAAAATCCATATTGATTCCGACAAGCACTCTAAATCCAGCCTATGTATTTTTCCTGTATTTCTTTTTAAACGCTAAGTCGGCTCACGTTATGGATCCAGCGGATTCGTTTTTACCCCCAGGACGATTGCGATGTCAAATTCCACAAGCGATTCCTGTTATTTTTTTAAGATACTTAATAATCCATCGACGATCCGTGAAAGCTATTTATTTTTTTTCCAGTATAGATTACACGGTAAAACCAACAATTTAGCCAGATTGCTTTTTTTCTACCGAGTGCCATACTTCACGCGTTAAACTATTCTACGATAAAGTGATTACGGTACTTTTGCTTTTGCTCCTTGTGCCTCAGCTGGATACTCCTCGCCATCTTGTCCAAGTTTTTGCTGTAATCGAGTTCTAGTTCGGCTCTCCTTCGAAAGAAATCCTGAAGTTCGGCCACTAGGGCGACTTGCGCCTCCATCCTTACGTCGAGACATCTCAGCTGTTCGTTGAGCTGCAGTCTTATATCTGTGAACAATAATTTTGTTTTTCATTGCATCTCAAAGCTACCCAAAGTACCCGTGCAATATAACGCTTGAAATAGTAATCTTGCTATCCTACACTCATTCTCAACCGGCCGTGATATATGCACAAAGGAGTGTATAGCCATAAGCATTGCGCAAAGTTCAACGGCTGACCTCGAGCGAAAGGTGTAGATAATTGAATACTCGTAAGAAGTCTCGCGGAGAAACGGAATACTTTATGCGTTTCTGTGCAAGACTAATTCTCCGTGTTATCGGTAACGTAATGCCATAGCGTTGCATAAGTGTAATTTACAGTGTTATTCGCTCTTTATGACACTCGTCGTATCTACCAAGTGGACTGTATTCTGATAGTAATTTCCTGCAAACTCCATGGTTGCCACGTTACTTCCGTTGTGCATTATAAAAATTCGCATAAGTGATATCCAGAGTCACGAAGGGAAATTGCAGTGACTTTACATGCGATAAGAAAAATAGAAAGAGGAACGGATCTCTATGCGTGTCTTAATCGTCCATTGCAGCTGGTGCCTGTAAACGTTACTTTGTGACGTTTGAGGTTATGTTCCGTTAACGATTTTTGACAAAATCTCAAGAGGCGTCACCGGGACGATTAACGAACTTGAGAATTGGCAACAATAACGACACAGACTGTCTCTCCGGTTATGAGTAGATATTTTCACAGCGCTATTTTCTGCCACACGCTCGCGGCTCCGTTTATTCTTGGACGGCCAAGACAATGGAGGATGAAGTAGAAGATTTGCCAGTGGAATAACAATGCACGAGAGCGGACGCCGTAGCGTCAATTTTTCGTTTCTCTTTTTTAATATTTCCCCCCCCCCCCCTTTTTTCT
>NW_014332862.1:1236000-1238619 GCF_000341935.2 Cephus cinctus
TCCCCCCCCCCCCGTATTTTCTCTCTCTCCGCGACTGGGTTGCTCGGGTCTTTTCCGTCCTTAGTCAGTCGTCCATTAGATTTTTCAACCCTCCCGTAATCCGTATTCCGTATGTCGCGCTTCAGCGGCTATCGCTCGTTTCCGGCGCGGTGGGACTAAAAATAAATGCGAGAACTACGCTTGCATCTTTTCGTGAAGCTTTTACTTCACGAGATGAAGAAAAAAAAAGTGTCAGACGAGTATCACGAGATACGAAAGACACGCAAAACGTATTCGGGTCTAATTTTCACACTCATCGTCATACTGGTTTTTGGGGGAGAGAAAATGACAGCGCGACCCCATAAAAGTCTGAGCGGTTGACTCAATGCTAAATAAAATAACCAAACTTCGAATTCACACGTGATATGGACAATTGCGAAATTGTCTGGATCCCAAGCCGAAAAGGATATTACGATAAAGTCTGTATTATCCATATTCTTGGAACACTGCCACTGCTCGGGACCGTCTCGGAACATACATATATGAAATAGAATAATTCGTATTTCAGGATTCATCGATAGCTCCGACTTGAACTGTGATAAATTTAGATAGACTTTCCGCTCTCGGCGAATTTATCAAAGAAATAAAGAAACCGGACTTCAACTAGTACTTCAACTACCGGTCACCATAAAAAAAGCACTATAAGAACATAAAAGCAAAAGTGTCTTTCCTTGATATTCTCAGAAAAAAAAAAAAAGGACAGAAAGTCAGATCACTCTCAGCGTCACTCGATACCATCCGTTCTACCCATAGCCCACATGTTGTGTCGAGCACATGTTACGCATTATCGGCCATTTCTCTCGGATGCCTCCAACGCTATAGGTACGTCAATATAGGTAAGCACAGCGAGCGCTTTTATAACTATACAGTGTGCCGACAAAGCTAACTTCTATCGATTGCTTCTTTTCTTCCACGTATGATTCATCCCCCAGTGCTCGAGCAACGATCTTTGGCCCTTCCAAGGAAAACACAGGGCGCACTGGTGCACCCACGCGACCACCGAAGTATATACCTATATAGTGTACAACGAAAGTACCAACACTGAAAAAGTATTGACATAGGTGTGTATACATATATATATGTGCAGCGCTCTCTGTCTATTAGTCATTTACGAGTGGCCGATGTGCATTCAAGCAACGTTGCACTAACGATATCGCCATGCGAGTGCATTTACGTTCTTGGGACACGCGATATACGATATATACCAAATGCCTGGCTATAGTTAACTACAGTCTAGTATATAGGGCCAAAGGGAAAGGCATCCCTTGGGTATATAACAGCTGCAAGAACCGCCATTACCAGCATCATAGCAAGGCAATAGGTATTACCCACTACTACGAGCAAAACCACCATAAGCCATTATCCATCACCATAGTCCAGGACTGTACCTAGAGCCGCAGCCACCCCCGCGACGAAAATACGCATCCGATCCAAGAAAGGAGCCACGACCCGTTGTCGGTTTAGGGCTGCCCAAAATACTATTTTATTCTTAAGACGGCGCCGAGGGCCACCATCGACCAAAAGAAACGACAAAGCCTCTCTTTCTTTATTCCTCGTGATCCTCTTCTTGGAACGGAGTAGTTCCAGAAAACGCTTTGTGGTTAACTTTTTTTTTTATCGCCACGCACATATATGGTAATTAAGCAGTCGCAATTCCAGTGATTTGAGTGCTCGAAAAATTTCGTTAGATTTCGTATTGATAAGCGCCAGAGTGAAGATACACGCTTATCACTCATCGCGTAACGGGATATCACGAAGAGTCGGTAAATACTCGAGTCCCTCGGGACGATAATGGATTGTATAATGCTAAATCATCTAAGGTTTTTTCTTAATCATGAGTTTATATAAAGTACAGGGAAGAGGGGTTGAATAGTGTTTAAGTAATCTATCATGTATAAGATTATATATTGTGTATATTACTATGGGTCGAGTAATCAAGCAGCTATGAGGTATTGCGTAAGAATGTCCAGAATATTAATGGAACTTTCTCATTAGCTAATGAGCGAGCCAGTACACGAGTGGGTACACAAAAGTGGCGAGTCCCCCGTTGCACCGTTGCGTTTTCTTATAACGATACTGGCGTGTTGTAACGTTAATTAATAGAAAAGTTTTCGTTACACAAAATCCGCTTTTCTACGCTCGAGCGTGTTTTATAGTTTGTTTGCTAGTCAAACTATATGTAGCGCGAATAACCATTGCCCGAATAAGCATTCGCGTTAACCGCGAGACTGAGCAGTAGAACCTAGCTTAAGGGACATTCTGCTCCCTTACAGTCAAAATACACAGGCTAACGGGGCAATGAACCAGTCGTTGGATTCGTAATGTGTCAAACGTTGTGTGCGCTGTACTTCGGCATTTGCTAGGACGATGATGCGAAGGTCTGGACGAGTCAGAGTTAATTGAGGGATGTGAATTTTCCATTGGTCTGGGTATAGCTCGTAATTGCGGAATGCTTACTGTTGGATTGATGAAGTGCGTTTTATAATGTGGCATATGCCATAACACGTGAAAAACGCGTTATCCAATTAACATTATAATATCACTTGAAAAATAATTATCCCCCCCCCCCCCCCTTTTTTT
>NW_014332862.1:1238727-1251899 GCF_000341935.2 Cephus cinctus
CCCCCCCCCCCCTGTTTTTTTAAAATATTCTTTACCTTTCTTTCCTTTCTTCGTGTATAGATATAGCTGCAGAGTTTATCTATCGTGTTACGTAGCATGAAGGAACTCTGTGATAGAGGCCGGTTATGCATTATGCATGAGTTTTTCCCTATGCTAGTACGTCCTATATATATATATATAGCGCATAAGGCCTAGCCACTCGTTCCCATAGTAAATTTTCCATAATCTTCGATATCCACCCTACGAGTCCCATTCCCCCTTGGAACCCTCCATAACATTCCGGTTTCTTTGAGCAATTTTTTTTTCTTTCCTTTCCAAGGCACCTCGTCTCCCCGCGAGAGAGAAATATTTTCGCCGTTAAAGTAAGATCGATCGAACGCGTTCAGATTAATCGTCGAATATAGAAAAAAAAGAAGAGCATCAGGCCGAGGGTTCCCTGAAGGGACCAGCAGTGACTCTCAACCCGATAGCATCTATCAAGATAAATAATAATAATCTCAGGCGCTGATCTTTCCTTCCTGAACATATATATATATATATATGTATATATCTATTCGGTTACCTTTTGTCCAGGCTTCCCACTCTTGCCGTCCGGGGAGTTTGAACATTTTTCTTCTTCTTTGTTGTTTATCAAATGGCGGCGTTATTATTATTATTTCTCTACCTTCTCTCTCCACTCCACTCACAGTGTAACAACCGCGCGTGCATACGTGTCCACGATGGCTGCCAGCTTGAGCGACTGGGCCTGTGCGTATTTCCAATTGTCGGTTAGGTATACGTATTCTGCACAGTCAGTCGTACCGTGCAGTCGTTTCCTCTTGAACGAGTAAAGCGTCAAGCGACTTCCTACCTTCGCAGTGCATTTCTATAAAAACGACACCCCGCTATCGAAATACGATAAGAAACTTTCAGAGGTTCCTTCGCTCAAGTCATTATTCGATCGACGCAGCAGCATTCTATGTAAATACATAAATTCCTGTAGAATGTAATACGTAAAAATTTCACTGTACATTCGTAAGAGAAAATTGAATTAGAAGCGACGAATCCTTAAGCCCGGTATACACCGAAGGTTATTCGATGCTTGAAAAAAAAAGGATTCCACAAAGGGAGAAGAAAACCGGTTAACACTTGATTGTCAGGTACCAGAGGCGTCGGCCCATAAGTCAACCCACACGTACGCACGTATACGATAACTTGAAAAAATCACCAGCGCACTTTCAAATATAACATGGAGAAAAAAAAATCTTTATTAAATTCACCACAAAGCAGCGTTCGCTAAGCTGCACAAAGGAAACTCAATGGAAAGTCGTGAGAGTTTTGTTGTCGGTCTGCAGCGAGTAAGTAAGTCAGTCAGTCAGTCAAGGAGGACTTGGTCGCGTAAACTGACTGGTATAAGGAGAAGACTCGCGCGTTTGACCGCCACTAAATTAACCACAATTACGTCTGAACCCACACTGATCAGGACACTCACGTATGAGCATTAAATAAAGCTTCGTGGACTACGTGTACGTACTCGCAATGCTCACCTCATACTCGCATACGACTAGACGGTATCAGCTGCCTTGGGTCGTTGTGTGGCTGTATAGTTGATAGTGGGTACCGACTGGCTACTGGTTCAGATAACGAACGCCAGAGAACTCGACGTCGGAGCGAATAATCGCGAGGAAACGTTAAGTACAATTGAGAAAAGAAAATCCGTGGGCAGAGAACCAGGGAGGAGGTTCATACGTGCAATTGCAACGATCGCGCGTGCAGCTGCAGTGAATTTCGTAGTTCGTAGCAGGACGTTGCCAAGATATTTGTGACAGGTGTCGCCACTGTCGGAGATGAGATATTTTAATAACAAATTGAGATTGTCATACCGAACTGGCTTATGGCACGTATATGTGTACGAAAGGATGTAATTGAGGCCTGTCGGCGTACATAAATAATGCAGAGAGACAAATTGATATGCAGCACCATTTCTCTATCGACTTCCTTCCTGTCCGAATTGAAGGGAAGCGTCAAGTGACTGTTGCAACAGGACGACTTCTATCGTTACCTTCGTACTATTCTTCTCGCGTCTTAACGCCACCGGATGAGTATACAAATGACCATAGTAATTATAGAGATGCTTATGAGACGGTGGAGAGAAAAATTACGTTTTACCGGAGATAGCTATAGAGCTTATTGGTCGATAGGTTATCGGTGATCTAGTGTTTTACTAGTGGAAATTTACGCTTCGGCTTGAATGGCTAGTGGAGATCGATGATTTAACGATGGGAGGAGACGGAGAGGGAAAATGAAAAAAAAAAATTTTCTTTCACTGGACCAAATGCATTTATGATGGAGAATGAAAGGGACTGTAGAGAGTTGATAATAGTGTGTGCTATGCACATAAAATTACAGTCTTAACGAGGTCCGCCTTGTCCGCTTTTATTAGAGAGAGCCCAAGCGTAGGTGGATGATTAGGTAGTCTCGTCAAGATAAATCAGACACTTCAGGTAATTGTGATATCGGTAAAATTCTCTTTATCCAAAAACCTCCGAGGGATCGTTAAACTCCCGATCGAGAAACAGAGTAAAAGTGGTACGTTAAAGAATTTTATGATCGGTACCACAATGGGAATGTTCGTGCGAACTTAAGTTTCGTAGAATTAATTCATTTCACTGGCGGATATCGTCGCTCTGCTACTTAGGCTACTTTTTAACGTTGGTTAACAAGGACTCGCGTGTTGCACGACTTGTGCTCGTAAACTTTTTTATTTAACGGGCAATTTCCTGGTTCCCTTCTATGACTTGGACTCCATTCTCAACCAAAGCCCCTCGAAGTGTGATCTGCATTTACCTAAAGGATATCGGTTACGCTACAAATTCAATAAATTTTTTTTTATTTTCTTCACAGTCGTAACGTGACGGTTATCGAATTTGTAATCTGCCGTCTGGAGTATAGGTAACGAGTATGAAAATAAAAAACGTGATAATACGATTCGCGGATATTGCTTTCAGTAAGAATAACATAGAATAATACGTAATGGGGTGTTAACGTTGCCATTAGGCATTGACAATGACATAGATACATTGGATCGTATGAATCATGCATCTGCCGATACTAAATTATCGAATCGGATCAATAACGTGTCTGAATTTCCCATTTTCACCGGTACTGGATTTAACATTGAATTCGATAGTTATTCTTGGCAAAATTTCAAGACCGACTTTCTTTGATCTCTTGTTTCCTTATTTATACTTTACGATTTAAAAAAAAATTCTTATTCTCGAAATTCGAGAGGCTGCCTGAAAAAGTAATATTTCGCAATTTCCTTCGAGGATTGCAGCAGTTTTACTATACGATCTTTCGAAAGAAGCCTGGAGAAAATTAAAGGACTACCGTTCGTGCTCTACCGGTGATTCTCATTATATATT
Source organism: Cephus cinctus (assembly GCF_000341935.2). Lineage (NCBI taxonomy): Eukaryota > Metazoa > Arthropoda > Insecta > Hymenoptera > Cephidae > Cephus > Cephus cinctus. The sequence goes on from NW_014332862.1 coordinate 1,242,132, forward strand.
ATACGTACGCGTATCCTTCGACAATCGTGTGCATATGGCGTAACGCTCTGTGTTTACGAGCTCTAATATACAAAAGGACTGTATATGTATATAGTAAAGGTTCCTTTGAAGAACACGAGAAGAATAACGCGTCCCAACGCGAGTCTAAGACTTTAATACCAAAACCCAGTACCTTTGAATCTCACAGATTTATCATCTTTCCATCCAATATCGTGTATAAAGCGTAAACCTATTTTTCACCAGGGCTTATCGCACACGGAAGGAAGAATAAAGTAAAATCGATAAATACCATCCCCTCTATCCTCAAAGCACAGGAATGTTCCTTGCGACTGGACAAACACGCCAGAGAATTTCATTTCCGGCAATACTGATCCTCCAGCAAAGGATCAGTGACGTACGTATAAAAAAAAGTGCCCGATACACAATTTTACGCAATACCACATACGTATATCCCATACGTTATTTAGACCCTACAAAACTGCAAAGTTGGATGAAAAATGACAAAGACTAATGAATTCAATTAGTCCGTACGTCATTTGTCCCATAACGTGTATAGCATTCATCAGTGAATTGGTATCGTGCTGATTAACCTATTCGCGGTATAGCGTAACTTGAAGGGGACAGAGAAAAGAGAGCGAAATTTAATTTCACCAATTCAAATGGGATCTCGGTACAATTCATTCTCACGGGCATGTAAGTCAACCCTTGTTCCTGTTCTATAACGAATCAGATCTCATTCATGCGGAAGGGACTTCTTGAACGATACCGGTACGCGTAACACACTGAGTGGCTGCGCGTATAACGAATTTAGAATGAGAATTTCCCTCGGGCAGTGGCGTTACGTCAATGTGACATGTCTCTACCTTGTCTATTAATACTGTACTCGAGTTGCGAGTCGAGAGAGCATGCTCACGTACGAGTACACATAGTATATATATATATATATATATATATGTATATGTATATATATGTGGTACGGTCGTTCCGTAAATACAAAACACGAACCGGGCACGATCGCACGGCGAGCATTAGTGCGGGGATGTATATGTATATATATGTGGTACGGTTCTATTAATACTGTACTCGAGTTGCGAGTCGAGAGAGCATGCTCACGTACGAGTACACATAGTATATATATATATATATATATATATATGTATATGTATATATATGTGGTACGGTCGTTCCGTAAATACAAAACACGAACCGGGCACGATCGCACGGCGAGCATTAGTGCGGGGAGAACTAATTTGCGTCTTCCTGCGCGCAAGAGAAAGAGACAGCGAATATATGGATAGTGCGAATAAGAATGAGAGAGTAACAGAATGGGAGAGTCACTGTAGAATTTTATTTCACGGGCGAGCGTACGATGACTCTGGACGCGTTCGTGTATATGTATATATTTTTATAACTTTTTTCTTTTCCTGCCACTCTCTTTTTCTCTCTCACGCGCGATACACGTATATTTTTCCTGGGAGAGAGCTACAGCCCTGACAGTCTGAAAAGTCAGTGTACATATGCTGCACACGTCTGGCCTTGTAGGCAACACCCAATTCTAGATAAGAGTACCCGTACCTTCTTCGGATGCTCGTAGATACAGTAAATACAGTATTCGAAGAAAGAACCTGAACAGGGTATAGCCTGAAGCTAAACGGAATACCGAAGCTAACCTGCCGGGGTCGTCGAACCTGTTTTTGCGTAGCGACTCTTCCTGGGGATGTTTGTACCGATCCTCCGGATCATTGGGATCGTAGTAAACATGTATGGACGATTAAAATAAATGAGGATTATTTCTCTCTACCTGGAAATACGTCCTTGGTATCAGGGCTGTATGGATGTATCCATCCGTTCCTCTGTTGAATGATGCACTGGAACATCTTGAACGTAATAGCGTTGGCACAGGTCAAAGGACGACGATTATCTCTTTCCCTTAATCACTCACGAGACACCATATCTATATATCGCGTCTGAGAATCGGCTTGCAGATTAATATATATAAATATGCATATATATATATATATATACAGATATAGAAAAATCGGACTCGTTAGGCTTGGACGCAGAAACGAAACACACACGTCACATGTTGGCAGCGTAAGCTTGCTGCTAGGCGCAGATCAGGTCAACACGAGGACGTTCCTTGCCAAGTGGAGCTGCGCCGATCGCATTATCCGATGCTTCTCGGACGCGCTCAGTAAATCCATCCGGCACGGCCGCCCCATCTCATCTCATCTCGTTCAGAGTTTCTTCAAGCTTCTCTCCTCGTCCCGTCGTCTCCGTCATGCGACGAGCCTCTTTCACGAAGCTCGACGAGCAACCTCATGGATACAGCCACGTAGAAATGACTTCGGTGATAATAGCCGGCGCGAGGGTTATTGTCGTAGAACTGCAATGAAACTGCTGTTCCTACCCACTCGCTACGAGAGACCGACGACTGTTCCTTGCTCCTGCGGAGGGTGGCTGGCTGGCTGGGATCGAACTAGATGGCTGGCTGGTCGCCAGGCAACCGGATTCTCTCTCGCTCGCTCGTTCCCTCCTCTAGCCTCGCGCTCCTTCCTCCCCGAGCGAATTCACTTCCACTCCTCCCTCACGGCTTCGTCCCCGGCCCCTGGGCAACCCTCTTTCCTTCTTCCGCACCACCATAGAGAGCAGAGACGTGGCGATGCTGCGTGTTGTTGTTCTTGCTTCGAGCGCCGGTAGGGCTGGGTTTCCCGGCTATGTACCTATCCAACGCGAGAGTGCGAGAGAGAGGAACGCTCTTCTCGGATTATGACTAAGGCATCCTCGCGAGAGCGGCTTCGAAGGCGTCGATCTCGAGGATCTTCCTCGTACGGACTTGGCTACGAAGTGAACTCCTCTCTGACTACGTGGAGCGTAGAGACTCGGGCTGCAGGAAGAGAAGTCTTCTGTCTCGATCAGAGAGTGAGAGAGAGAGAGAAACGCACGGAGGGAGCACCAGGTGAAGGTGGGTAGGGGAATCAATGGAAGTTGCTCTTTCTATCTCTCTTCCTCGCTCTCTCTATAGGTTACCAATCTCCCACTACCTCGGCTGGTTACCACACAGCACACTGTCCAACCCTCGAAGCGTGACCGTGACTGTGACTCTGACTGTGACTGCTACTCGCCCGCCACGCCAACCACCGCTCCTAGCGCGCTAGTTTGGTCAACAAGTGTTTAGCTTTTCATCGACCACTTCACGGTGCTATGGGATCACCTTACAGACTTCGTTATGAAGCAACGGTTTAATATCGACTGAAGCCAACTTACTCTCCTACGCCTTGTACGTGATTCGTATGTCCGCCTACTGCGCCTTTCCCTCTTCTTGGTTTACGACACTGCTGTTGCAGTTGGGTTGGATTCAATGACACTTTCCGACTAGTCAAAAGAAACCTGAAAGGGTGGCTGTACAAAGGACCTGAGCGTCATTCTTTTTTCATCCTTTATCCCGACGATAACCTATATATCCACGCGTGTCTTACGTATAGGGATATTCTTACTGCGATATACCCAACTTGTATATGTACTTGGTGAAAATCCTTTGTGCTCGCAGAACACCGACATTGCCATGTGGAATTCTAATGACAGGAGAGCACAGAATCGCGAGCATTCAAGAGATATCGAATTTCGAAACGCTACTCGTCCTTCCCTTCATCTCCAGTAACTCCCTCCTGTCACGTTGCATTGTCAGTGTAATAAGAGTCCGCATGGTATAGCGATCGACCGCACCCTACATTGAAATACGTTACGAGGGGTTACTTTATGTTTGCTAATAAATTAATGACTAACGAATCTCTCCGCGTATCCTGTTTTTTGGGATATGCTACTACGAGGGATCATCCGGTCGGGAGGTTGTCGATCTTCGTTAACGATTCGTTTAAACTTTATGTTGACACAGTTTTTACTTATACTCGCTCGTTATTATTTCTTCACTTGGTATAAATATATGTATGTTAATTGGTCGGATATCCTCGATACCTGAATTTAAATTTACTCGGGATGCATTTACTTTATCGGCATCCGAAATCTCACGAGCGATCCAGGCCTGTTACAACGTACGTTCAAAATATATAAATTCGCCGCGGGTAATTATCACGCGGTCTCACAGCGAGCTTGCATTTGAAACTCGTGAGTCTGACTATTTTTGGAACGGCGCCTTTAGAGAAACTTTCGGTTTTCGTTACCACCCACATTTCCACGTGAGGCCGAGGAAAGCGATTCGTGAGCGTACGCGATCGCGCTCAGCTGCGTCGTTACTCATCCTTCGGCTATCCGTTCGTGCTCGAGATTTCTCCACGAGCTTGTGGGTAGAGAAAAAGCTGGATTTAAAAGAAACGATACCGGGCTAAAAGTTTACACTGTTTTTGTCTCTTATTAAAAAAAAATACTTTTTTTTTAACTTTTTTTTACCAAATTCAAACAGCACAGCTCTTCAAGGACTGCGCTAACGTATATGGAGAATCCTAGGGGACCGGAAGGCACGTACGCTGCTATGTGCCGAGAGCCGTCCTGACGCCATGTTACGACTATCAAGACGTCATAAATATTTTTAATTGCCAACTATGCTCTTTGGGGACCACGCATTTAGATCAATTACAAAGCACCAGACTCATCTCACGCAGCATCACGGTCACTTTTAAATTAGTATGATTCTGTAACCTTGTTACGCGGATCGAGTTCTCTCTCTGCGTAGACTTTGTATACTACTGTAAATTACATTGAAATTTCTATACCGATGACTCTTCAACAGTCTGACAGAGGATAGCTTATAACTTGACTAACGTCTATTTCTTAATCTCGGTACAGACAGAAAGACAGGTTGAGTCAGTCGAACTGTTGCCGGTACGTTTACCGAATCACTCATCGCCAGACGATTATGGCTCATGCTAACTCATCTCCATTCGGTAGACATGTTTTCCTTAGATATTCGCTTCAAAGGCTTCGCAGTTACAAAGAAAGATACTCTGCCTACCGAAATTAACACGAATCACTGGATATTAACTATATAATAGTATTTTTATATAAAATAATTGAAATTGAAATTTTTCTATCTATTCCGGTATCTCAATACTATCGATACGAACTTGATTGGAATGGCGACCCTGCGACGAAGTCATTACCGAGAAATACCGATTCAGGCAGATAATGGCTTCACTTCCATCCCTATAATTTGGCATCTATTGTGGCTCAGGATTCCCGATACAATAATCTCGTTAGAATTGATTGCTCCTTGGAAACGTAGATAGGAACATCTGGAATCGTGATTAATCTTAGAAGTTAGAAGCATGTCTGACTCTTCATGGATTATTAAGGACAAGTAATTCGCATGCTGCAACGTGACGTGATTATATACGGGGATCCGAGACCTCCAGGCAATTCGTTCCAATGACACAATCATTAACGATGCAAATTGCATGCTTAATCATGGACTTTTCGAGGTTAAGGAGCACTCCTATTTTATCCCTGCGTTCTATGAAACATCAATTTTGTTTTCTGTGAAATAAAAATTTTTGCCCCTGACACCATACGCCCTTGTAATTTGCTACCCTATTTAGCATGCTTTCCTCGTCAAAATGTCAACCCTTAGAAACGTATGAGCTCGATTCAAATGTTAACCCCCCTCTTCCTCTATACATGGGTACCTCGTTCCCGGCATTATCGCAATTCCACTTCTAGGCTCCGATCGGATTTTCAATAAGAGCAACTTTCGTATCTCGCCAGACGAGAGTAGCCAGGTTGCCAGACAGGAGAAATGAATTCCGGAAGCATTGGATATTTTTTCGTTTTAACCGACGTGACGGTGGATCCCAAGTGAGTCTCGTTAGACGCATTGAATTCGACGTCGAGCATTAATGGAATATATCCCTCTTCTCTGACTCTAGCTCGACCTCCTCAAACCATCCCGGCAAACTGAACATCTAATTGAAACTACCGGTGAGTATTAAAAGCATACGGCAATTCTCACGGTTATGCTTTTCGTATTTTTCAATACTGAAAATAGTCGCAGGTAAAAATGATATAACAGCAGACATTAGTATATAGATCATATAATCGTACAGTTCAGCCATTTCCTTCCTAGTGGACGTTTCATTGAAACCAGACATTTATTCAGCTACAGGCTCTCGGAGGTTGACAGAGGCACTTGGTGAACAGTTACCGTATGGGTTCTCATAACGGACCCCCATCGAATAAGAAAAATTTGCATGAATCGTCATAGTAGTAAAACTTTTGAGGTCGTTCTCCTTCGGCCGTAGATCTAATAGACGACGAGAAAGCAGAGTGTCCTGCCCTTCATACTTTAGCGATATTCGTGCCACGTACAGGATATCCAAAAAGCAATTTATTGTCCAAAGTGGAAGTGGTCCGTGTTATTCTCCGAAACAGAAGAATAAGAAGGTCCCCCTTTCCGTGTACGCATAGAAATGGATTTCTCAGAGAAATGCATGCGGACGAGTTTCCCGCTTTTACACGCACGTGACGACGCATACGGGATACAAAAGCAAAAGGAGAGAAAACGGGTTGAAAGGAGTCTGCATAGTACGGGAGTTAAAGTTGCGCGGGTCAGGATTCCGGGACAGGATGAAACTACCCCCGAAGGGAGAGAGATCAGAATTTATGGCGGAGGGGTTCGCACTCGGGATTAGGGTTGCCGAAAAACATTGCGACGGTCGGGAGGATAGACGGGATTGTATCTGGTTTAAAAAAAGAAAAAAAATCTCTTAACCAGCATTAAAATCGAATAACGAGACGATGAAAAAGTCGAGGGCAAAAACGACTAGCAATTGGATCGATTCCACGCCTGGTGTGACTTAGATAATTACTCAGTTAATTATAGCACGATAAAGACGTTTGCTTATTCTATCATGGTCGTTACGCTGAGAATGAAAGCATGGGAGTCTCACAGTCCTTGCGTGCGGCTCGCCAGGCGTATAAAGATTTAACGCATTTCCTCCACGCTAGTGAAAAAATACGTAACGCGAGAGCAGATAGGCCATTATAATACTCTGACACGTTCGCCGTGAATATATCATTAGGGAGATAAGATGCCTATAGGACTATATGCGTGTATCGATATTGTAACAATGAAGAGTGTCGAATATTATTGTTGTTACTATCATTATTATTTTTAGTAACGGGCAAACGTCCAAGCGACCTTGCTTCCCCCCTCAGAGCTTCTTAGTATAAGGAGCGGATAATAATTCGAGCCCTGTGGTTGAGGCTATTTATTTATATATCTAAAGTTCATTCAGTCGTTAGCGATTTTATATACTCGAGCGTCATCGAGGAGTCTCGAGAAATTGTTATGGCATGAGCATTGTGAGTCTACGTCAATCAACGTCATTTCAATATTTCAAATTGCGCGCCATTACCCGATGAACATTACACCCATGGTCGGATGCTTCCGAATCCGCCCCTTATACCAGGAGTTTCTTCGCTATGAGAGGGCGAGATGCCTATAGTAGGAAACGCACTCGGAATCAGTGAAATAGACGATCTCTTTGCCTCGAAATTAGTGAGTCCATTTTTAAAAATACTTCCAAAGCCGGGCAGGAAGTATCGTATCTCTTTTACATGCCTGTAGCGATACGCCGCTCTTTCTCGGATGTAGATGACACAAGTTCTAAACCAATGGTCTATAGAAATAGAAAAACATTTCCAAAAGTTTCTCCAGATACTGCGTTGGAGTAATAATGTACGACTGTTTCTCTTCCGGCAATCAAGAGGACCTCTGTAAGACTGAGAAAATATGTACGAGCCAAGAGAGAGACAAAGAGAAAACGGTTGAATTAGAATATGAGGGGAAAAAATAATGGCGTGCAATCTCCACGAAAAAAAAAAATCCATCGAATCCCATTATTTGTCCAGCCGCTCAAATGGGATAGTGACGGCAAGACACACCCTGCCGGAACACCCTCGACGAAATTCTCCCCAACGACGCGTGACAATAAAGTATTCCAGACACGAAAATTAGTGCGTACACAATCTACCCTCTAGAAAATTCTACGAGTAACGCGTACAGTCTCACGCACACACGTGATAAGCACGTTTTTCTTGGTTCCTGCACGAAATACCGAGCGGACTGTTGTTGAACCGTAGTGTGGCAATACGAATACATTATGAAAATATATTCTGCCCACGACATAAATAAATAAATAAATGCAGAGAGGCAGCGAGAGGAAAAAGAAGTGAAATAACATCAACTCGCCATTGCGACACGAAGCGGAGCAACGACAGAGGTTATGGAAAGTGCTACAGTGCGTATACACACTGTACATGTACAGTGCATAAAATAGGTACGTAAAGTATTTCATTTGTACAACGAGAACGGAAGTCGGAGGGCGCTGCGTTCGTCTCGTGACGAGACTGCCGTACTACAAGAGGTGCATAACCCGCGTACACAACCGAGTGGTTAACGAGATCGATATTACACCAGACAGTATATATATATTTATGGCAGCACAATGCACACGCATAAGTATAACTCTTGCCCTATACTGTACTATATATACAGAATCATAAAATGCAGTAAAAGTTTAACGTGACCTAGACGGACCCTGTACTCCGCTGTACTCTATGATCCGGTTGAGCCCGGTTGTCTGACCCTTGTGGAGGGTTGGGCACTTGGACCGGAAAGCGTTCGTTTGATTGTAATGGGAGGGTCAAAAGTTCCCTCAGGTAGCAAGACTACTATACAGTCTTCTGGAAGATTGTGCTCGTGCAAGTAGTTACGTACATACGTAGACGGTGTAGAGAACCAGAATAAATTCCTAGGGCGGAGACCTATTGCTGAACGAAGAAACAGCATAAGATTGAATTTTCCCATTGGGAATCGTTGTGCTTCGGTGGAAGCGTGTAAAAGAGCTGACGTCGTTGCTGAGTGAGGTTAGGTTAGCATCGGATCGTTGAACGAGAAGTGTCAGGTGGCGCGGAAAACGAAATCAGTGGAGGCCGTGCGAAGTGTATACCGATAGGGGGACATGGGTATTATCCTGGTGGTAAGAAATGGACTTATGCATATAGCAGTAGCGTCTTGATTCTTTGCAATGATTTTAATATGCAGACAATGCACTTTCCACGGAGACCCGACGACATTTTAAACAGCCATGACTTCCCGTCGTGCATTGAAAAATAAATTACGATCCTTACGATTTTCATGCTTGCTCTCTTTCATTGCTGCGCTTTGGATTTAACGAGCGTTCCTATTTTTCTTTATCTTCTTTGTTATTCAAATAATCGACCGATACTTTCTCTAGTATACTCATGTACACGTAAGGTCTTTTCTTTAACAGATGTTTGCCGATTCGGTAAATTCAACGACGGTTAGTCATCGTGGGATATAGGTGCAATTGCGCAATACCGTCTTCTCGCTATTATTCTGCCGCTAAAAAAATCATAAGGAATATAATCGTAGTTTCGTTTGCACTGGTTCGCGATCTACAGGAATATCGGTTGGTACGTACTGGGTGTAAAGAGACAGACTAGGAGTGCCTTGCTCGGTGCAACCTTCATTTCTCTTATGCACTGACATTCCAGCGGTGTAACTGTCTCCACTTGATCGCCTCTCACTTCACTGGTAGCAATTTGCTTCGTGGCGTTAATAAAGATCATGTAGTTTAGACTATAGAGAAATCTCAGGTTACAGTTAGTCCCCTAGCGCATTCCTCTATTTTTAAAAGCAACCTACTTAATCAATCCAGAGATAAGCTTTGGTGTTATTTATGTAGGTGAAGAATTTTGAGTTGTCGAAAAAAAAAAAAAAAAAAAAAAAAA
>NW_014332862.1:1251976-1293029 GCF_000341935.2 Cephus cinctus
AAAAAAAAAAAAAAAAAAAAAAAAAATTAGTATGCCTATATTGGAACAGAGTATAAACTAATTAGTATTCCTATCTCGTGTACTATAATTAGAAAGCGATAACGTTATTACTCTCGTAACAGTTGAATTCTTCAACGTATGTTTTTCAACTTGAATTCGCTAATATGGTTAGATAAAATATACAATCTGGAATTAGACGTCGAACAGAATATCGGATCAGTGGGTGTTCAAAGCTTGCGCAAATTTTCGTACTTCTAGCTTACCAAATTTATATATACAGCAGAGGATTTATTTGTGTGGCAAGTATGAAAATTTATCGATAAAATATTGGTTTTCTGTCCATTTTACATTTTGCTTCAAGTTGTGAGAGGCATGGGGACTCACGTTAAACAAGCTGCAAGTTGAAACTTGCAATTTGCTTCCTCCGAATCGTAAGTAGTGTACGAAGTCCCTGTATGAGGATGCCAAGAATTTTAATTTTTCAATTTGTTTCCTCTGAATCGTGGGTAGTAGATGAAAATTCATCTATGAGGAAGCCAAAGATTAAAAAAAATGAAAATGCTTCCTCATATAAGGACTTCGTACACTACTTACGATTCGGAGGAAGCAAATTGCAAGTTTCAACTTGCAGCTTGTTTAACGTGAGTCCCCATGCCTCTCACAACTTGAAGCAAAATGTAAAATGGACAGAAAACCAATATTTTATCGATAAATTTTCATACTTGCCACACAAATAAATCCTCTGCTGTATATATAAATTTGGTAAGCTAGAAGTACGAAAATTTGCGCAAGCTTTGAACACCCACTGATCCGATATTCTGTTCGACGTCTAATTCCAGATTGTATATTTTATCTAACCGCGGTTTGCCAGGCGGTTTTCTCGCGATAGGCTGATTGGGTCCCTTTTATTCGCAATGAGGAAAAAATACGATCTAACAATTTCTTGTACACATTCCATATTATAAACGATGTTGGTAATCTTGGCTACGTTTCGTGTATAAACATTAGCTCGGTCAAATAACTCTCGAACCTGGCGGAACAATTAATTGCTCCGTTCTGGATAACATAAAAGTCGGCAACCAGGAATTCTGCCGAACCGACCGAGTTGAATCTGATTTTGGTATATCTTTGTTGATTCGTAGACATTTCAAAGGTTTTTTTTTTTCGGGTCCCACGTTTGTACATGGGTATTAAAATATTTTCGAGAGTGCGAGAAGCCGTTTTAAATCTAAACAAACCTTCCTGAATACTAACCGGGGTGGATATTCAACGCTCGTCTTTGCGTATCTTCTATTCGAAATACAAGCAGCTGCAAAAATGCGACGAATGTACGTACGTACATCTACACATTTGCTGAGATACATGGCTGCCGCATTATATACAGATATCCTTTACACGCGCAAAGGAGAACACTCGTGCATAATTGAAAAAAACTACATCTGTATATTCTTAGTGAGCTTTGTTTATTTTATCCGAAGCGAATGTATTGAACGAAGGGAATTCGCAGCATCTGCCTAACCGATCTTCTTCTCTCCTCTCTTCACCTTCTCACCAAACGAAGAGCCAGTCTTAACTTTTACCTCTCGAATATGATTTTATCTCATACACTTGGATGCCTTGGTGCTTTGCCATTTTTCGAAGGCCTATATGTAGCACATAAACAAATTGCACCTGTTCTGTACGACCAATGGCGTCGACTGTGCTACGTGAGATTTTTACGAATGCGTAAAAGAGTCAAGCGACGCCTTACAATGGACAATACACAATTTTTATGAAATTCAGCAATTGAATAATCAGTGGCGAGCCAAAAACAATACGATTAAATAATATATATGTCAATTATTCAATAACAGAGAATACGGATGCTCAATAATTTAATAGATTTCAGAATATATTTGAATACACACCGGTTTCGCGTCATTGTAAGAAGGTCGAGTCAGGATGTTTCTGTAGAATCGAACGAGCAATAAGGATTGTGAGGAGTGAAAGTGCATTCTTTGATTCCTCCATAATCCTAAGAACGTTACGATTCATAATGCACTATAGCAATTTCTAAAGGATATCAGGCAGAATATCAAAATCCGTAAAAGCATTACTGTGCAAAACTGTAGAGAAAGAAACTCAAGACTCGAGGTATTCTTAATAAAAACATAAATAATGTATTCCTCCTGAATAAAATAATTTAAGAATTTATATAATGTTCGTTCGTATTACCTCGTCTCCCTGCCATAAACCCTGACACAACCGTTAGGAATGGAAAAGCCATTGACTCGCGACACTTTATAAAGATTTCACTCCTGTTTAAGAACTTACTATTGAAGACGAGTAATTTCCTTGTAGAGCCAAGCCTCTTGATAGGAGATTTAACCCCGTCGATTTCCTCCTCGTCCATATTCGTCTGTTTTGTATCTTCGATTGGCTATCGATTCCTTGATCGGTGTATTTATTTACACCAGGCTATTACGCACAGACACTTGTCACAGTTCAAAGCATTCTCGTGCACGAGGAGTTCGCCGCGTCGAAACCGGTTTATCCGAGCATCAGAATTTTTTCGGCGATACTATCCTTCGTAAAAGGAACTGCAAGCCCGAAGGCGAATATGCGTCCACGCGGTGGACGATTTAAAACTGAACTACGCCAAGATGATATTCTCTCAATGGAAACACCGCCTTTCTTCCGTAGAACGGTCAACCTAGCCGCGACGTAGGTTGCCGTAGTAGTGCCGGTAGGCAGCAGCTACCCCGAGGCTAGGCGAGGATATTCTTGGACGCCCGTATATTAATTCAACTTTGGGGGGCCGCCGTCCATCCTCGGTTGTCTGCCACGCCGCGTCACTCTAGTTGCTTAGCAACTGCTTGCTTCTTTTCGCTTATACTACTGGTGCCATCTATCGTTTCTCTTTTCTATCTTCTTGACTTTGAAAAGAAAATTGAATTTGGTCAGATTCTTTAAACTAGAATGAATTGGGGCTAGATACCGGGTTAACAAATGCATCAAGATTAGATTTAAATTGTTTTTATGAATGGAGGTTCTTAGTAAACTTTATCGGATTGTCTATCGAGGATGCTATAGAAGTGTATAATCTTTAGTTTCATTTGAATTTACATGACTCCCACTGTGAAATGATGAATGTATTCCAGGTTCACACAATCTCTTCGTACCTTGAGGTCATAGTTCATTTCTTATTGTGAGAATCTTTTTAGAAGAAATTACAATGAGTATATAAAGTCAAATTTATATTACAGATCCGTGCAGCAACGCTGTGAACGTTACATAAATTTGTATTTTTCTTATTTTATTATCTTTGCATAGGAAATTATTGTTTCTTATTATTAGTGTAATGCACCTTTTGTAAATTCTAGAGATAGCAACTTTCTCTGCCACGTACTTTCTAGGAGCTATAGGGGAATGAAGGAAGATTTATGATACGATATCCATGGTACCCTGGAACGCTCAGGTTTCCATGACGATGAGGAGCACCACAAGCGATAACATTGTATCGCATTGGTAATCGCAAGTGAGACACGGAGTTAGAAGGTCCAATATTAGGACAACGCGAATACTTCGTTAATACAAAAACCTTGCGTGTTGCTTAATTAGTTTGTATCCTGTAGTAATGGAGTTGGAGCGAGTCACAAATGAGAAAGTTGGCGAGAGGCCGGTCACTCGATGGAGGAGAGATCAGGACGACTCTGTAGAAAGAACTCAAAATCGGGCCGAGAGAACATCTTCAGGAACAACCAGAGCCCAGAGTAAAATCGAGAGACCAACTTCTCGTAGAGGCATTAAGAACGAGGCAACTGAATTTCGTGTTTCGGGTGGATTTCGATCAGCAACGCCAGTGAGGAATCCGCTGGCTAGGCCACCCTCAGCTTCGACTTTCTCAAGCAGAGTACTCACTGCTAATACACGGTTAAATACAATGAGTTCTTCTGGAGGTTTGGGTCGTTTAAATACAGGATTACCCAGCTCCGGGCAGATGAACATGAATGCCATGGATCGTCCTATTACGCAGCAAGGCATAGCTGGTGTTCGACCAGGAACCAATAGAGGATTGCCCATGACTAGGTAGTTCATAAAATTTATTAAATTTTAAAAATAGTTTATAATGGTAAATTTAATTTTATTTATGTAGGCAAATTCAGGATAAACGATATTATGAAGGTCTTGTGCAGTTGAAGATCAGAGAGCTTACCCAAGAGATAGCGACTATCACACGGCAAATTGATAGTCAGAGCAAGGAGCGAGCGACTTTCTTGCATTACGACAAACGAGCAAAAGACATGGCTGCTGAGTTAACGGATTTGCAAGGTCAACTGGCTGACTATAATATAGTTGTCGATAAAATGGCATCTGATACGGATAAGGATACGATAGAATTAGAGGCCAAGGAATTGGGACAGATAAATGAGCACACCTTGGCAGAAATTGAACAAATCTTCGAGCAACGACAGCAAAAGGAATTGCAGCTTCGTAATATAGAGAAAAGCATCGAATCTGAGCGTAAAAATACAGAAAGAATTGTGGAAAACATGGAGCCTGACGTTCGCGAAAAATATGATAATTTACATAAGCAAAAGTTAGAGTTGCAAGAAACTATTGACAATATGCAACATGAATTGGATCAGTTGTCACTAGAGAAATCGAATATGGAGGAGCAGATTGCACTGTCCCAAGTGAAACAGGAAGCAGTAAAGCTACGTGTGAAGATCATAGAAGTCGAAGAGAAGAGGGATAAATTACGTGAAGAGAAAAAGAACAGATTGACACCCGAAGAAGAGAAAGAACGTTTATTAGCAAAAGTCAAACACGACAATACTGACATTGCTGCGGCTGAACGACAAACAGCTGATTTAAAGAAACGTATGTCTGAGATGGAACAAGAATTAGAGCAATTGGAAACAGATTTAGAGGAGAGTCAATCTGAAAAACAAGTTAAGTATAAGGAATTGCGCAAACGAGAAGAAGCAATGGAACAATTTATGTCGACCTTTGATCAGAACAAAGACGAGGAATTGGAGAGACTCAAGAAATTGGAACGTACTGTAGTCGAACGCTTGGCAAAGTTATCAAACAGTATAGATAGCGATCTTCACTTTGGGTCTGGCGATGAACTGGCTCTTCTCAATATACAATCAGCTAATATCGATTATGATGGTTCGAGTGGCGAACAGAGTTTCGAAGGGTTGAGCAAGGAGCATTCACGGTTGCAGCAAACTTTAATCAAGATGGAAACTTTGGAGAAGAGACTTAAGGCTGAGCTTGTCGAACTCAACGAAAAGGTCAATAAAAGACAAAATGAACTCGTCGTCCTGGAGGACTTAGACGGTTTAAAGGCAAGATCTGAATTGAGACGAGAAGAGTTACTTGCACAAAAAAATCAGTTTAATGCAGAGCAACCGTCTTGCAAGCAGGAATTGGCTGCAGTGAAGAACGAGTATGAGGAAATTAAGTCACGACTGGATAAGAATGAAACTTACCTTCAGATTAGCTCACTGGAAGGTAAACTTCAAAAGTTACAGCAAAGTAACAAGACTATCGAGGATTTTATTATAGAACAGCGTAATAAAGCTAATTATGGTCCACTGAAGGATAGAGTTTTTGTTCTAGTTGGTCAGTACAATTCTGTATTGAAGGAGTGTACAAAATCAGTCTATTAAACGTTCGCTGGATAAAAGTTATTTTCGTCTGTTTATTTCGTCTTGGTACCTTTTTACAGGAAAGTCTTGTGGTAATTCAATTTTGTGAGATGATAATAACTCAATGAAATGATCTCTAAACCACTTCGTTGGAGGAATGTCTTCAGAGATCATCTTTTCCCATAGAGTCATAGCTCCTTCATAATCTCCCGCTCTACCTGTATCATCAAACAAAGTCAGGTTACATTCTGATAAACTATGAGCGACAAAAAATCAATATAAATAAACTTACTATAAACAGATAATATTAAATTATAAATAAAATTTATATATGTGTCTGGGATTCCTCGACTCGCTTCAAGAATTGTAAATAGAATTGGAAGTTTAGTCTCCTCTGGCACAAAAGTTAATGCAGAAGATAATTTGTCTTCTGAAATTCCTTGTGTCTGGAATTAAAAAAAAATATGAGTTTAACGTGATTTGAAATACTTTCATTAGTGGATTGGAGGAAAAATATTTTATACCCGTAACAAATTGTGAATTTCTTTAAATTTTTTGCATTTAGCCAATGCAACGAGTAGTGATGCATTTACTGTACGTATATTAACGATTTTTTTTGCAATATCATAAACTTCTTGTAGCTGCTTCTCCGCCCATGTCTTATCACTCGAACTGATAAGGGCCATCATTATTTCTTGCAGCAGTGGCACCTTTTGATAATTCTTCTCTAATTTTTTGAAAGTTTCCACAGCGGATACAACATCATTCTTTAATAAATGTACTCTTATTAGGGGACCAAGTATGCCGTTATTAATCTTGCAAAAATGTTTACTTATCAAAAGATTAAATAACTTTTCCACGTGATCTGGATTTTTATGAGCCACTGTATTTAAAAACTGCCAACAATTCTTGGATATATTTGAATCATCTTTTACGACTTTATGATCATTTAATAGATTCAGTGCCATTTGTATATTATTTTGATTGACAAGTACAGTCGCATAATTCAAGATTTTTTGATCGTCTATTTGAAAGTTGGTATGATATACTTTTAACTTTGTTAATTCAGATTGGGCCTCATTTATCATCCCATTGTTTGAATATAAATCAAACAAAGCACTTCTCATACCGGGCGTCCAGTTGAAACCATTTTCATCAAATTCTGCTCTAATCTCTTGAGCTCTCTGTAGATTATTCTCGGTGCAATAAGATTGGAGTAACTTTCTTAAGACACCTCGTGTATTTAATCCTTTGGTTCGAAGTTCTGTTAAATGATTTTCTAATTCTTCTGTAGTCATTTGGCTTGGATGTGGTATCATTGTGAAATGGTCTGTATTTGGCAAATCCAATGTAGGATCCACCAGTTGTTCGATCATTTCAAAAGATGTTTCTTTCATTTCATTACCACTTAATTCCATGATTTTGTTTTTAATAATTTTCCCACTAGTGCTGGATATGAACAATTGATATATCTTGAACGACTTTATGAATGAACTGAGTTCTCTCATAGTTAATTCATTTTTTTTATCTGATATTAAATCCTGCAGAAATATTCCTCCAAAATCAAAATTGGCTGCTGATAGTTTTAAAATTGCTGTACAATTGTTAATATCTTTTGAAATCTTATATCCCAGAATGAGTTGTTTCAAAATCGATAGGTGATCTATTTTACATTTTATTGTTTTAAGTAACATACTGGCAGAAAATACTTCACCTCTGACTAAAAGTACTGAAAGTAAAGGTGTTATTATATAAGAAGCTGTTACACCTTTATCTTGTATCTTTCGTAAAGCTATGATAGGGTCTGACAAATTCATGTATGGAAATATATAAGAACTTAATGTATCATAATCTAAGTTTGCACCCATCCTTTGCATATGGTCGATCAGTTGTAATATTTTAGCTTCCCCTTCTTCGTTAGAAGCCTTCAATAACAATGGCCAATAAAAGTGTGGCTTTATTGCTATACCTCTCTCTTTTAATAGTTCAAACATTGCAAGTGCTACACTCTCTGCTTTTAGACGCAGTGCAATTTCTGCTATTTGTAAGAATGCTGTTGGAATTTTACCAGATGTTACCAGTTTATTAGCAACAGATATGATGATGCCAATGGGCGTATTAGTATTTACTAATTCATACAAAAAGTAATGTTTGGGTGTGTTAACTTGATTTACAGGCTGTTGAGATATTGGGATAAAATCTATAATTTTATATCCATCTTCTATTTTTTGTGCATGAGTTAACTCAATGACAGTGTTTATAATATAAGGATCATTAGGGTCAATTGGAGTTTCCAAATATTGTAAAACTTCTGGTATATAGATCCCATGATCCGAGAAACTGAGTGTTTTCACTATACACATAATCTGTACTGTATCAAATTTGTTAGTTTCCATTAGTTCTTGCAAATTCTTCCAAAGTCCTATCTTTGCATACCCATATGCTAGATTAGCATAGGTATTCTTAGAAGGGCCGATCATTTCAGTTTTCATTGTGCTGAAAATACTCTTGGCATTTTCTATGTCTCCATTTATTGAATGAACCAGCACAAGCGCATTCAATGTTTCTTCATTTAGACGTACTTCATTCTTCATCTGTGAAATCACAGTAGCCACTAATTCATAATTTCCTGTTTTTGATGTAGCATTCAATAAAAGCTGGTATGTTTCTTCATCAGGTTCAACATCCATAGATTCCAAAAATCTTTTTGGGTCTACATAAGAATAGTTTTGACCATAGATACGAAGTAAAGTTTTGTAATTTTCTAATGTTAATCTTTCATTTTCAGATTGTATGAGCTGCCAAACACGGTCAGTCAATTTACGACGAATT
The DNA here is from genome assembly GCF_000341935.2 of Cephus cinctus. Lineage (NCBI taxonomy): Eukaryota > Metazoa > Arthropoda > Insecta > Hymenoptera > Cephidae > Cephus > Cephus cinctus. The sequence continues at coordinate 1,260,448 of NW_014332862.1, forward strand.
TCCAAATTAATATATGGTAACATATCCCCACAGCATTGAAGTAATATCAAAAGATTCTGCTTATTTAGTTTTTCTATATTATTTTCATAACATTGTATTATATAAATCAGGTCTTGATATCTCACTTGGTTTTTCTGCATACGACTGCACAGTGAAATCAATGCCAACTCCAACTGTTTTTCGGCAGTAATATTAGTTGCTTTAATATTTTTAGTTAATGTAGAATAAGTGTTATATTGTATTGACTTATACATAAACACTGTACACGGTCTGACATAACCTTCTTTTCTTAGATTATTCAAAACGCAATATGATAATTCAAGTTGACATGCAACACCGAATCTTGTATGCGGTAGCAAAATTCTGCTACTTTTTCGTAACAAAGCCATATTTCAATGTAATGTATTATTTTGATGTTGTAAGATGGGATGCATATTTACACTATGCGGATAGAAATACCGCTAACTGCAATTGACTGAAGAGGTAAATGTCAGTAAATGTGCTGCCACCTTATGGGCTATGACGTCATGCGAGCCTAGGTCTTGAGCATGGTGTCTTGAGCCTAGATAACCAGGGCACCTTCAGTTAACTTTACCAAAAGAAATATTGTATATAGATATATATTTTACATATTAGGATCGTGCGACACCTGATAAACGGGCATGTCTAGTTAGTTTATTTACATTGAGCAACGGAAATACCATCAACACCACCAAAAAGTCTAATCTACTAGATTAACGGCTGGTGATCACAACGTTCACGTTACGTTTGGAGGTCGGTAAGTACAAACTTATCATTCATTAGATTAGTCGGTAAATTTGTAAAATTAATATGTCACATTTATAAGATTCCTATGTCATTGATATTGTTTTTCCAAAGCTTTTTCACATTTATAGATAGATCTAATAAATTACTGAAAGATTCATCGAAAATAACTAATTTAAAACATTTGGGGTTATGGGTTATGTTATGTTAATTAGTGCTGTAAACTAAATTTGATGAATCAGTGAAAGGTCGATATAGACTAATTAGCAGATAATCCAAGCCGAGGTAAAAGCTGCGTTTCAAGATTCTTAAATATATTATTTTTTGGTAACTCTTATTGATAGGTAAGACAAGGTATGACCTATCCTGTCTGCTTCTATTTCACATTGCTTTATACATAAACATGGGTAGTATGCAATGCCAATAACACTGTTTAAAAACAGATTTATTTAAAACACTCGTATGGTATTATGTTCTGAGAATCGATTAGCTTTTGGGAAAATTGGTGTATATTGTTCATTCTTAATAGATATCTTTGATGTTGTCAAATCGGTAAAAGTACGGTAGTCGCATCAGTAGTCAATAATGTACTGGCTTTTTTTAAAGCACTGTTTGAGTTATTTGTAATATTAGAATTTAAAACACTACTCGAGCTAGTACCATGTTGCATCTTCTTATGTTTTAACAAATCACCTCGCTGTCTGTATGCTTTAGGACACAAATCACAAGCATGTGGCTTTTCTCCAGTATGCCGTCTCATATGCACAGTTAACACATGTGATCTTCTGAAAGCATCACCACATGTATCACATTTATATGGCCTTTCATTCGTATGAATCTTCCTATGCTGACTGTAAACATGCTGTGTCATGAATGCCTTCTGGCAAAAATCACACTTGTATGGTCGATTACCAGAATGCTTTTTCACATGATTATCTCTGTCACCCTTGATCTTAAATGTCTGTGGACATTGAGAACATGTGTAAGGTCTCAAATTTGAATGAACTTTAAGATGAGTATAAAGTCCTGACGATTGTGAAAATGCTTTGCCACACACTGCACACTTATATGGACGTTCGCCAGTGTGCATTCGTATATGCTTGATCAATCCAAGTTCATGACTAAATTTCTTTTTGCAATAGTGACACTGATAAGAGCCGTTTGGTCCCTCATGTAGAATTGATTGATAAGGATGCGTTGCTTGACGATGTGTTTCCATCTCTTTATACGTAGCAAATTTTAAGTTACATGGTCGGCATAAATAAGGTGTCGGCTGTCTGTGTTGAATTGTATGCGCATTTAGGGATGCATAGTGCAGAAACGTCTTGTTACAATATTTGCATACGTAATACTGCCGGATACCCAGATCTTCAAATTCATTACTTTTGCTATGAAGACTTTTGTGACTTAGAAGTTGTTTATGTGATTCGTAGGAATTATTACACACATTGCAGTGATAATCAGAATTTTGTGAGTGTTCATTCTGTCGATGCTCGTGTAACGAAATCGGTATTGTAAAACATCTCTCACAATACTCGCATATATACAATTTTGTCAAATTTAATTCCTCTACTGTAAACTGATCGTTTATATAATTTACATCAGAAAGTATCAGTTGACTAAAATGTTTCTCCGTTATATGAGCATCTGCATTGGCTGAGCTGCTGAACGCCTCGTTACATTTTTTACACTTATAACACTTGAATCTCACAATGGCGTCGATATCCTGATGTACAATTGAGAGATGTGTATGCAAACGTCCTTTGCGTGAAAATTGTTTATTGCAAAAGACACACTTGTACATCATTGTTTCCTTTTTCTCGTGAGACTTTATGTGCATTGTCAAATTTGATTTTCGCCTGAACTTTTTTTCACACTGCTCGCATTCGAACCTGAAGTAAATAGATTATTATTAAAAATTGATTCTTGGTATAATTAGTAATAATTTTATTTTTAATTACCAGTCTTCGTCCTCTGGGACACAGCAAGTATGTGTCTCCTCATCTTCTGTAAATTTTTCACCGCAGCGATCGCACTGAATATCCCATGCTTCTGGTTTACATGATTTAACATGTTCTACTGCCATTTCAATTACGTCCTCAGATATGGCACAATATTCACACTCAAAGCGTGAATGCCCATGTTTTAAAAAATGTACCCGGAGCTCATTTGCAGTTTTGAATTTAACATTTTTGCAAATTACACACTGGTGACCAGAATGCTGATCAGCGTGATAGATGACATTGTAGAAATTTATCGTTTTATTACAAATTGAACAGGAAAACTCTGTATCTGGTACTGATAAAGGACTCGCAGAAATGTCCTCGTCTTCAAAATGTTCAACTAACGATTCTGACTCGTCGTTTTCCATTTCTGTAAAAGTATCAGTTAATTATTGAATAACTCAGACTAACAGCAATATACTTACTTTCAGTAACATCATCAACTTCGTTTTCTTCTATAACACAATTTTGTGAAGGCACTGCTTGTTGCACTTTTGTATTAGGGATACTCAGGATGTTCGGATTTTTCTCAAACTTATCCTTTCGATAGATCCCACTTTTTTTAATTATTTGCATTTCTCCTTGTATGCATAGAGGACAGTGCTTTGTCTCATCTACATGAAACTGTTTCGTTTGTAACATACTTTTTAAGATATCTTCGGTTTCTAAGCAAGTCAGAGCCAGGTCGTGACAAGTATTCAGTTTTTCATGGCACTGGTGACATAATTGTTTTGGAAGTGGATCTTTGGCATTTACCTAGAATGCAAGAACTTCTGTATAATAATAAAAATAATTTTAACATGGTTTGTAGTGACTCACTGTTATGGGAAGACATAAATTAATTTTATCCTCTATACTATATTCAGTTTGTTTATCCTCCTCTGCATAGAAATAAATGGGATCTTCTGTTGTCTGACCACACAAACGACAAAGTATGCCAGGATGTTCCGGTTCTATAAGAACATTAGTAGTTTGTACCATGTCGCTGTTGGATTCTGAATCATTAAGTGTTTCGTTTTCCTCAGTTGGCAACAATATACAATCTGAAAAAAATGTAGACTAGAGATTTAAAGTTCATACAGTTTTATTGTTTTACGATTTACCTTTAACTTCTGTCTTGACATACATTGGTTGAGGTTTCAGAAGGGATGAATTAAGTACTGCCTCAGTATTACATCCTGGAGTTATGGATGGACAAGCACGACGTTTCAAAACTTGATTTGTACCCTTTAAGAAATGATGCTGTTGAAAGTGATCACTGCACACAAAGTACTTTTGATGTAAACTAGAATTATATTGTGTAGCAGGGTTGAGTAGGTCAGGTCTAGCAATTCCTATTAGCCATGATGATAGCCTGAAATATCCCTTGTATATTACCCTATTTTTCTAGATCTATATATAAACCTATATGGTTCTATACCTTGTTTCATCACTAGGTAATGGAAAGTATGTTTTATCTGGTGCCGTTAACTCAGTACTGATGCATTCATTTGCACAGCATTCTTTTATCTGAGCTTCGACCATGATATTTTGTACAGGATCTATTGAATCTAAATCATCCATGTCTTCCATAGAGTCTTCCATTGCCCATTCAAGTGTTGCTGAAATAATTGTTTAGAAAAAATTGTCACTCGCATAAACATACATGTAATATCTACTTCTACAATTAATTGTATGTCATGAATCTCCGACAGATATACATTAAGTGTTTTGAATCACCTACTACTATTAGTGACATGATCAAGTATTTTGGTGTCTTCGCTAACTTCATCCCCATTGGTAATGAGATGCTTTAAAAATTCTGGTAAGACAGAATTTTCTGGACCTTCATATTGCTTTTTTAAATCTGCAAATGTGTCCTCGGGATGTATGGACACTTCTACTTGTTGCCCCTCTTGTGTTTGTAGAATTAACTTCAACATATTGCACTATGACAAATGAAACCGCAGGATTATTTTCAGTGTCAGAAAAAATATATTATGGAATCATTATCCTAAAAAGTATAGCATCATAATTCATATAAACATTTATATGAAACTTTGTACCCACTGTCCACTTTTTAAAAGCTATGCTACGTTTTACTTATAAAAAGAAGTTCTCGTATAAAATAAGCATTGTTGCATAAAAACAAAATCGATTTGAAAGCAAAACATCGTTAAAATGTAACCCACAAAAAGTGCGATAATAGCGTAACAAAAATGATATATAATTATATGAAATAATAATTAGATCTGCGTATATTTACTTATTATATTATTATTATCTCAAGAGAAGTTATGTTATCTTCCCTAAATAAGTTGCACGATTTCCTGTATATATTTGTTGTACGAGTAAAATTAGTTTTCCATAAGGTTATCTGCCAGACTATGCGGGCATGCATGAACGTAGGTTTATTTCAACTGTTTATCGTTTATGTAATCACTATATAAAATATGATGAACCTGTTCCAATGTAATCACTAAAGGGATTGTTGAAAAATATCAAAAATCGTTACCAAAAAAGAAAAATCCTAGATATGGATGGCCTTTGCAGATTCACTGTTTCATCCAATCGTGTTCATTTTCATTGGTGATTGTTGCGCGATGTTACTAATCGCGGGGATATTTAAAATCGTGTACGTACTTCTCTTTCTATATTTCACGCAATTTCTATTTCATAAGATTATAAATGAATCCCAAAAGACAATCCGAATGGCAGGGGAAATAATCTACAGTAAATCAAGTAAAAACATTTAATTCTTTTATTCAATAGAATTCGTTCTAATCATATTGTCAATGTCTTACGTAAAGATAGACGATTATGCTTATTTAAAGAAGTAATTATGACTTTTGTACAATCCCACATCTCGTCTTAATTATATATATTATAATGTCCTGTATTGTGAAGAATTAATATATGATTAATCCTTCCTGCTGCATCATTCTATAGGTTGAGTCGTATCTAGGGAAATGTTAATAGCGCACCTTTTCGCAGGTTACAAGCTCATCCAAGGGAATCGAACACTTGCGAGCCATTTACATTATTAAATTAATTTCCTAAACAATTTAGCAATAATTAATAATACACTGAATGATATACAGAGTATATGATGTATAGTCAAACCTATCATAGGTTATCTAGTATAAAATACATTTGACACGATTTATATTTTCCTAGAAAATGTATACACTTATGTATTATTGTAAAGAATACCATTAAACAATACTTTTAAGTGTCTAGAGTAATAATGTTATTTGCATACAAACATTACTTTAATCAATTTTCAATGAGCCGCTGCTATTTTCTATTGTTTCACGCACTCCATGCTGAGTTTTTTTGTGTTTTCGCATATCACCCATTCTTCTAAAATATGTACTACACACATCACATTGATAAGGTTTCTCTCCAGTATGAATGGTCATGTGTACCTTTCTCGCGTTGGCCTTTTTAAAAGCGCGTTCACAAAGATTACATTTATAAGGTCGTATGCCTGAATGAAATCTTGTATGCTCCCGGAGTCTAGCAGGATTAGTAAAGGTTTTGTCACATAGTGTACATTTGAAAGGACGTTCACCTGTATGAGTTCTACGATGATTATCCCGTTCAGCTTTGATTTTATACGCCTTGTCACACAAGTCACAAGCATAAGGTCTTTCACCAGTATGGCTTCTTATATGAATGGTCAATTGCGTTTTCTATAAAGTAATTCAAAGAGAATACAATTTTTATATGTTACATTTCAGAGTAGACTATACCAAAACTTTATAATTTCTTGGTAAAACTTACCTGAACAAACTCTTTTCCACAGTAAAGACATTTGAAGAGTTTTCTATTTGCATAAGCTTTCGTGTGAATCTCTTTATGTATTTCAAGTGCACAGATAGATCCAAATATCATATTGCAGCCCTCGCAAGGCCATGTTTTCTCGTTGTCTTTTCCTTTCTTGTGCCTTGAAAGCTCTTTGGCATTTTCAAAAACAAAGCCACAATATCGACAAGTCCAGTTTTTACCACTGGCACACGCTTTTCTGTGGATATTCATATTGGTGAAGTGAAGGAATTGCTTATTGCAGCATTCGCATGAAAAATATTTTGGGATTACTACATCTTCCTTGACGTTTACTTCCTTTGAGGATTTTTTATGTGCAGACTTGTGTGCTGTTGCTTGATTATAAGTTGCGTATGTTATGTCGCATATGGTGCATACGTATGGTTGCAATCCGGTATGGCAAGCTCGGTGCATTTTCATGTATTTAATATCTGTATAGCATCTTTCACAAAACTCGCATCTGTACATGGCCGTTAAAGTTCTTTCTTCTATTATACTATTTTTTCCATTATTTGTCAGGATACAGTTGTCAATGTGCAAATTTCCACTGAGTGAATCGATAAAAACTTCATTGCATCCTGTGCACACGTAACATGTCATTGATCTACCTGCTTCTACTTGGTGTCTCAGAAGATGCTTGGTCAATGTGTTTGTTCTGTCAAATCGCTTGCCACATTGATCGCACTGATAAGGTTTATCAGGAAGATGTAACTTTTTGTGCCTTTTCAAAATTTCATTAGAGTAAAAGCGCTTTTTGCATATTGTACATTCGAACGGTCGCTCATCTTTGTGCTTTCTTTGATGGGAGTCCAATTGTGCTTGTGCTCTGATTGAATACAAAAATTATTTATAGATTTACTATGTTATGACAAATTAAGAATAACAGGATATTTACCTGAACTGCTTGCCACAGATGTCACAACAAAACTCTTTGTACTGCAAATGAACTGTTTTTAAATGATGGTATAGAGATGACTCAGATACCATGAATTTATCACATTTTTCACAATAACATGGCCTTGCTTCTGGTTTGTGAAAGTTCATATGAAACTGAAGTCTTTCTTCGCTAACAAATTTTTTACCACATTCATCACATGCATATGTTGCAGATCTTCGCTCGCACTTTTTACCTTCAGTGTGTTCTACGCTGTGGTCGTTGTAATTTTCCTCGTTTATAAATGTTTTTTCGCAAAGACTACAAGGATAGTAACCGTTCATAGCATGAATGCTTGAGTGCATGTAACATTTTTTTGTGGTCTCAAAAGTTTCTCCACATATACGGCATTTTATTGCATTACATTCTCCCCCATTGTCTATACTAATTTCAGTTGTCATGTTAATTTCTTTATATGTATGGTCTTTAGTTGATAATTTTTGTTTTTCATATACTTTATTGGTTTTTTCAATTGTAGTTACTGTATCAGTTTTTAGTCCCGATTGTTTCAAATTCTTCTTCAATTTTTCGACTTTTGATTTTTCTTTATTCTCTGCCATATTTAATCTCATTTCATAGAAATTTGTATTCTTTGTTCGATTTGATTCTTGTTTTTCTTCGCATGAAGCAATTTTTATAGGCTCCAGCGTCACCATAGAAACTAGAGCTTCATTTATACTGTTTTCTGAATTTTTGGATTCATTTTTGATTTGTTCATTAGTAATTTGCCAGTCACTTGAATGCTCATCTCTCGTGATATCATTTTCTATATATTCTGTTTCTTCTTTAGGTGGAAATTCGTTCATTTCTGTCGTGTCAATAATACCCATTTCTTTTAATTGGAGAGAAGAAAGTGGTTCAGCGATATTATTATCAGCCAGAGAAATAATATTATCTGGATCAGTATTTATTTTAGCTGTACATTGTCTGCAAAGTGGACAAGTTTTTCTCATCATTCTTGTTTGCATCAATTTTCCATAATCCATTTTGACAAAACTTGCTTCTGCTTCTATTACAGTTTTATGAAATTCATAACACATCTCAAGTTTCTCTAAACATGAATGACACACTTGTTTTGGAAGAGTATCCATCTCGCTCACCTGTAAAACACACAAATAAATTAATTCCAAAGTTGACTTGATAATATAAAATATTTATGCTATTGAAAAGACTTACTGTAATGGGAAGGCAGTCATCAATTTTTTCTGCTATTTCCTTTCTTGATTCAGTTGTTCCAAAAATATATACCATTTCATCACTTTTATTGGCACAAAGTCGACATAAAGGTGAAGCCACATCATTAGTAATTTCTAAAATTACTTTAGCATTTGTTTGCATTGTATCTTTAGAGTATGATCGTTTATTATTTCTTAAACTCATTAATTCTGTGATTTCCGAATTGTCTGCGTGAAGAAAAACATTCTCGTCTGTAGAATTAATTAACACCTGCTGATCAAGTTCTATTCCTGAATCCAATGTTATGAGCTGATAACTTTTATGCATTTCAATAGCTTCATCATTTTCTGAAGTTGCATGTATGTCTATGTCATTCTGATAAACAACCACATTAGCTTCATCAGGTTGTACTTTCAAGATGCATTCTTCATCTATAGTTTCTTCTATGACACTTTCAGTGTGATTTGAAAGGGATGTGTCTGTATTTATTGAAATTAATTGATCATTTTCTGAAAGTGTATTATGTTGTATAAAGTAATTCGAGGCCACAAAACATAATGCGTATTATAACATGAACAAAAAGGTATTTTGATACTTTACTGAAAGTGAAATCTAAATACTAACTTGACAGAGAAGCAAGAATGTTCTCATCTAAATCAAAACTACTATAGCCATGTAAATTGGTAAAGTCCATTTGTAATCCATATTCTTTTTTAATTCGTTTATTCAGCTCCCGGAATGTGTCTGTTTCTTGAATAGATATAGTGATTAATTCGCCGTGTGAATCTTCTATTAAGGCATTCATGATTACTTAAACTTCCAATCCTATATCCTTGCATAGATTCCTGTAAGTAATATCAATATACAGGGTTAATATATATATATACTAATGTTTATTTGCCATAAATCGTGCATATATGTAAATTTATTACAAAAATTTGCTAATGAGCAAATAGAACCGAGATATTTAGGACATTTTTTGCAATAATAATAATAATAAAAACAATAATATGTACAGATAATTATTATTATAAAAGTCAAACTATTATAAGTGATCGAGGACAAATGTTTACATTAATCTCCCACAAACGCATATTAGTGAAACATATGAGAATTAACTGCATAATAAAAATTCAGAATATTTATAAATTTTGTAACGTTATTAATTTAAATCCCTCATAACATTTTTTGACAGCTTCTTCCAAACTTAGACAACTAAGGTCATCAAGGAAATCCTTACTAATATAATCCATTGAGTTGTAACCAAACTAGAAATAATTACCTGTTGTTGTCAATCCTCAAGTGGAACGTGTCAAGATAATTACCTTATATTTAACTCCAAACAATCATTTTAATCATCTACTATAAATGAAGGTCCAGATCTCGCCATATTGTTTAAATGGCTTTGCACTGCTCTGTACGATTTCTGCAAAGATTCGTTTGCCGATAGATATTCCTAATTATTGACTGAAGATGATTCCTGTCAAAGTGTAGGCATCTTACCATAGCTAGGTGTGGTTAGATGTCACTTAACAATTTTCTGATTTTCCAACAACCAGTAAAATGTCGAGTCATTTACCCTTAGTCAACGCTACTGATTCTTTTAAAAATTGTAGAATTATCATCCGAGTGAAAAAATTTTTGCTTGATTCTGGGTAAACACGCAATAATTAAAAAAATTGATTAAATTTTGGGTTTATTGATATAAATGAATATCTGTAGTCAAATTCGTATTTTTGGTTCTTATCCTACAAAATATATTTGTTTTACTTTTACGAATTCTGAATTTCCGAGAATTCAATTTTCTGGAGCAATTTTGTATATAGATTCTTGTAATCATCAGAATTATGCGAAGCAGAAATACAGAACATAAAACGATGAAGTGCTTACAAGAAGCAAAAATGATGGCCACCATCAAGGTTAGTTTCAATTTAAAGCTAATCAATGATAAAAATTTTGTTTATTTATTTACAGAGGTTGGTGCATTTTAGAGAGCCACCCTTATGTCTGAAGAAGCTTGCTGGAGCAGTCGTGGATAATTTACCAAAGCCAGATCCTTGGGAATGGGATGTCGAAGACGTTGTTTCCTGGATAATAAATATTGGGTTGCCACAATATGAAGTCAGTTCATATTATATCCTTTTTATATCTAACTTACGTTCTTTAGCATAAGATAATAAAAAGGTGTTTCTCTTCTAATTTTATTTTATTTTAGAAGAGTTTTAGGAAAAACTTTATAACTGGCAGACGATTAATATGGATTGATTCTTCCTCTTGTCCCAAAATTGGTATTCAAGATTTTCATGATATACAGGTTTCTAGTATCACTATAAAAATTAGTATGCAGACTATTGTCTGCTACTTGTAATTTATACTGAATTTCTATACATTTCAATTTTAAAATTCATCTTATTTCACAGCTGATTACAGCAGCTATACGGAAAATATTTGGGATTGAATTAGAAAAGTTTCGAAGAAGCATTTCATTGCCACCACGTTATCCATTCACACACTTTTTGTTATTTAATTCAAGAAGTGGAGCCATCCGAGAAGCTATCACTTGCACTCAGCTTTTTTATAAAATGGGTATTCTTCAAGAAACGGAATGTGACGATATGTCGAGACATTGGAAAATTATTAATCCAGTATTAATTGAATTTCCTTCTACTCGCTTTGGTCGTTCTTGAAAAATCATATTTTGTTTTTTTTTAATGTAAAATTTTAGGTGTTGAATGAATATTATGGCAGAAGATTTCAAGCAAATTGCTATTTGTTTATGATAATTTGTGTAAACAATTTTTTTCATGTCTTCTACATTGACTAGAATAATTAACTTCAAGTTCATCTTTTTTATAAAAAAACAACGTTTGTTTCACATTAATTCACTTGCATCATCAATAGATGAATTATTTGCACACAAATGATTGCTTCACATAGCATAAATTGTATCCAGCTAATAAATAATTAAAAAATTTCAATATGTTGAAAATTTTAAGCAGCCATGCTTAGTCTGTTTTATGTAAATAAATCTTCTTCCGATTCTTCTTCTGTTATGTCAAGATTACTAATATTAGTTACCGACGTTCCTTCTTTACTTCTTGATTTTTTTTCTTTTGCATTTTCATTGGTTTTAGTGCACAAATTTTCAAGTTTTCTTATTTTTGATGTTGATGTGCTGTCAACTATGTAATTATTAGCTGATTTATTTTTATTGATTGCATTTTCAGAAACATCTGATGATTCACCATCATCAGTGCTAGTATCGTATATGGAATTATCTTCTCTTGGTCTTTTCTTGGCAGCCTCTTCTAATTCTCTAATTCGTTTTTTCTTAGAGTTTATAAGGAGAAGAAACTTTTGCAATAAAATTCGTTCAAGCTCTTCTTTTCTAGTTGAAATGCTTTCCAGGCTGTCATTTAGTTTCATGTACATTTGCTTTAGGTGAATATTTTCTGATTCCAACTTGTTAACCGACTCTTCCATACTACGGTACTGCACAAGAAATTTCTCTAAAACCTTAGAAAATTCCTCTATATTGCATGGAGTTACTTCAACAATTCCACGGTCCCACATGCCTTCTGTCCATCGGAACTTAGCATTTTGCAGAGAAAATTGATACACTCCTGAATTTCTTCCTGACAGAATATTTCTTGTTTTTTGTATATACTCATCACGAGTATTACAAGACTTATCATTTGCAGCAAAGTAATCAATCTGTTCCGTTGTTACCTATAAAAAGATTAATATCATTATAATTGTCATTCGAAACTATAAAATCAGTTATTTGTAACATGAAATTTACCTCACCACTGAGTGGTACATTATTACTTGGCAATAAAACTACTTTAAAATGATCTTCAAACCATTGCGTCCATAATGTTATTCGATTAGCCTCAAGCCCATTTAAATCTATTTCACACACAGTGATGTCCTTCATTATACGTGAATAAAGATGCTTTCTTGGCCTTGGAAATTATTAGTGGTCGTGTTAGATAAGTCTATGGGTTCTCAGTCCTCGAGAATACATTTTACAAATTGCATATGACAATTATACACTTAAACTTCAGCCCACATTATATTTGGCATTACTTATGAATTCTGTTGTGCGTTGTTTGGCAATATCACGTCATATGTTTTGAAAACAGATTGGAGTAAGAATAGGTTAGGTTACATCGGCTGAATTAGGTCACACCGTGTTTTCATGCAAAATGAAAACACTCATCCTAGCTAAACTGTTAAAATAAAACTAATCTGAATAATCTAAATTAACAATAGCTTAGTTTCCACGGACACAGAATCGAGCTCAAATAGAGCTTAAATAGAGGCCAGTTTTTCTACCTTCAGCCGTTTCCACCGCACTCCCACTAGGCATAGTTCAAGTAGAGTTGATGGGAGTTGAGTTGAAATATCAGCTATACCAACAACACATTGTTTCATGCACCAACCAAATGTTTCTCTTCTTTGGTTGAACATATTTATATGCATCTTCTTCATTCATCTTTTCAACTAACGTTATAAATCCACAAGATCCGCATGTAGGATCCAGTAGGATCTTTTTGGATCTTTTAAAACATTTCAAACTGTTCGTACTACATAGTTGGCAACACCGCATACAACTCCAGTTCGACCCCAGATGCGCATTTCCACCAAACCTGATTTCGCCCAACCTGGCATCATTCGTAGGATTAGGTCTAAAATTGAGTTTGGCGTTTCCACCGCACTACCGTTCGACTCAACTCTGATTCAACCTTGTTTCAACTCAACTCTTATTGCGGTGGAAACTAAGCCAATACCGCCCACCCGTCATTTTGTCCACCTCTATCATCGTTCTTTAACCGAAGATAGTCGAAGTTACCCGATCGGTTTGAACGTTCACGCAAAAATATCTTTGAAATATACTTTCGAATAACGGATACATCAGGCGCACAGTGTCTGGCAGTATCGAAACCGAGAATGATTTATCGCGCGCGGCTGTGAGTAGTCGTTAAAAAAGAATAGAACAAGTTTTATCCGACGTGGAAATATTTAATACACAGTATCGGGACGCCGCCCGCATGAAACTGTAAAATCAAATAATGGCGACGCCTATGCCAAGCAGTGACGTCTTCAACGTCGTCAGGTGAACGTGAAAAAATTTATGTTAGTGTCTTTTCTCGTGCACTCCCATTTCTTCATGTACTGATTCGTCAGCGTTTTTCCTGCGTGCATTGCGAATTCTACACGCGTCCGGCTTACCTTGGGCGACTTGGAGCTCCTAGAGAAGATGGACAACAAAAAGTAAGCATTTAAATTTTGGTTGTTTATCATGTACCATACTCCCGCGACTATTGGTATCTAGAAAACTAATTGTTATATTGTAGGCCAGAGACCTCGAAGTCGGGTCCATCCGGACGTAATTCTACGGGACATTTAAAAAAGAGTAAGAGACGTAATGCTAAGAAGAGCAGCTCTCTTGGACATCGGTCCGATGAAAGACAAACTGAACAAAACGGTGCAGAGGGTCCAAGTATGGAGTACGCCAATGTATTTTGGCAACAGCCAGGAATGCAGCAACACATACCTCTTCACAATGGCCAACGTCTTTTTACTGCCATGTCTGATCCAAGTGTTTGTGGATATTCGCCGATGCCTGTTACATATGCTATGGAGCCTGTGTCTCTGCCACCCATGTATCGGTTATACCAACCAGTACCTAGACCTGGATATAGAACTCTTCGAGGTAGACCAAGGAGGAACTATCCTCAAACTCATCCAATTGGATCACAAACTAATGCCAATATGATTTCGAATGGCTACTCCAGTCTGCAGGAGAATAGATTGAATTATTCAGCTCCTGCAGCTTATCAGAATGGAGACTATGCCAGTTTGCCACCTAGTGCTAATAATGACAATGGAACTGCAGGAGATGAACTTAATTCTGAACATAGAAGATACTCGGATCCTGGTCTAGGTCCTGCAGAATTACCAGCACATTGCCAAAGTGAAGATTCAGAAAGTATAGACAGTGGAAGCTCAATAACAACTGTAGGAAAAAACAGCAAGCTGGTTTTATCGTTGATAGAACAGGTAATTTTATTTAACAGACTCATTGATCTAAATCAACATAAGAGAAATTATGAGTTTATTATATCTAATATGTTCATTATCATCGGGACTCAAGATTTCTCTTTGATAATATATAAATTCTAGATTAAGCACCTGATAAGATATAAATTCTACGGAATAATAGATTTTATACATTGACATGGATTAGAATCGAAGCCTTACTTCATTCATTTAATTGTAGATGACAGCTTTAAAAGAGAATAACAGTCAATTATTCAAAGAGCTGCAAGAGACAAAGTCCGACTTAGAAGATGTCAAGGCAGAATTAGCACGATATAAACATGCTACCTCCTTGGATTATCAACCCGGAATGTTATCAGGTAAACAGCCACGTAATTTATTGATCCTACTTAGTGATTACAGTATTCTACCTCGTATTACGTATTCACGGATATTTATTTAAACGCACAACAACTTCAATCTTTTTTCTATTTTCCAATTGCACTAACTATTACATGTATATTTGTAGATATTGTACGGGAGATAAGGGAGGCGAATAAGGTACGGGAAGAGACACTAATCAGAAAAGTAAAGTCAATGATGGAGGACAAGCCCGTGGCGCCAAGATCGATGGAATTCGACGAACTAAAAGTGAGTACAAATAGAAACTACTAATTCCGTAACCCCGTTATCAATTCCTTCGAAATATCATTAAGGATGTAGTTGTTATCCAAAAGACACAGTGAAAATTGCTCATACATGAATCATCCGCAATATTGATAACCAGAGTTGACAGGCTCTTCAAAGTTTAAAATTAGAAATTTCACTGACTATCGTTACTTTGTACCATTCTCAAATAATTATGAAAAATTTATTTGAAGGAAGGCTAAAATGGCGGTGCCTTTGATGCCTACCCTAAACACTTCTTCCAGGTATAAAGAATAATCGACTGCCGTTTATAAACCCTATTCTGTAGAAAGCCGCTGACTGTCAGCAATAGCTTAAATCTCTACCGGAAATGACGTGTTAGTATCAACGTGTACCAGTACTTTCAAATAATAATTTTCATTTTGAATGACGCACTTCCAAAGATATTTGCTGCATATAGTTTCCACTTATAGCAGCTATCCGATACTGTATGATAATAACAGCCAGCGTCGGGCACATTCTCGTACTACTAATATAAAAGTGAGAAGGGTGGTCGGTTTTGGCATTCAGCCATTATTCCAGTATACGCGACCACATTCATCCTCCCATGGCGTGTTCCTCCATGTACTGTTTGCACAATGTTCATGCGATGTTTGATTAGGACAAGCCAGCTGATGCATGCTAGGACCTACACGCTTTTCCTTTTCGATTATCGTCGCACTGCGAGTTTCTCTCAGTCTCCCCACGTTTTGCGTAGACCATAGAGCAAAGGCCATATCAAGGAAAAGAATAAAGAAATCTCGTGTGAGTCGCTATAGGGAAAAGGAACAATAAAAGTCTATTGTTATCCAACGTAACGTATCATTCTATAACAATTATCATTACTGTGCTAATCCTTCGCCAACTAGAGTCCACAAAATGAGTAAAAATATTAAATGCAACGAATGGTAGCTGTAAGAACACATAGGGAAGGTGCGATTAAGAAGCCATATGCGATTCGATCCGGTTCCTATAAGGGTAGAAGAGCGGGGGAGCCACTTGGCAGAACCTGGAACAGAATAGAAGGCTAATGTAGACATAATACGAAATATCCGTAGCGTAGAAAAGTGATTAGGTTACAGATAGGGGCGGACAGCAGGAATATATACATGTCAGAGGGCCAGAATAGAGGGTGGGGCACTTAACGACTGTCAGGGCCCTGCCCTCTCCCCTTCTTTTCCCTCTTTAACATCCCCTACCTTTCCCTTGGCCATTCCCTTGGCCTCCTTACCCGAGTCTTCTCATGTTTCACCCATCCATTAGCCTCATCAAGAGGAAGCAATGGCTGCCGGTTCGCCATAATGCTTGGCATTGCTCGGAACGTAATTCCGTAATTGGACGATAACACACGGGAATTCTCCGTTGCGTTCTCCCACATAAGATTAATCTGTTGAGTCAAGATTTTCAGCGGAGGTGTACAAACGAAGCTGACTGTGGCTAATATCGAGCAATTAATCTTTCCCAGAATCAATTAGGAAAAATCGAAGAGGAGAGCAACAAGAGACTTGTGAAACTCGAGGATGAAATAACGAGTCTGAAAATAAATGCAAAGTAGGTATTTCTTTTAATAACATTGGATTACTGTCTTGTCCCGAGACTATAACTGCTATATATATATATATTCTTGGATATATGTCAGATACATTATATTATTGGATTTTTATTATTTCATGACTTCCCGACACAGTCGCTAACTCATGCTTGGATTTGAGATTCAGTTTGGCCTGACGAAAGTTCAAAGCGAATCGTTTCCCTCCAATCTATGTCTTATTAGTAGATGTATCGATGAAAAAGACAATTGTATATATTATATAAAAGATTATGATAACTTTATATATATATATATATATATATATATATATATTATATAAAAAAATCACCGTAATTCTCTCTAACACATTTTAATAATTTGTTAATCACGATACACTTGCACTGTCTCCGATCACTCATTCACGCACTTTTGGCATTGTACGTTTGAGCAGCAACGAGAGTCGCGAGATCGCCGTCTTCGAGGAGGAAAATCTGGCGCTGCGCCGGGAGCTCCAGGAGGCCCGCGCTTCGAGGACCCTCGCCGAGAATCAGGCAGCAAAGTGCGTAAGCGCAGTAGCAAGACCCGTCACGCCTGTAACTTTCGACACGCCCTGTATAACCAGCACTCCCGTCACGGTATCATCCTCCTCATCCCGATCCGGTGTCGGTCGCCCTCCAAAGCAAATCGATCAGATCCTCACGTCCTCGGCTTCCTCGATAAATCGAGACAACGCGCAAGGGCAATTGGCCGAGTCTCAAAAGGAATCCTTCGGTGTTCTCGGTGCTTTCGAGGTTCGCAGTACACTCTGTATAAACAGCTTCCCCGTGGCATCCTCCTCAGTCTTGACGAATAGCAAAGCCTCCAGGAAGACAGTCTCGAGTTGCTCGGACGGTCTGGACATCAATTCGGAAAGTATGGTTCAGTGCGGGGACAGTGGGAGAAGTAGAGCTTGCTCGGGAGCAGCGGAAACTCCGCGGGAGGATGAAGCGCTCGGAGCGGCCAGTTGCACGGGAGAGAAAGGCACGAGGAAACCTGGGAGTTCGCCGGACGGAGGTTCCGTGGATAAACCGGATGTCTCGAAGGAGCACGGAACGGAGGAAGTTAAGAAGACTTTGCCGAACGGCAGAGAAGCGAAGCAAACGAAACGAGCAGTTGCGGGCTTATCGAAGAAGCGCAAGAAAACGGATAATCGTGGAACCAAAGGCGTCGTGGGGGTTCCCGAAAAAAACGCTCGAGACGAGATTCGCCATGCAAATGGCATCGTGCGAAATTCAAAGAGCCACGGGAGTCTCGAGAGACTCATTAAGTTACCAGGTGGAAATCAGAGCGATGGCATTTCTTTACTCAGCAAATCGGCCTTAGAGCCTGACAAGGCTTGCTCGAAACCTGACGATCGATCCATAATCTTTATTGAGAGTCCAGAAGACGCTGCGGAGGCTGCTGAGAACGATGAGGCAGGATCCGATCAGGTCGTCCTGATGGGTCATCCTGATCTTAACGAGATCCCTGACGTCTCCGTTATTGGCGGCACCTCGATTGTCCCGAAAAAGTTGTGCTCTATGAAAATCCTGACATCCAGAGTCCTGACAGCACCTTCACGCGCCACCTACACCACAGCCTACATTTAGGTTATCAGCCAAAAATTTCAGCGTCATGTCGCAAGGGTCTCTCAGGGGCTTACTAGCGGCTACTCTGTACATATCGAATAGCACGTAGGTCTATCATTCACTCATCGTGCATGCTTTTTTATAATATCCTATCCATCGCCATCACCGTCATTGCCATATGAGTAACCACCTCCCCGTTTATATTTTTTTATGCAACTACTATTACTAGAACTGACGCCAGGTGTATTTATTGGATAATTATCTGTCGCGAAGAAATACCCTGTTATCAGTTGTACCTCAATTAAGTGTAATTCTTATGAATTCATGTGACTGAGCTTAGACTTGTGAGGCATCTTTCTCGGAATTTTTTTTTTTTTTTTTTTTTTTTTTTTTTTTTTTAAAAATTTTTTTCTTTTTTTTTTTTTTTTTTTTTTTTTTTTTTTTTTTTTTTTTTTTTTTTTTTTTTTTTTTTTTTTTTTTTTTTTTTTTTTTTTTTTTTTTTTTTTTTTTTTTTTTTTTTTTTTTTTTTTTTTTTTTTTTTTTTTTTTTTTTTTTTTTTTTTTTTTTTTTTTTTTTTTTTTTTTTTTTTTTCGAAAATCGTCTGCGAATTTTTTCACTCTTTTTTTTTTTTTTGATCGTGGTTATCGAATTCCGAGACGATGGCTTTTGCATGACAGTCTTTAGCCCCGCGACACTTGAACTCTTGTTAATATGAATTCCCGTGTCCTTAGTTGGCAGCATGGCTTTGCCCTGATACTATCGCTTTCGCAGCTTCCGAGAAATCTTACACCATGTTTTCTTTGACCCAATTGAAAGGGATGCCGCTAAGGAAAGAGAACGTAACGCGAAACCTGATTTGTCAGGCTAGAGATGCTGGTGGGAGTCCAGGAGAGAGAGATCTACGGTGCTGATGGCGACCAATCCAGTCCGGATGTCCCTGCGACTGCGACCAGCAGGATGGTCCATGAGGAAGATATGGGATCAATCAGTTTGGACAACAATGAGATCTACTCTGCGTGCGCATCATCCACCAACGATTATGGCCAATCTTCGTCCGGCACTTCTGTTAACAATAGTAACGCCAGTCTCTCTGGTCCCGTTACTGACTTATAGAACTTTGAGGGAAAATTAATTTTTTAAATTATTAATTATATATACACATATAGTCCGTATATGTCTTTAGGATCTTTTCACGAGTAAAGCAATAACGAGATAACTGCCTTAGAGTTTAATACTGGCCAATGGGATTGTCCTTAGGGATATATTTGAAATTTGTAAATTTATGTATTTAATATTCGTATGCATGGATTTTTTATGCTCTTCCTCTGGAACTTGGAACTTTATCAAAAATTATTTCTCTACGTTCGTCGTATAGTTGAAATTTAGTCTTTCTTTTTTTTTATACGAGTTGCTTATAGGGCCATTTTATTTATGCGAATTAGTCTCTTGTTTCTATAGTGCCTTCTTCATAATACCATTACCACTATCATTGTTCATTAGCCGATCGCTTGCTATATGTATACGTTATTTATTTATACAAAAATGAGAAACCCATACGTATTCTTGCCCACGATGAGAACTTAACGACTTAGCATTTATATTCACTAAGTACTTTATTAAGAATATTATGACGTAAGGACCTTTTATACATATTTCTCTATATATCTGACAGAAAGAAAAGGATCGTATGTAGAATAACACTGTACGTGTCACTGAGACGTCACGACTGAAAATGACTAACGGGAAATCTGTAAGGATTTCGGTATTCTGATCAGGATTTAAAATTTTTCGAAAAAATTCGATTTCCTGAATTGGCCAAGAGCCTGATAAATCTTCGTGCTCGAAATGCACGAGATCAAATTACGAGCTTCATTTTTGTCTTATAGTTTTAACTTTTTCTAGCTTTATGAAAATTTTCATTTTTCACATTTGCGTGCACATCGTTTCTTTGTGTCACAACTTTTCTCCGTCCGACGTGTCTGACGCTCACTTAATATTATTGAAGAAAAAAATATATTACGTCCATCGTGTACTTAATCAACGATATGAAAGAAGTATCAGAGAGAGCAGTGTGAAATGTTAAGAAAAAAAAAAAAGAAAAAAATTAACGAAAATTCCAGAAAAAAAAATTCATAAGCACTGACCAAAACACCACAAATTATTGCCTTAAACTCGATTTCCGTCTATATACCCACAATATGTAATACATATAGGCAGATATTCGGATAGGTTATAAAGACACAACAACGACACACAGCTCAGTGACTTTAAACTGGAACTTTCCGGAATCTCAAAGTGCCATTGATGTTAAAAAAGAAAGAAAGAATGATTTTTATGGAAAATTTTTAATATTGCGCAACTTAAAATTTTTCAATGAAACGAAAATCAGAATATCCTGAATCAAAATGGGTAATAATATTTACCTTTATTACTATTGTTATTATTATTACTTAAGGTAGGAAGCGTAAATCGAGCATAACAGAATGGCAAGTAATCCCGAGCTCGAATTTTGAGAATAACTTTACCGAAAAATAAATACATAAGCACTCAGTGGAAAGTACGTTGAAGTATTACAGGAATGTACTTAAGTCTTAAGAAATTTTGAAAAATTGTACATAAGTATTGTTTAAGTTAATTCGTTGGAGTATTCGTGAAATAAAAAGTGTACGATTTGAGAATCAACGGATTTCGTTATAATCCGTAGTGAGAAATTGACATGTCGATTTTCTTTTCGAAAGTAATGACGTCGATGTAAACGTCATTTAATGGTGGCTACGTCGGCAACACTGATAGGCAAAATGTTGTGATTGGCCGTGGTAGGTGTTTTTCTTGCGTATGGATCTGTGTTTGCCTTCGGTGCGAATCCTCCCACGAAGATCGTGTCGAGGAAGGGCGACATCTGGAACAAGTGAAAGTAAGAAAGTAATAATAAAAGTAAGGGTAAGAGTAACAGTTACGATAACGTTAACATCTAAGATAAATATATACATATATAGGAATCCCCATTAACAAAATCTATCTCAATATTTTTTTTACTACGCCCCTGACTAATCTATAGAACGTATATATATATATATATATATATATATACACACACACACACTTGGGTGTATATTGATAAACCGGCTATCACTGATGATTTAATGAAGATCATAAGAAAACTTCGGAATCGGGAATAAGGTTGATCGTCGGCATTTTTTAATACTGTTATCCATCACAAGGAAAATATTGAAAATTTTGGATAATTTTTTTTGGTGAAATTTCTTTAGAGTAGGTACGACAGTAAATCTGCAGAGCACCGCTGCCATGGTGTGTTGACACAATCGACCCTCCGTCGGGACGGCCTCCGTCAGGACGCCTGGAAAATGCATCGTTGCGCGATTTCGTAGTTTTCACGAATCATGAAAATATTAAGAGGATATATATGTATCGGAGATGTGTGCAGATATCGGAATGCAAATATTTTTTTTTTTTTTTCAAAATCCCAACTTTTTTCATACTGTTATTCGGTATAGACGTTAAGATCGCAGCGTTAAAATCTTTGTGGATTTGTACTCGTATATAATTGTTTTTGTCTTTTTACTGTCTCTTTGTTTTTAGTTCTTGTTGGCATTCAGGATATGCGGGTAAGGCCCATTGTTCACGAGTGGGTCTCACCGCGCCTTATAATACTTACGTACGTTACGATCCTGGATAATTCTTTACTGCCGCGAATCTTTTCGAGGTACCTGCCGCCGCGTGGGTATCGGCCAAGGTTAGAAAAACGAAGGATACCCCAGTCGTAAATCGATAATTACTTTACGAGAGCGGTAGCCGCTTGTAAAATTTTGGGTTTTGCACTTTCGACCATTGTCTTCCCGACAATAAGACCCGGTGGAATGAAAGAAGGTAGGACACTACGTCCCAACGACGTGCCGAGGTATCCAACGTTGCAACTTTCGGCATTTCTTGGCATCACGGGACTCGATGGCGTCGAGCTGATAATTTTTACGCGTTAGCGCAAAGAGAAGAGATTCACAATCTTTCTTACGCGTTAGAACGTCAATTCAAACAAGGGTTCCTTTATCCCTTTATCCGTATCTTACTTCCGGTTCGCCCTTTTTTTTTTTTTTTTTTTTTTTTTTTTTTTTTACGCAAACGCGATCAATACCTACGTGGGAGCTCACGATCCGGATCGTTCCGACGGCACTGTGAATTCTACCAGTCACGTTGGGCATTCAAGGATATTCACAGGGGGCTGCGTTAAAGAGACATCAACTCCATGAGGGTCGAGGGGATATCGGGAGGTGGAAATTATTAAAATTGACTGATTCCAACGTGGGGCGGAAATACGAGTGATGGACACATAAGAAATCGCTACTAATTTACTATATTTCATATGCAGACTCATCCGGCACCTGCCTTTCATTTTTTCTATCGATCAACGAGCCAGCAATTGTTATCGCTTGTTACCAATTGGGATATCAGTGACTGATGCCAATTTCAACCCTCGACGTTCACTTCTTGCCTATACTATAAATTCAGTGTCTTGTACGTTTCACTTATTTAGGTTAATATATGTATATGTTCCTTGTACCTTTTTTTTTTATACGTCAATTTGGTACGTAGATTTCAGATATTTTTCAATTTTTCAACGTATTCCATCTTACCAGTTTCTTCACTTTTTCTACCGGATCGATAAACAGTGGCTCGTCCGTGTTCCGAAAAGTTTTCCGTACTGCGTGACTCATTTGTTTGTCAGTCCGGTGTCGAGGACTTTGACGTTTGACATCAAACATCAGATAATATGATGACAATAGGGTGGGATTAGCTATGGGGTCAACGTGACCCGTACATTGGACAAGCGATTTTTCACTTTTCACTGGACGACACTCAAGCTTCACCGTCGGTGACTAACTTCTCCTTCGTCGGACAAACAAAAGCATAAATTCCTAGCGAACGAGAATAATCGCTTCTCGAATATCCGCAGGTTTCCTGTACGGTTATCATCTTTATGGATAATTTCGAAACTTTACAAGGTCTTGACTAGCTTTGTTTTACTTTCTCTGCGGGCTCCTATCACTTCTGTACACTTCTCTACTGGTTGTTTCTTATTCCATCTCTGAGCACAAGATGGCCGCGTATCGTCTGTCACGTGTACGTGTACTACGTGACGCAATGGTATTGATATATCGTACCATTAAATAAGGGTCGAAATGCATTTAGTAGCTGGGATGAATCAGGGTCGAAAATTTTGAAAAGAACCTTTGGCGTACAGTGTGGGGGGACAAGGTCGGAGGTCAAGGTGCAAAAGTAAGAATTTACATATCTTCTATATATATATATATATGTGTATACAAGGGAGTGGGTGGTTTTTGAAACTTTTTTTAGATTTATCTCCCACCCTATGTGTAGTTCATTATTATCTCGTTGGGGATGATCGTAAGGTAGCGTGCAGAGTTTTCTAGGAAGATACAGAGAGAACGTAGGGCTGATTTAGGGGGTTGGAAATCTGGGGAAAGCTCGAAGAGGCACGCACGACACGTGACGCTACGCTTCTGTGGAACGCAAGTGGAGATAGGGCACACTCGAATCATCGTTTTTTAAATGGCTCTATATTATACAGTACTCTCCCTTCGTTTTCCTCTTTACTACCCCTATGTAATATCGTTATATAACCTACAGCTTACGTATTCCACAGCGCCATAGGATTGGATAGTAAGGATAGTTATATATATTATTATACAAGTTATATATATATTACTATTAGAAATACGTACGTACTTATAGAGAGTAGCCAAAGGTATGTAATAATTTGTTTTTAAGGGTAACAAAAATTTGAATTTTTTTTTTCACGGGCAAATTTGTGCCTACGAAATTTCGAATCGTTTCAGGGACAAACGAAGGACCAGACGCGGCTCTTGTAAACGTTCAAGGAAATCCTTGAAGCAGCGTTCGAAGGATCAAGCAGATTAGGATTTGCCAGGGTAATCAAACTCAATAATATTTTACACGTGGAATGACGTAGCTGACGAATGACTATGGACGAGTGCCGGTATGCTCTGTAGTATGACTATACAGTGTCATGTGGTTTTCCTCTTAGGACTTTACTAAGCTGGTAAAACTGTGCCAGATCCCTTTTTCTTTAGTTGGATGTTGTGTTATGGAATTACAAAGTCAAATCCTTCGACAGAATTGTAGGTCACAGTCGAGGATATCGAGTCCTGTGAAAATCCTGTGGGGGTTTTTCCCATAATATTCCAATTGTATCGTAAAATGTTGGCAAGTGATATTTTTCATTGTTAAAATTAACAAATAAGTTATTTGTCGAGTTACCCTAGAATACTGAATATATCGAAGGAGGCTTCCGAGGTATTTCAAGTTGAAGTTTGCGTCTTCTTGGCGTCCCGAAATGGATGGGTGAGGCGTCGGCGAGTTCTTTCGTAAATCCGTGAATCGGATCGCCCTAGAAAAATATCCGAAAGGAGGCTAAGGGCGAACGAGGGCAAAGTACCTGTCACACGATTATAGGGAACGTTGCCCACCTTGGACGTCCGAAACTCTCAGTTATGGGCCCCTAGGATTTGTTGTTGTTCCAACGTCGGCGCAGGAACAACAAACGCGCCGTCAAGAAGTCAATTTTCTTTCTTGGGATCCTTCCACCCCTTATTTTTACTTGCTTTTTCAAAATCGTCTACGCACGCTTTTCAGTCACGTTCGACAACAGGTACATACGACGCATCCGATTGTGACACTACCTGCACGTTCTGCGAGCGCATTGCGATTCCGTACTAAAAAAACAATCGTCAAGGTATATGTATATGAGTTTTCCATGAAAACTCTTACGGCCATGAAAACGCCCACGGTGACGTCGGGACGCGTGACGACGCATGAAAGAGAATTAATGTTATTTTCCAAATTTTCTTTTTCAGCGGCGTTCCAAGCGAATTCGATAAAAGAAAGGAAAAAGAAAAAAGAATCGGCAGATTAAAACATTGGAAACGCGCGACTGTACCAGACGTGAAAGCAGTACGGTTTCGAGGATCCGTGAGTGCAGAGAAAATGGGGCGAAGAGAGAAGACAGGGAGAAAACGTGAAAAATAGGTGAATATAAAAAGTAGGACGGCAGAAGAATAGAAGAAAGCTAAGGGGTGCATTGTGTGTCTAGTTATCATCGGTGTTAATATAGGAGAAGAAACTACGGGGCCACCCACGTGGACCAGGTAGAATACGCGTCACCCATAAGGGTAGCCACAATGGGTCACTCCACCTGAGCAGGACGTTTTTTTTTTCTTCCTCTCCTTCCCTTTTCAGCCCCTTAACTCATCGCTCGTTTCTTCACCCTTATAAAAATGACAAAACATTTTTATCAAGGAGACCAACCAAGCCATTGGTCCGTCTGTATAATATATCCACAATGATCAAATATAGCAAGTACACGTGGCTCCTAGGGTCTTTGATCGGAGAAAAAAAAAAGTGAGACCAAATATTCCGAATAAGTAATTAAATCAGTACTATCCTTGTCTCCTTTTTCATTAAACGAAAACGTAGCGCGGGTTTAGTGTATTTGCTCGAACGAAGAATCGAAGAGCCTTGCGCCCCTGTAATACTAAACAGAGTCTCACTTGTTTACAGGAATAATATTTTTATTCCGCAAACAATTGGTGGCTCGATAAAGACCCGGTACAGGTGGCCATTCGAATCTAATGTTAATAGATTTTGCCAGTTAAAGTATTTACAAACGTACAGTCACAGAATCTCTAGTTACATATTATACAATGTGTTAACCATATATAATATGCAAACGACCAATATATATATATATATTGATCGTTTGCATATAGCGATATATCTATTTTTAAATGAGCATTAAAACGATGATTGAACGCGTCGTTAATCGATTACCAGAGAAGTCAGTAAAATTTTTAATATTTACGCAATCTATATAAATGTAATAATATATCATAATAGTGTTGCCACAGGTTGGTGAATAATGTTGGCAATGCTACGAGGAGATGTATATCTCTCACTTGCGAAGTGTAGCAAATGGGGACAGTAAAGGATGAATGGGTCGTGTGGGTAGATATTTTTAATTTCAGGGTTGGAAACAAGCAGCGAGATTAAAACCTCATTCTAGAGGGGGACGCGGATTTGAAACGGCCAACCGGTCCGAGGCCCAATCTGACTGGCCGTAGGGGTAGTCCTGTTAATTTCGTAGCTTTCGGGCGATAATTTACCGCGAGCAACCGGACGTAGAGACATTCATTTCCGGGCTTGAGTTCATTTTAGTCCGTATCCGGTAAACGTACTGTCCACGGTTCAATTACAAAGCTGCTGGCAATTGAAATGAAAAAAAAAGGAAACCATTGGTTTGGCAATGCGTGGGAGAGAATCGCAGGCTGGTTTGGCGAACGAATGGGGAGAAATAGAAAAAAGTGCGACGAAATGAGCGGGACACTTGAATGTTTGTTTCGGATCTTTATGGAGGTTGTATATTTCTTTGTTTCTTTCGTTTTTTTTTCTTTCATTTTTTTTCGTTGCCATTTTCTATTCCCTCGAGAAATAATAGCACCTTTTAGGCTAGACCGGGGGGACAGCAATAAAACACGAATCGGCAACCCGTTGTGGTAATCCTGTGGGATGATCGTTTACGGCGTGTAAGCCACAAGATGAAAAACAAAGATGGTACCTGGGAAACCACTAGGACACCTTTGGTATAAATATTCTTTACCTGGTGCTTACGCGACCCAGTTAAAAATGTCTCGGAAGCACGTACCGACGTCAGAGCTATATACGTAATGCATTCAAGGAACTATAATGGCGGCGCCACGACGAGAACAATAACTGTGGAGAGAGTCAGACGTGTCTCCGTGTGATAGGCAACGAGAAATGTGGATTGAATCTCGAGTAAACACTTGTGACATCGCAGGCAATTAGCTACTGTACGGAAAAGCACTCGAATCTAGGCAATTTAAAGCGTCAGTGATGATCGTCGCTTCGATCACACTTACCAGAATGATTTCCACCTGGAATCCGGACAGATCGTGTCTCCTGTGAATCGTCAGATCCGACGTACGCAGTGAAATATTATTGGCAAGAGAATCCTTGAGGCATTGACGCTGTTCTTATCGCGAAATGTAATACGTGTTGGTATATCAGTGAGGAAATGGTGAATCACGTAAAGTTCTATTGCGCGCACTAAAATACCGTCGCGGAATGTGGGCGAGGAAGTAGATGTGACGCATCAACACAGATCTGAATTTCCATTAAATAATATCGTTGCGACGTAAGGCGTTTAGTGAAGTGAAAACGCGTCTCGATCGATTTCGAGGGATGCCGGGTAAAAAAAAGCGTCGCGTTCACGTCGGTACAGAGCGTCTCGAGGTGTCAAATGTGTGGCAGATGACATGACATGAGACGGCAGGACGACGTCGGCGACGTCGAAAATTACGCAACGAGCAGAAACGCCGCCGTTGCCGCCGTCGCCGGCGGTGCGAGATGGCCGAAACAGCGACGACAACGACAACGGCGTCTGCGCAGACTACCGTATTACCATTGTGCGCATGCGCGACTTTACTCGTCCCTTGGCACAGCTGTCGACGGGGTTGCCACCCCGAGGGTAGCTGCTTGCCGAAACATTCGAAGCGTCCGTCACGATTGGCCGAGGGGACACGAACCAGTCTCCCATCCTTTTACTATTGGCTGGCTCTACTTCGTGGGTGGGGTCACGACTAGCCAAGCGAGTCTGGTATAGAGGGGAGTGTTTGAACAAGACTCCGCGGCTCAAGAGTACCGGGGTACACTCGCTAACCGGCCTCCATCCACACTACACACAGAGGGAGAGAGAGAGAGGGCTCAAACAGCCGCAAATAACTGCGACTACGTGTGGTATATAGTTGTTGGGACAACAATTACCCCTATCGCAACGTCATCGAGTACTACGGACACGCATTGTTCGGGACGCGCTCTTGTTGTCCGCGTGTGTTTGTGTTTCTTCGGGCATTCTTTTTAACGTGACTATTAACGGCGCCAACTCCAGCCAGAGGATTTCTTGGCCAGCCACGGGGCAACGTGGGCCTCTTTGCCCGTCCTAGAGACTTGGACGGCGAGTGAAGACGAATCGCCGTTTGACAACCACTTGTCATGGTCATGTATCTAAACAGTTTGTGATAGTTGTGTGACGGTTTTGTGACGGTTTCGCGGGACCGATCTGTGTCTCGTTTTTGTGTGACGACTTATGAGGCGAGATTCGCGCGCTCTCGTCATTACTCTGCTGTTAGTCGATAGTATTGTTATGCTCTTCGATCTCTTTACAAGAAACCTGTGTTTCCAGTGATTGTTCAGTGTTTATTACTGGTGAAAGGGAGTGGAGAGAGGGAAGAGGAAAGAGAGAGAGAAAGAGTCAGAGAGAGAGAGGAACCACCAGTCTGTTCACTCCAGGTTGGCTTGCAGGACTGTACAGCAAAGAGAAAAGGGAAACAAATCAAAACGTCTGAAGAAGTGTCTGACTGCTGTTTGATAAACGTTCGGACAGAGATGAATCTTTAAGAGGAAGTTCCTATACCGCCGGAAGGAAAAGCTAAATTTAAATCTTGAGACGTCGCAGAGTGTACATTCAGGAATACATATTATTTACTGTTCAAAGTGGAGGGCCCTAGTGTGACCGAGA
Organism: Cephus cinctus; assembly: GCF_000341935.2. Classification (NCBI taxonomy): domain Eukaryota; kingdom Metazoa; phylum Arthropoda; class Insecta; order Hymenoptera; family Cephidae; genus Cephus; species Cephus cinctus. The sequence goes on from NW_014332862.1 coordinate 1,289,651, forward strand.
CAGCGGCGCGTTGATCGCCGTTTTAAGTTTTTGATGATTCTCGCTTGACACCCCCCGTCGATCTCTATGACAATGCTTCAGTCGCAAAAGTTATACAGCGAGGCTGGTAGCCTCGGCGGTGCCATGACAAGCGCTGCCATGTCCAGCATGGGCAGCATGGCGCCGACCTACAGCTCCATAAATTCGATGGGCTGCGTGTCGATGGGAATGTCCATGGGAGTTGGAGTTGGGCCAAGTTGCAGTCCTCAGGGTGCGAGTGGCTTCAACATGAGCAGCATGAGTTCAGCTATGGGTATGGCATCTATGGCTGGAGGAGGAATGGGCAGCTATGGTGGTGCAACCATGGGTGGCGGTAGTGCTTGTATGAGTGCCGGCGCATATGGACCCTTGACTCCTGGAGGTGGTGCTGGTGTCACGAGAGACCCGCTCTCTCTAGCGGAACCAGATTCTCCAAACTCGGCCCTTCAAAGAGCCAGAACGGATAAATCTTATAGGAGAAGTTACACACATGCGAAACCACCGTATTCCTATATCAGTCTCATAACCATGGCTATTCAGAATGCGCCATCCAAGATGCTGACTCTTTCTGAGATCTATCAGTTCATAATGGACCTGTTCCCGTTCTATCGACAAAATCAGCAGCGCTGGCAAAATTCAATCAGGCATTCTCTCAGCTTCAATGATTGTTTCGTCAAGGTGCCGCGTACGCCTGATAAACCTGGCAAGGGTTCCTTCTGGACCTTGCATCCGGACAGTGGTAACATGTTTGAAAATGGTTGCTATCTCCGCCGGCAGAAGAGGTTCAAGGACGAGAAGAAGGAGCTGACGCGGCAGACAAACAAGCATCAGCAGCATCAGCAACACCACACCACCGGCCATAGCAGTCCCTCCTCTCACGAATTAAATAATCACGGTAAGAAAACACCCTCGAGTCTCCATCATGGATCTCAGCAGCAGGACGAGAAAGATCTACACGGTCTGGTCTCGTCTCATCATCATCATCACACGGGCGGCGCGACCCTTCATCAGCATCACACCAGCCTGAAGAGCGACGCTACCGATATCGGTGGTTTCCTCGGTACCGATCTCGGTGCTGCTCACGAAGAACTCGCGGCCATGGTCGGTCGCAGTTTACCACCTCATCTCTTGGCAGATCCAAGCGCCCTTCATCACGGAATGACTGGGAGCCTCAAGCAAGAGCCGCCATACACAGCGGCCAGTCATCCCTTCAGCATCACGAGGTTACTACCTGGTGCCACGGCAGGGACGTCCCCTGGTAGTCAGGATACCAAACCTCCCGAGCTGAAGATGTACGATTTGCATCAGAGCTATGCGAATTACGGGTCACCCCATCATCCTCATCATGCGGCACCACCGAGCCATCATCATCATAACGGCATGCACGCGGGATCGAATGGCGCCGCAGCAGCGGCGATGCACAACATGACCAATCATCACCAGGACTACTATCAGAGCCCATTGTATCATCACGCGGCAAGCGTCGCGACGTCTAGCGCACCGCCGCCACCTCCGACCTCCGCGGCACCGGGTTTGTGACATCACGCAACCCACCCTTACGCCCTGGCCTGAGTCGCTGCCGCGGCCTACGAGGCCGTCGTCCAACGTGCTACTGCTGCTGCTGCCGCGGCTGCTGCTGGCGCCGGTGGTGCTGATACCGATCCTGGTCCTGGTACCGGTGGTAGTAGTGGAAGTGGTGGTGCTTGTGCTCATGGTCATCATCGTCGATTGGATTTTCAGCTTCGTCAAGAACTTCGGCCGATTTATCAGACAGGAAGCGACGCTATGGTTACGGATCTTGGTAGCGTACCGGTTAATTGGGACGATACCAATGACGTCACTCTTGTTTCCTAATCAGCAGTACTCTCCGAGTAGACTCTTACTTCACTTTCTTTTTTTCTCAATGATCATCTCTACTTGACACAGAGTTCTCATCCGTTCAAATAAAATTTCTTCATAGTTCCTTCATCTACTTGAATGTTCCTTGATGACAGATGAAAATCGACTGTCCGAATGTCGTTCACTTGGAATGATCTTTGTTATCGCCTTTATGGTACTTTTGCAAAATATTTTTTTTTTTTATATTCAGTATATGGACCAAAGCTTTAACGCAATACCTATACCGATATCCTACGGTCTTCTTCTCCGACCTTTGAATTTCTAAGAACGATCCAAAATACAAAGTATCATCGTTTATTGTTGATCAATAACAAAATTTATAATTATATAGAAAAAAGAACACGAAATCTTTGGATTTTTATTGAATAATCAAAATACTCACCGACCAACAATCAAATCTCGATGTTATCACAGTAGAGATGATTTTTACCTAAAATTATAGATTTCTCAAAATAACAAATCGTCCATTTATAACGATTGTCTCGAGTACGTGAAAGCGCGAGAGGGAGTTTTAAATAGCATTCTGCCGATATTCGCACGAAAAGTAATCCCGCGACGAAGAAGATGACGATGAAGTCAATGGATGACGGTCGGTGACGGTGGTGACGACGCTAGTGGTAATGGTGTCCTCGGTCAAGTGAAAAATGTGATAATCCGTGAAAATAAATGATAAACTAAAGGACCTATATACGATGAAAACAAGTAGACGAATACACGCGCGCACAACGTATGCATAAACAATTACGTAGACACAAGAGTAATCACGTTAAAAAAAAAGTCATAGACGCACGAGCGCGCGCATTTAAAAATAAGAAACACGACTTTTGTAAAACCGTCGCGCCAGACAGGTTCAGTGTTTTTGTATGATACATGTAGATAGTCGCACAATCTAACGCGTATAATGTACAATACTATATGTTATAAAGAGGTATATATATAAATATAAATATATATATATATATATATAAATGGAATCTTCAACGATACTTTATAATAGAAGTATATATAGAGACATAAATATATACCGCGTGTACCAAAAGTGACGTCCCGATGGGAATGGCTTTGCTTGCGGATCATGCGCAAAGGAAATTTTTATTAGAAACAACCAATAAATACATTCGGCCCGAAACAATTGTCTTTCCAGCATATGCTGCGAGAGCGTGCAGTAAATACAGGAGGGGCCAAGGAGGGGGTGGGGGGGGGCCTGTAGAATAAAAAATATCACTTAATTATACGACGCGATATTTTAGGCTTTCTCGCGCAAAGAGACGTTACTTTTGTTTCACGCGAGGCCCCCTATATAAATCTGTAAATAATATTAGTAATTGGTATATTACGAAAGATCATTTATTATTATTAATGTCATCTATTATTGCCATTAATTATTTTATTATTATTCTATTATTAATATCGCAACGGACGAGAATTCGTATTATCGTCGCGAGCTGTTAGGTTTATTTTT
>NW_014332862.1:1293167-1305291 GCF_000341935.2 Cephus cinctus
CCCTTTTATTTTTCATTTTTGGAAAAATCCCGAGGCGACCGGCGAGAAGATTCTCGTGGTGAATTTTGAAATGGCGATAAGACTGTCGAGAATTTTGAAAAAAAAGGGAATAACATTGTTAGATAATTGAAAATGAATGGTGGAGGAAAGTGTCATCGCCGGTCACTTCGATGATTTTGACCTCGACGTCTCGAAGAGTCGCGGCGACTTGGATTGTGAAAAAAAAATTCATATTCTCACGCACACACACTATGCACAATTCTCCCCCCCCTCTCTCTCTCTCTTTTTCTCTCTCTCTCTCTCTCTCTCTCTCTCTCTCTCTCTCATACTATATATCTATACATTCTGATCGTTCCTCTCGAATCTTTACGCGTCGTTTCTCCCTCAACGTGGTTACTTGATCTCACTGTGACTCGTGATCATTTCGAAATCTGATTTTTCGAAATTTCACCCCTTTTTCTTTTGTATATATTTTTAATAAGCGATCGAAGTGTGTGTGCGCGCGTGCGTGATAGCGGATGTTGATAACCGATTAGAATCTGAGTGGAATCGATTGCAATTGGATGAGACACGACGCTAGGCGGTTGCATGAGATACGATCGGATTGTAAATTGGATTTGAGGATTTGGAGTGCGCGACAGATTCTCCATATACCGTCTGTTAATCAGTTGTCATCGTGTGATTAGGTCCGTCTGTCCTGTCACCTTGAAAAGAGTGACCGTGTAACGGCGTATATAGGAAAATTACGTAACTGGCAAAAAGGAGGATGGATAAGTGAAACGAATTATAGATAAGGAAGAGAAGGTGGGAGACGAGGTGTGACTTACAATTACGAATGATAATGCGAAATGATTGCCCTAAAACCTAAAGGATGTACATGTTTCAAATAAACCCACGTATTTCTACGAAAAAAAAAAAAAAATATGGAGATTAAAAAAAAATTATGTTAATATCAATTATCATTATTATACATTATAGATCACTCTTACTGGACCATTAACCAATCACCATGGTTCGCAGCATCCTTTCGCGTATCCTTAAACAATCTTTTTCTCTTATAAAATATCCTATTTCTACTTTTTTTTTTCTTCCTGTACTCGACTTTTCACTTTCCCTCGATCTAAAAATTCACAAGTAATACTTGTTACCTACGTATGGTACGTAAAGACCGTGTCTTTGAGTAAATAGTAATTAAGAACTGGGGAGAGGGTTATTGTCACGAGGTAATTGATGGTGGTATTAACCCCTGGGGTTCACTGTCTTCCTCTCTGTTACTGTACAGAGAAAAGTTATTTCGAACGTACTCTTATTTTACACCGTTCGCTTCAGTTAACTTAACTGATTACATAAATTTCTCCATCCTCTATTCTTTTTTTTCCAAGAATTTTTCAGGTCTTTTTATTTCTTATACATTTTTTTAATGACTTCAATCGATCGTCATACCATTCGTCAATTTTTTTTCGAACTGGACCAATCTACCGTAGATTATTCGACATGATAAATGATACATAGGTATACTCTAGGTAGATACACCCAGAGGCACTACAAAGCTGTGTATCTCGCCAATATTTGACTAAATCATGAACAATGTTTGATTGTACACAGTGGCACACAATATAGAAATAGGGTACAGGTATAGACTCGTACAATGGTCTTGATAAAGAGAGACAGTATACGTTTGATACGGGAGAAGGTGCTGGGGGACGAAGATGAATGATACAGAGATGAAATTGAAGAAGAGTCTGTGAAAAGAAGAGAGAGAGCGAGCTAGTAAACAAGCGTAAAAGCGATGACAGTATACGTAGCTAAAAGCAAAAGGGATCTCTAAAGCACAGACCTAGATAGAGTAAATGAGAAAGAAAATTGTCATATATATTATGTGAGACTGACACGAGACCGATGATAACGATATAGAGTAATCCATATGTGTATCGGCTTACCTATCTACTAATCGTTATAAAGGATCATTTTTGACAAGCTTCCTATAAATAAAATCAATACAGGTTGATATCAGAGTGGAGAATATACTATATCGCGCATGTGTTATGTCACGTACACAGATACATCTAATATCGCGACTTTATACACGAGGAACGTACATATGATTAATCATCTGTATTTGTTATTTTAGAATCTATTAGCTCAGTATATTTTGGAGTATAGAATTTAGATTATGACAATTTTTTGTTTTCATAGATTTTAGATAGGAGAGATTCGATCATTGGATCAATACAGGAGTCAGATAGGTAATATATATATATAGGTATTAGAAAACGTGACTAATAAGTCGATAGAGAAAATTGTATAAAAATGACTATTGATATGATATATATGTATATACGGAAGAGGGTAAAGATACTAGACGATGAAACGTGACTTTAATTGTGTGCGAGGAGAAATGAAAATTTTCATAAACGGATTAGTCTGGCGGTTACGTAATGTATTTGTATATATTTCATCAGTACATAATTCTGCTATTGACTACTGCAGGATATATGAATGCAATGAAATTCAAATTCTGGTCGAATCGAATGCAAGGACTTTGCCGACGGCAAACTTTGACAAGTTGGGTTAGGATAATTCCTTCGTGTCCATCCTGCTCGTCGCACATCTCAGGTTGACTCTCTGTAAAATTCTTAGCGTCGCAAATCTCTTCAAGACACTCGACAACCTTTTATTCTAGCAAGTTTTTCGAGTTGACATGGCGTCTTAACGAGAGCTTACAAGTCGTCAGTGTTTTTCTAGCATTTCGGTGCAAACCTACGAGAAGACGGTCGCAGGCTTTAAAAAAAGCTCATCCAAGTCAAAGCACAAAGTGACACAGAGACCTTGCGAGTCTAAGATCCTGTCATAAGAAATACCGTTCGAAGCAGCCAAAGACGTTGAACGCGTCAGTGCACGAAAACACAACGCGAGGCGTCGGTTACGACGAACGATATCGGTCGAGTCTTTCTTTTAAAACGTATAGAAACTTTTATTAAGAATATCCCAGTGTTACCTCCTCGTAGTATCCCTTTAGTAGTCCCTAGCAGACTTTTACTAGTTTTCTCATACTTTTTCCCCTTCTTATCCATTTTCGTGGAAGGTTTCATGCCCGAGGGCGCTCGTTGCCATCGTTACCAGTTGAGTATCAGCTCGCTTTCTGGTTGGCGGAGAACGAGCACGATCATTGCCCGAGTCTCCCTGCGTGTCAGTCCCTACGCTAGTGGATAGGTATATGTATGTATGGCTACGGAGTATAGCTAGAAAGTAGTACAGGGGTATGGGGTACGGAGTATGGAGTACGGAGGGCTGTCGGAACAGCAGCGCACTAGGCGGCGGCGCACGTCGTAACTACAGCGGAGCGGGGTTCGGAGGGAAGAGTACGTTAAAGTATGTCGCGTGTGTCGCATGTCGCATGGCTGAGAGTAACGTCGGAGAAAAGAGTGGTGGTGCAGAGTTTGGTAGACGAGGAGAAAGACAAGGATAGGTGAAAGGAATAAGGAAGAGAGAGAAAGAGTGAGTGAGTGAAGAGATCTAACGGTGGGTTGGTCGCGCCCAGGGAGGGGTCAGGGGTCAGGGGTCAGGGAGGTGGCTGCCTAGGAGGAGGTGGATGAGGACGAGGAGGAGGAGGCCCCGAGGTATTGACGCGCCTCGAGGAGAGAGAAGCCACTCAGCACGCAGGCTCAACATGGCCGACTCTCACACCCACACTCTATACTCATACGTTAACGGGAGCGTGTCGCCTATCCTCGACGTTCTCCAGGAGATGAGCTGGTGTGGCTCTGGTATATGTGTCTGGGAATGGCTACGTGTTAGATTGCGTCGAGGAGTACGCCGAGGAAAATGAAATATCGTGAGGAAGTTGCTTGGCCGTGGGCTATGCGCTGATACGTTATATTCTACACGTCGCTGCCATGAAGGTTCGCCTAGTTACTTGGCATTCGACTATTTCTTGGACGGACGTGACGTAGTACCGACGGAGACAGACGTACATAATATTGACAAGAGAGGGAATTATTCAATTCTATATAACGCATTATATGACTGTATACATTATTTACGCAATTTGACAGATGAAAATTAAAGAAAATTTTCACTAAAATTTTTTTCTCAAAAACATACATTTTACGTCAAATCGTAATACCTACCTCATGTGGCATCCGATTAAGGCTTTTTACCCGGGATTCTTTTGTATGTAATAAACGAGTCTTATTAACTCGAATAATGAAAAGGGCTTTAAAGATCGCGGCAAATCCCTTAGGTCTGTAGTCAGACGAGAATAACACCTGTCAGCCTCGGTTAGAAAATGGCGAGGTTGATAATCCCAATGTCAGTGTTTCGGATAAATAGACTGACAATAAAGTCCATACGTATGTATCTATACAAAGACCAACCACGTATACAGTATAATTATACATATCTACGCGTGACTGTGTATACGTGAAAAATCGTGTTAATTCATTGGCCGTAAAAAGCAGGGCGAGGGCTGGTACGGTTTAGTTTGATTCGGCATGGAGCGCGATCAGGTGTGACGGATCAGACGGGTTTGGCACATGTTCCTTTTCTCGCAAGTCGATCCTAGCGCCACATCCCCGTCAGCCTGGACGGATCTGATCCACCCCAGTGTGCCTAATTATTCACAATTATTATCCTAATAGGATCAGTCTCCAGTCTAAACGTCTGACAGGATCATTCCCAGGCCAATGACGACTCTCCCATTTAAGATCTACCCAAATCCCATGCATTAGATTCAATATCAAAGCATAGAAATTGAATTGGTCAATTTTATTTGAAGGCATCGTAACGCTGCTTCGTGCCATGGGATTGATCATTAAAGTGGCCAGGTTATCCAGACTGACCAGAACTCTGGTCAACCCCCCATCGACGTCCACAAAATCCACGCCTCGTTCTCCCTGGCACGTTGCGGGGATAGCTGAACGTATATTATCACCTATATGTAACGAGTCCTGTATGTATATATATATATATACGTATAAAGGAATGATAGGCAGCATACAGCTCAGGTATATACACGCGTATGTATCAGCGTATACAGTACATACCCACTCTACGAAATTAATACGTCAGTCCCTGTCGTGAGGGTGGAAGGAGCGGAGGCGTAGGTAGCCACCGATGGAGGTACTGGATAGAGCCAGAGGATAGCCAGTTCGGATGGTCTATTTACATGGGGGTGGACGGTAGTGGCTGGGAGGCCAGCTAGAGGACGCACCATATAATTAATCACCGTCATCCATCACGAGCTTCTGACGCGCGGTCAGTCTCTGGATAATAGATTCAGCGGCAGGCTCTCTACCGCACGCGGACACCCTGTTTCGTAGAGATATCGTACATCCTTTACTCTTTCGATATGCCCACCTAACCCCCCGCACCCTTCCTTTCATACGTCCACCGTTATACATTGTGCTCATCGTTGTCCTCTTTTTTTTTCAATGGGTTACATCATCACTGTTTACGGGCGTCCACACTGCTGTATTATACCTATACCGTATAGCATGCTGTATAGATATAGTCATGCTGGCTTATGGTGTTTACGATTCTTGATATGTATACCTATATGGCGCACTGAATGAAGTTTCTAGTCGACGAACTGGCAAACATTTTTCATCCTATGAAAAACAGCCCCTGCAATTGGTGCTTTATTGTTATTGTACGGAGAGTACGACTTTGTCACGTGTTACTGAACTAAATGCTTCTATATTCCAGCTAATTCCTGGGGTGCCCGAGTCCCTCGGACACGTATGGATACAGTGGTGGGATATACGTGGATGTTGGTATGGTGAAAGAACGAGAAAGAGAGAGAGAGAGAGATTATACTATCAACCCCTATATCCAAGGGTTGCGAACGAAGCCTCGATTCCAGACGACTGTCAGATTCTCCGTGTCTACCGTGTTTATGTACGTGCCCCCCAAGTGTGAACGCAGCCTGCACCCGCAACACGTATAGTTAGCATTTCATGGGGTTTTATACGGGGGTGTTACACATCGGTATACATCTCTATAGGGGTTGTCGTTAACCCCGCCGTTAAACGGCGGGATCTTAAGCTTCAGCCCTAAAGGATTTTCCAACCCCAGATCATAAGCAAAGGCGTAGACTCGATATCACTGTAATTCTAACAGCGTGAAACCTAGTCACGTGGCATTTCGAATACGAATCTTTGGAGAAGCGGCGAAACATTACAAACACAAATACCCATCAGATAACCACACAGCCAGTGAAGAGTGTTCGCGAGGCTTTATCAGACTATAGCCAAGAATAAAAAAAGACTGGTTGGATCGTGGGTGCGGTATTTGAAAAGGGGGAGAAAAAAATGGCGATGGGCGCAGCACAGTCAGTCTCATTGTCACCGGTGTGTCTCAGTGTGCCCAACCTTTTTTTTTTGTCCCACTAACGCAACTTTTAAATACCAACCACACCGGCCCTTACCAGCTGGTGCACCGTTATCACGTGGACTTTGGCTCCCATTTTTTTTTCTCATAATATCTCATTATTCCTCACTATTTCTTACCTCCTATATCCATAGACGTCGTTTCCCTTTTACTTCCGTCTCACTTCGCCAAGCCGCCTCTTCGCTCGCGAGCAAAACAACGAGGGTGTTATTCCTGCTGCAGACGCATACCGGGATGACGACCGGGGACGCTAAGCGTCGGGCGCCAGGTACAAGTCGTTTTATCGCTGTTCAAACAATCGCTATCACCGCGCGAACCCAGCCTCGTATCAGGCTACACACCATATAATACATTATTATATTTAAAATATATATGCGATAAATTCTTAAAATTCACCGAGTTCCTTCATCGCTACAGACACAGAGCTCACGTGTAAATCATTAGACACCGTGTCTCGGGTAAGTTACCAGTGAATTCATATCTCGTTGTTAAAATTAACTGAAAGCTAATATTAAATAGACGTGCGATTAGCTGTCGGGTGGTAGACAAAAATTTTTGATACAAGTCTTGAATAATCTTTTTTTCTCCACGGTTGTGACAATCTAGCGTCATTGATTTCTCGGTTGTAATTGCTTTGGAGAATTATTGATATTTACGTTTACATAGAGATACAGAATTCTATGTATACACGTTGCTGTTATTATCCAGCCGGGTTGTCTCGGCTCTATGAGCTCTACGAATTACAGGTCTTTGACACGAGGCACGTAGATTACGTATATAGGTATTACGCGTACTATACCAATGATGTGGTATTGGTCGATATACTTTAACGGTTGTAATTGTCATGAGTTTCCGATAAGAATGTGATCGAGTGAACGGGGAGTTGATTTCTGGAGTTTTTACAGTGTACGCACTCAAGGCATTGTTTATGTTCAATTGATATAACATTTAAAGTCCGTGCGATTTGGCTGATTTTTCATGGTTATCTGCATGTGAACGATATTTATCGGATTAATCGTATCGGCTTACAGTTTAGTTGAAATATACGTGGTTTTACGTCACACGTGTATATGTATATATATACACACCCGATAGGATAATAATTTGTATTATCATTAATTAACAGGTGGATCAAACGATAAAGGTATTCGGTGCTTTATCAATGTTTGATTTTCGTGCGGGTTCGGAAATACGAAAAATTTTCGTTGGTCCCTTTAAGCTCGCCGAAAGTTCAACAGGTAAGGATGGGTAAACGGTGTACGGGTGAAGCAGTCGAGTGAGCAGCCAGGTCTCCATCAGGTATAGGGATGGCACCAGGTATTGGTGAACGGGCGACGCAAGCACGATCTCTAATGTTTGCTTCGTAGCTCGACAAACAGCGGCGTTTTCTCTATTTCCGAAGGGCCCTGATGCCCACGGGTTCTCAAGTGGGTCCCGACACTCGTTCCTGCATTGGTTCGCGGTATGTATACCTGTATACTCTTTTTGGAAACTTCAAAAAAGGATTTTCAAAAACGTCGTCGAGGTCGTCGCCGCTACCCACGTGTATATATATATAGTATATATATAGTGTATATGAACGTAGAAAAGGGAGAAAAAAGATCAAGCGAGCCGATCCATAAGTTTAGCTAGAGAAAAAGCGTCTAGGGATTTTTGTACACAGCGTTTGAGGACAGGGACGAAAAGGAAATATCAATCTATGAAAAATCCCTATAGAATCCACGTTTCAATTTTTATTTGATATACTTCGTATCTCCATGCATCCTTGGGATATCCTCTCGTCCTACGACTAAATCTTCCTCCTGACTCCTGCTGAGATCGATGAAACTATTTGTCAAGATCAAGCGGAGGCTTCATCTGTTTTACGTAATTTCCGCACCAATATTAGCCCGACGTGTTTCCGTCGGTGTTTTGCGTGCGCGAGAACGTCGCTCATGGAGTTCAAGTCGCGACCAGGTTTTCTTCTCTCTCTCTCTCTCTCTCTCTCTCTCTCTCTCTCTCTCTATTGGTTGTGTGTTCTTCGCAAACAGGCCAATCAATACCAATCTCTTAACTCCGCTACGCATACATCCACATGGGAAAATTGCTGGTGTCACACGGGCAGACGTGAAAGACAGGGTGTGCACTATTATGTATTACCTATGTATGTATATATATATATAATTTTATGTACATTAGTCACAACAAAAAAATATATATAGGTATAATATTTTTTTGCAAAATTTTATATTTTTCCTTTTTCTACTTCTTCGTTTACCCTTCGAGGGATGCAGCTTTATCGAGTGATATTACAGGCTTGGCGAGAGGCAGTGGAATTTTGTTAAAAGAAATTTTGTTTACAATTTAAGTAAAATTTTGAAAACCACCCAAGGTGTTTGGCGGGCTGTGTCAAAGGAGTCCCACCACTTGTCCGATCTTATTGTTAGATCTATGCAAATAGACTGAAGAAACGCTCGGCTTTTAACGTCGCCTCGTCGATACACCTGCAATCTTGAAAGTGTTTGAAAAGCGGGCGAAGCAAAGTGGAGGAACGGAACGATGCCCGAAAAGGGCGCGATACTCGAGACTTTGAGAAGTGGACGAGGTCCGTGTTGAAAATTTGAATTGACTGTACAAAATTAATAAGGCTACAAATCGATTGTATTATATTGATTTATTAAAGCCTAAGGTAATTGCGCCTAACCGATCCGGAGGATCAGAGAACGGAGACACTCGGGATTAGATTTAACTACGTTGGAGCAGGGAACGATGGAACGAGGAGAGGAACTACAGTGGTACAGTCCGTTCTCGAAGAAAGGAGACACGCCGGCAAACATTTGTACATCTTCCGAACGGCCGCGGATTTACTGTCCCGTCGAGCATTTTGCAAGGGAACTAGAAAACGGGGACAAGTCTTTTCCCTTCTGGGATACTAGGTCGATTCGATTCGACGATTCGACGATTTCAGTGTTGGCACTACTGATTCCCTAGTATATTTAGAGAGGCCTTAGTTTTATTTGTCGGCATTAAAAATTCACCTCTGAGTACAATCCCCTCCCCCCTCTCCTTACTACCCTTTAGTGTGCATACATATATATATATATATATATATATACCAGTTTACATTATACTACGGAGCGTAGGTGCTATACATACGTAGAGTAGTTTATATAATATTTAAGGTGCATCTCTGGATGACATTTTTTATAGAATTTTCTTTCTTTCACCCCCGTTCGAGTCCTTCGCGCCCCTTTTTCTGCAAAATTCCTCGGATTCATCCCCTACTTCTCTTCCTCCGTAACACACGGTAAAACAATATTTCCTTCCTGCGGCACTGTCAACTTTTATCAACTTCCTGCGTCATATTTATATACCCACTAGCTACCTATACTGACTATACCTATATCTATCGGCTGCTCATAAACAAGCGTCGAATATTGTTTACCAAAGAAAACAGGATTTCTCGAGACTCCAGCATCCCCCGCTTCATCCCCGTGCCAACAAAAGCGTCATCCCTGGAAGAGGAAATTCAATGCCAACACTTGGCCAGAAAATGCGGGAAAATTTAAAAGCGAGATAAGAAAACCAAAGTAACCACAGCCTCCTAGGAGAATACAACTAAAGTCCACAATTATCGCAGACGATGAGTGTCCAGTGATAAATCCGACGGTCTTATAAGTTACTAGAGACCGTCTAAACCAGAGATAACCAAATTCAGCCGAAGCTATAGGTACGTTTAAATACGAAAATAATTTACTAGTTGTTTTAATTTTCAAAATTTTTTAAAACGTCACAATGACTTCTCAGTTAAAGTACAAGGCCATATTTCTAACTAGGATTTTTCTTTTTTTCCCTAGTCAAGCACTGTATGCACCAAGGACTACCAACCTGCGTACGTAACAACGCGTACGTACATACCTATATCTACCAAGGTACGCGTGTACGCAGCACTGCGCTGTTTACACACCAGAAGCAAACGCCTAGTGGACGATCTGAACGATCAGTTGCCCCTGCAAGCCACTCGATGATTTTATCGCAAAGTAATGTAGGTCGGGCGTAAACAATACGATGTTTATCGATTAATTATCGGTAATATCTTTTCTTCTTCTCTCTCTCTCTCTCTTGCTCTTTCTTAATCCAGCTATGATTTCGCGGCGGATCTTGTATTTTTTTTTCAATACCAGGATCGCGTCTGCGATCGGTTAACAAGATCAGTATTTTTATCTTGTCAGGGGTCGGGGACCTTTTATCCAGGCCATTTGATAAACGATATATATATATATATATATATATATATATATATATATTGCAAACGTACAATGGAATCGATGTCTACGTTATGACTATTATAAAGAACATCCTAATTACGAATCTTCATCGTTCAGATAATGGTATAACGATCACGTGGCTCCGTGATATTAATCTGTTTGCTGTCTGGTAATATTTGCAGATTTATTTATTGCTTGTTAAAGCCAATTTTTATAGTGACTTCTAACGCGCAACCCGTGCTCGCCCATAGTGTGCGTGTGTGCCTAAGAGCCGTCTTGAGTACTCGCCGCCATTATTTAGCCGAACAAATCTTTGCCTTTGATTCGGAAGTAGGGGCCACCGGGATGGCTGTTTGAGCTGGTAATATTTGGAGTAACACTCAGCTCCGGGGTTTACACGATTTTGTTGGTGATATTGTTAGATTGTCCGACCGTTACCTACATTCCTGTTCTGGATACACAAACTAATCCCCTACACAGGCTAATCTAACTGGCATTAGTCGCCCTGACATTATATTATATTTACATTTCAATTTTACAGAAATTCCACTTTGCATTTGACTCTTGACATTTAGTTTTTTGCTGGATATCCATTCAAAAATTTACATATATATATGACGTATAAACATATATATATATATATATATATATATATATATATACATTCCTCCATTTTTTATTCAGTTCAATCAACTCATTCATAAAGATCTATCCAGACTGCTACCTAAAGTTTACCTGATATTCTTAATGTGACTTTTGTTACTGTAACAGCAGTATTATATAACGCAGATCATACGGCAGACATCAGATACGATGTGTATATATACAAAATATATCAGTATATAACTAAAACGGTGGTTAATTAACAGAGGGCGTTGAATTGCCAAGAATATCTGAATGAGCCGCCGGCAGACGCAAATCGTGCTACGCTGGTTAATACAAATGTGTATTACCAGGTAAATAAATAAATATTTGGTCATAAGAGCAGAGCTATTCAAATATGTTCAAGCAATGTCAGCAGCATCTCTGCCGTTTCACTCTTTCCAGTAACGGGTTTGATCTCTCATTCTCTCTTTCTCTTATACATACGTACAGAGGGATACCTCTACACGCATTACACGTAGGTCTACGCTTACCTATATTCACTCCTATGCTTTAATACATGTTCACAACTGTATAGAGAGAAACCGTCTCTCTCTCTCTCTCTCTCTCTCTCTCTCTCTCTCTCTCTCTCTCTCTCGTTTCCCCCATATGTATGCCTACTATTATATGCCGTACTACCGTATGCCCTGTTCCCTGGCGCTGTGCTGCCATACTGCCGCAGTCATATATGCCAGGTCACATATAAACCATCCTCGTATTCATATGATGTATTCTGTACAATATGTACCCAGTCTACCCCACGGTTGACTTTCGGTATTTGATTCTTGAATCATTTTGTATACGAAAAGCAGTTAATCGCAGGTTAAATATTTTGGACGGCTGGG
>NW_014332862.1:1305426-1324107 GCF_000341935.2 Cephus cinctus
ACGAACACAGTGCGTATATACCGTCTTGGACGTTTGTCAAACAGTCGGTAGTATTGTTGACGCAAGACATTAATTTAGGATCGATTATATTTCTATTGACCGAAAGGAATGGATTTGGAGGAAAATTTGACGAGGAAAAAAATAAAGGAAGAAAAAAATGTTTTTTTTTTTTTTGCGGTAACGAGGGTGGGACTTTTTGGATCAACAAAATTTGGATATCAGACTCAAAGTCAAAATATTTTCTTACGCAAGGATCGACGACGAGGCGTAAATGGGAATTAAGATTTATTACCTCCAATTAAAAGAAGTAATTAACGGAAGGCGCGAGACACTTGTGTAAACGCATCGCGACGCCGGGCGTCGCTTTCTTACCTGTCGGTTACTTTTGCCCCTATGTATCGATGTGCTTTTTATGTTTATTTTTGCGGATCTTGGATGTTGTTCATTTTTTTTTATTAATTTTTTTTTTTTTCCTTTTTACCAAGCGACTCGACTATACCGAGGCGTCGTCTACACGGGCTTTGTGCTCGTCGCGATATCTAACTATGCTCCAGGTTCATATCCTACCCCATAAATACATTGGCGTGATAACGCGCGACTCTGATAAGATATCTACCGAGGAGGATCCGTGAGACTGGATGTGGAATCGTTTGACGTTAAAGCAGAAATTTCATCTGATTTACAAGGAGGATTATTTATACATAAAATAACTAAAAATCAAGCTGAATTTTAGGTCGATGGTATGAACGAAGCTTTTAAATTTGAATTTTCAAAATTCGATTGACATAGGAGAGATAATTTTCTGAAATCGACGTACAATTTATGAAGTTTCTAAAGTACGAATAATTAATGTTTAAACGATGCAAGATATTTTTATCACGAAAATCACGTGGCTTGATTCACGTGGCAGTAACATAACACGAGTATAATAACGTGTCGTGAATTCGTGATTAATGGCCGTCGCATCGTGTTTCTCTTCCCGGTTCTGGTGACGCTTTAATTTACAAGCCCGAGTGCGCTATCTACATGAATTTCTTCGAGCTAACTAAAAGTCATAATCGGAAGGCACATAGACGTGTTCGAATAAATTCGAATAAAAAAATTTGAATAAATTTTTAAATTTCTATAATAATGCATTGGACGAATTTTGAGTGACGTATGCGCAATGGAGTGCAGCAATGGTGTAGGTAAGATTTTGCTGAGATGAAGGTATAACCTGTATCTGTTTATTTCTATGATTTTATCCTATAAACTTATATATACAGCCAAGTCGGCCGGCCTTATCTTCTTTCTGTGAGCTCCCTCGATTCCTTCGAAAGTTCTAATGTATCTAACCAGCCGTTATAGAAACCTGTTCGTCGTTTAGAATCAATTAACGAAAGATCTTACTAGGAGATGAAGGGATCTGGTGAAGCACTCCAGTTTCCACAAGAGATTTCGCAAGATGTCCTTTCTAGAAAGGCAAACTTCATCCGAATGGATCCACTCTGTCTTTGTTCTGCCTCGAAGGACTTTCAATATGAATTTTATAATCCGACAGTACTGGCCTCTCCCGTTGGGAGTATAACGCCCAAGTGTTAACTTCGGTTTCCTTCTCTTTGTAAGACACCCGGTAGATTTCACGTAGCGTCGCGACCACGTAGCCCAGGTAGCCGCGAGGTGCTTTCCAGTCAGAAGGGAATACTCAAAAGTTGACTCTTTAACGAAAAACTCAGGTCCCGCTGCGGCGATATTTAAAAGTGTGCAAACAAAATGGAAGCGAGACAACCGGGAATCCATTAGTCTTCTACTCGATTATTCGGAGTGGCGTTGTCAGGGAGTTGGGACTTAAGGCCGTGACACATGTCGATGGGTACAGGTTAATTATGGTTATGTGCATAAGGTATATATGGGTGGGAATGTGAAATTGAGGAATATGTAAAAAAAATTCAAATTTTTTTTTTTTTTTTTTTTTTTTTTTAACAAAATAAATGGCTTACTCGTGTTATGAAATATGCGAAATGCTTAAGGTATTTGATTAAAGTGCTGGAAATTTTTTTTATTTTCAAAATTTTTTTTTTTGAATTTTCGTACTTTGCGATGTTGATGGTTTTTTTTTTTGTATTTTAGCGGGGAGTACTTCGCGGTACCGAACTGCGGGTCGGTGAGATAATTGCAAATTAAATAGGAATAAATGCAAATCGGATCTCATTAAGGTAGAAACCGTAACGAAAGGGCCAAAGTGGATTTGAACGTTCGAAAGGGCCACAAGGATTACAATGGATACAGTGGGCTACGAGGACAGTCGAAGAAGCACAAAGAAGGAGCAGAGGAATCTTTCGTTAATTTAAGAATTTGCCTCGTTAGCCAAATTAAGTTCGGCTCGTTGCTTCGTTGACTCGTTGCTTCGGCAAGTTGATACAATTAATTAGGTAATCGCGAGACGTCCAAGCGCAAAAAGGAAATCTACAGTCATTTCGTACAATCAAATTAATACTTTACTTTATTAGCCTCGACACGATTTCAACTTTATTCCGGATATCGGTTTCACTTTAATTGCTGTCGTTAATGGGAATTATTAACAGGTCTGTATTATACACGATATCCCGAGGTTATCGTAAGAAAAATTTTTCCTTCGATATCGTACTTGCTTATATAACCAATGAAAATGGACTTTTTTTTTATCGGTTTAACTTTTTACAAAATTCAATTTTTATTCCCTTTCATATTCTATTACCTATAGTCTATACTCGGTACTATCCATCAAAAGTTTTCTTCGAGTTTTCCCACAAACTTTTCCTACGTAAAGGTTCCCTGGAGTCTTTGTTATTTTATCGAACTTCGCGGCACGGTAAATTTTCTTTAGGTGTCGTTTCCCGAGATAAGAGTGGTTGACATTTTTTTTGTAAAAAAAAAAACTGCAAAACTTTTTCACTTTTATATTGTACTCATCGCGAATTTACAAGTACATAGAATTTCGGTTAACTGTGCTTGAGTATTTTATTTATTTGCTAATATATACATGTTTTCTCACTTTCTCTCACTTTCTCTTTCTTTTCCACCTTTTTTTTCCTTTTTTTCCTTGAATATGTCTCCGATAACATCTTCGAGCGAGTAATTTTCCCGGAAAAATTCTTATCTGTCTTGGGTACTCGTTATCGCTCGTCGAGCCAGTGGAATAAGTAAATACGAGCGGCTATCAAAAGCGGGGACCCGACTGTCCTTCTCAGGAGGAAACATTCCTCGGGAAGCATAAAAATTAGTCAAAAGACGTAAAATCACAATTATACCGATTATCACAAAGAAAGTCAGTAATTCACTTTCACCCATCCCTCTTCGATCAACATGCCCATCAAAGTCGAAGAATCTGCGCTCGGCGAGACTCGTCGACTCAATTAAAAGAAATCTCTCAGTTCTCAAAGGACTCGCTAACGAATTCCAGTAGTAAAATAAGAAAAGTAGATAATCAATTTTTGAAATCCGCTGTAGGACAACGAACCATAAAGACAAAGAGTTCTCTCAAAGGTCAAGAATCCAACTTCGCGATGGCATTGAGCATGATAACCCAGTATGATAACTAATCGATAAATAACAAAGAATCCCGTACGGTGATAACAAAAGAGGTGTAGAAAATGGCTGCGGTTACCTTGCCAAGAGTAACGACGTAGCTGGGGATGCTGTTAAGGGCTACGTAATTACACGAAGTCTCGATCGAATCCTCGGGCGAGTAATGAAATTTTTACGATCCTTTTGCCGAAGGCTAATTTCGAAATTAACCTTCCCTGTCCATTCGCTCGTTCATCCATTCGTCCGCACATCGATCCATTCTGATGCCGCGTACGATCAGCTGAAGTATTGCTAGGAATTATCGAGAGACAAAGGCACGGTGATGATTTGGCAAAAAATTTTTTTCCAAAATTTTCTTATATCGCTATAATTTTTTTTTCCTATACTCCATTTCTTTGGATACACTGTCAAAGTCACCGGCCTTCGATTTTCAGCCTGGATATATTCGCGTGGGAGCAACTTTTAGCCATCGCTTTTACGTTACCAAGGTTCTGGTTAATGTAGGAGTAGCATAATAGTAGTCAGACGTGCTCTTTAATATTTTAGAGTAGACCCAAGTGGTGACGCAGCCACTCTCCAACGTGCAAACATCCACCTTCGCTATTGCACTGACTTTCCACTACCTTTGGCTGGTTCCTTGCTGGTTGGATGATTTTGGCTGTTACTGGTTAGTTAGGAATTACAGTTTCTTGAATTTTCATTCCTTGACATTTATCGGGTAATATTAAGAACGAGTGATGTGTATATGGAAAATATTAATTTTTAATAATTTCAATATTTTTTATAGGGTACGACTGAAGTCCATAAGATTTTCTCTTGTTTTATAGAAATATTTTTTAGGATTGTGAAATTTTGCAAAAAATAACTACGGAGAGATTGTTAGGTGTACTAAATGAAAGTATAGACGAAGATAAGTCTTGTAAGAGCGAAAGTACTAAAACTGTCGAAGAAAGGAAGGAAATGGTGTATAAGACCGATCGTCGGGAACATCGTGAAACTTCTGAGGTCCCTTCTGCGTTAGAAACGCTCTGTTTGCTCAATCCATACCACCTACTACTCCTCGCCGAGCCTTATTCACCCTTATATCGGGTCTCATGCCGAGCCAGCCAGCTAGCCAGCCTAGCAGAGCCAGTAAACCTGGCTGCTCGCAGACCGGCGATTATTGATTGGAGCATCCTAAGTATCAGACTCTTATAACGTGCGTTTCTTATTTCACGGAGGTCGATCGGAAAGTCCTAAAATTACTAAGGGTAGAATCATCCCCATTGGTAGTACCTTCACCAAAAGTAATCAGCTCCCTAAAATCTCATCTACCTCCAAGATCTGCCTCTATGACCACCAAAAACTATTTCTTGAAAACACGATGACGATTTTTCCATTTTCATCCCTTAGAACGTCTTTGCAACCCCTAAAAAATTTTTTACTTCAAAATTTTTTTCAACCCACCTCATTCCTCATCCCCCATCCTATATGTGAATTTTCAAAATTTTTTCATACACCATTTTTCGTCACCTATTTCTATATGGTTCTCAATTTTTTTTTTTTTTTGGTCACTCCAAAATTTCTGGTCCCAAATTTCATACTGGCCCCTTTATCTCGTCCTTGATAAGGTATCAGCTCTCTGCTCCTTACTATTTGACTAGAGCGAGAGAGGAAGGAATAGTTAGAGAGAGATGCTTCCTCAGGAGTGAATAATTGAAAGGCAAGCAACTCTCAGATTGGTGCACTTTGCTGTGAGCTCAAAGCAAAGCATATGGCGGATATCGTGTGACGTTTAGTTCAAGCCAGGATACGCGATGTTACGTGGTGCACGAAACCTCCTCGTCACGTAGCATAGCACAGTGGAGTACGAAGGTACTATGTGCTACGTGAAACAGTCACGCTGGATTATTTAACCCAACGCGAAGCATATGTTATTCGGTGTTAATGTTTCGCTAACCCCATGCACGCTTGAGCCTCAAGCCAGGCTGACCGTATTACCAGGAGTTATCGCAATTAACCCCCGTGGAAATCTAGACGTCCGATAAGAATCGTATATAAAAAGCAGTTTATAGCTCTCGTGCAGGACGGCCAACACAACGAATTCATAATCATAGGTCAATAAATGCATCGACCCTTCTACTTAATTTTTAACAACCCCCCAACCTGTCGTCACAGTCGTATAAGCTGAAAATTACATATAAAATTTCGTTTTTACTCAAATATCATAAAAATATATTTTATCAGGAATTTTTTTTTCTCCTACCGCTCTCTGTCCTTTCTATACCATTGCTGAACCGGTCACGTGATATATATTCGTATGCCAGCTCGTCATATAACTTTTGGTGAAAATCTACTAGAATTCCAATATCCGTGATATGCATCCAAAGGTCATAGTGCAGGATGTTTTTATCATGGCAGTTCTCGTGACGCCGTGACTAGTGACATGCCCAACAATTCTGTCCTGTCGTGTCTCTCGTCACGTATCTGACTAAGTGCTCAGTGCACTGTGTGCAGTACGTGGAACCGATAGTAGCTACGTGCTCGATGCAATTTACACACGGTCGACTAAACTTTCTCCCACTTGGTTGATCTTCGATAATTGATTAAAAATTTTTTTTTTCCATACACCATTTTTTCTCGTGAAAATATTTTTATTTCATCTTTGTTTTCTTATTATTTTTTTTTGTCAATAATGTGTCCGATTCTTTTTTTCATTCGTTATTCCTCACGTGCGCTACAAACAGTGTCAACTTCGCGTGTCCGGTGCTGTGACTTCTAGTGCCAATCAGACCTGAAACTGTAATTTTGTAAGGCGTGTACTCGGAAGACGTTACTATAGCTATTGGACAGAATGCCGCTTAATGTTAATGCACCTTGCCTCTAGGAAGCGTAGAAAATCGCGAAGCACGCCAACTCGCACGCAACTTCGGAGCTTGCGAGTAGTTACGGAGGGCGTATGTCTGCATATTTTATGAGCAAACAGACTTCACCCCGTGGCAAGCGCTATGAAGCACCCTTCGACTCGACTCGGCTCTATTCGTTTCCACTTGGACGAGTTATGTAGAAATTTTTTAAAATTACATTTATTTCGGGAGCCCACTTTTTTTTTCATTTCATTTATTTCATTTATTTTCATTTCGGGAGACATTTTTATCCTACCTAAATATCCATATACCATTCTAGTATGGAAAATCATTTTTGCATGACTTGGGTGAACCAGTAGGTTAATTTTGAATTTTCGTGAATTTTAAGAAATACGAAAAAATTTTTTAAATTTTGACAATCCAAGTAATTTTTCATACCTACGATTTCTCTACAAGGGTCAATCGTTATTATTGAACTTTGCATCGTATTTCAGTGCTACATTCAAATAGCATTGGTTTAACGAACTGAGTGCCATGGGAGGTGTGAGAGAAATTATAACGAGTGGCAATTTCGAAATTGAAATCGAAATGACGCCGTCTAGCAACAATGGCCTATCGCTTGGTGGCCCTCAAGCCGCAACAATGGGAACAACGAACGGGTCGCGTGGCGCAGCGCGGTTAATATCTGCGCAACAAAGGAGTCCGCGATGTTTTACAAACAGCCCGAACGCCACGTGTACGTGCGCCCTGTCAAAACACGCGTCCTTACAGTCTTTACTGGGTTAGCTATATCACGGTAGTTCACTCTTGTATCACCATAAGCGCCATAACCATAGGCACCCCCATATAAGATATATATATATATATATAACCAGACCACGTTCATCCCCAGTTTCTCATAGAACTCGACATACGTGAAACGCATGGGAAATCACGTGAGTCCTGAGGCCTCAGCCAGGGCGTCGCGACGCTCATACTTAAATCGCCTCCGGGAATTGCTTCTGGACGAGAACCACTTGCCGATACATAAGTGGCCATTGAGGATGCGAATGCAACGAGAAATTAACTTATCTACCAGCCGAGAGAATTGCTTTTTAATTAATCCTCAGCCCTATCGATTTTAATATTTCGCTCACCGTGGGAACCGATCGGGTCCCCCTTGAAAATTTCGAAAAAAAAAATTTTTCAGGCATAAAAAAAATTTATTAACCAGATCATTCCTTATCGAAACGGAATCCCTCCGAGCGTATATGAAAATCCAGTGGAGCCTGTTGTAGGACGCAGACGCAGATGCGGATGCTGCCAGGACCTCTGTTAACCGCAACGTTTACGTAAACAGCGAACGCTACGGCAATCGTGATAATGCCAATTTACGATGAGTTTACGAGCGCTAATTATCTGATTTATCGTCGATGGGTAAACTAATGCGATTACCGTCGACGCTTCGATTCCCTTATCAAGGCGGTATCCGAAATCTAAACATTGATTCCGATAGGATCGACGAGACAATCATTCTATAGATCATTCGTATAGGTAATTTCCTATATATTATTTCATAGACGTTAATCGGATGATATCGATATTTGATTATTGTATTATCTATCATTTACCGCACAGTCTATAGATACACAAGCAACAGCGATACGTACTGTTTTACGTAGTACGTATAATATACATACGTAACGATATAGTTGTATATAGTTAAAAAATTGCATACAGGTCACAGGTCACAGAATAGACAAAAAATCATTGTCAAAGTTAACTGGCTTAACGGATCAATCTTATCCGAGATCAATCAATCGTATCGTGCGGTCGGTGCGGCATATTAGGTAATTGAATGATACTCAGATATAGTCGGGATAGGGCAAAGGGACAGGTGGTAAGCGCACAGCAAGGGGTAGCACGCGTCGAGCCACCCCCGTATGGCTTAAGCTTCAACCAGCAAGTATATGGGCACCGTGGGTTCCATGGGGTCTAGGTGGTGGTTCTATGGGGCCACAGCTGGAAGCCGTGTAAATGCTGCACTCTTGCTCCCTCGCGTTACGTAGCCACTTGAAAATGGCCTAACCCCCCAGGGTGGACATTTAAAAAGGTAAAGGGAGCGGGAGATATCCAATAGTTTACTTTTTTTTATGCTCACCGGTCCTGATGGATTTTCATTTCCAAGGTTAGTTACACGCGATACTATACGCGTATATATATATACATATACATAGTTTACTTTGCGGCTGACAAATCGTTTCGTATCGTAGACAATGTAGATTTAACGTTGCTGCAAGGAAGTTGATTAACTCTCGGCGGAAAGCCGAAGTGGCCAATATAGAAGGTGCGTTAAAACCCCAATCTATAGGCGGGACATGCAACGGACACTAGGGACATGGTAAGGACGTACTATGCTCCTGATGAAATCGCTCGACGGTAACTTGGAAAATTATTGCCCCCAGCTAAGAGACTGATGCTTCGCAGATTTTCGGTCTATTATTTTACCGAGCCTAGACGCTGATAAGAAAATATTGCTGCGCGGTACGGAGGCAGAGGGTTGACCGGTTGGTGATGGATCGAGTTCATACAGAACAATGTTTGGCCCGGCCAAACCTTATTCTACAATGTATTGCATTACGTGTAACGATATGACCATCGAATATTACCATCTAGCTAATCTGTGTACCAATATTCTCGATATTCACGATATTTCCAATATTCTAGGACCACTATGGTATGTATGGACATTGATGTGCGTGATTGATTGATCGCTGGCCTCTTGGTATATTGTTCTTTGTACTATATAACATTTTGGAAATTAGTATTTTTTTTTTCGTATTAGGTAAACAATTTTTTTTTTTCATAGGGATTTTTAAGTCACTAGGGACTTCAGGTCGCGGATGGTTTCAAGGATTTTTTTTTAGCTCTTTTTCACACGTTTGAATGTATGGTATAGGATGTCCGAAGACGACGCCGGGCGTCGAGTTCATCGGGTTGTTACGTTCGATAAACATGCACGGGTATTTCGTTGTTGGTCCCGCCGATACGGTCATAGAGAAACGCACGATGTTACGTTCGCGCTATTTTATTCCCATTTGGTGGAATTTTTCGACACGATGACACCTCGATCAATATTTGCGCAGCCGGGACTGAACCGCGTCACTCGACCTTCCGCAGCCACATGTGAACATGGACGTATGCTGTAGGTACATCGCGTAGATAGGTATCTAGGTACAGAGGATTTCTCGTGAACCAATAATTAGATTCCATTGTTCATCCCGAAAAATCATAAGTGACCACAAGATGTGATTTTAATAATAAAACGTAATAAAAAAATAAATATATACAATGTGTGAAAATTTTTTTTTTTCGAAATTTCAAATTTATCACAGGTACTGCCGGTCGAGTTGATGAGTCTTGATAAAGAAAATGAACTGAAGAAAAAGAAAAATATTTTTTTAGATTCTCCTCCTGACGCAACGACCAGTCACGCTCGCACGGTGTAGGTAAGGCGCGAAAAAAAAATCCAGATCACTCGCTAATGAAAACACCCGATATATTTGCTCTATGGGTTATTACCGAGTTAACTGTAGCCAATGGGAGATGCTCGTGCGATCTTCTTACGGGGACCATATTGTCCATGCTAAATGCTCGTAATGAGTGATTATCTTGGTTAGTCTGGTTAACACATGGTACCAAGGTAGCGATGTACTCAGGTAACTTCGTACATATATTCTCGTGACACGTGCCTCGGGATAGCCTCTCACGTAATTACGTAATATCTACGCACATTGAGCACCTACTTTGTCACGGACATTTTGGCGTATTACATTTGAAAAAGTCATATCAATAAATATTAGTCCAGCTAACAGTAATATGTATAGCACGCATGATTCACAATGTATTTATTGGATACTCGATAAAATAATTTATATTAAATTTTCTTTTATCATCCGCGTATACGATTGACGTGTGCGAGTGGACTAAGAATTACGTAATTATTATAAATTTCAGATAAGAAATCTGAAGAATAATATTGTCTTTTGTCTAATAATTGTCTTTTTGGTCCAACAAAATTCTTCTGGGGTGTGATATGTGTCGAACCTTGATTACCTAGTAAGCTTTGTAAGTACATTGATGAATAAGGTTGCGGTAGGTTTCGAGATGAAAGAATAATGAATTATTAGATGGGGGGGGGGGGGGGGGTTTTTTTTTTTTTTTTTTTTAGTTTTCAACGTGCAGATCTACATCTTGCATGTTGCTTTGCATGCATGTTAATTCCCCGGTAGACATTTTGTCCCAGAGGCTCAAAGTTGGTCCGAGTCCTCATTGGGTCCTCTACCGGCTTAGCCAGGACCTGGAGATGCCCTGGATTTTCAATATGAAATCTCTGCTAAGGGAGCTGTATGCATTGCCTTGTGTTTAATACGTTAGCGATAACACTGAATATAGTACGTACAGGTTAATTCATTATAGCATATTTCGGGTATATTCATATATTTACTTCGAGCGTCATTTGGACACATTTTATCTATTAAGATTTGAATTCGCGTGAAAATCCTCTAGTCTGGCGTCGGCGTCGGCGTCCCTTGACTCGACGGTGAAACTTGACGTGTAACGCGAGGACTTTCCGAGCAGACTGTTTGAGCGACAAATATTTTGTCGTCAAACTCTCGTCGGAATGAGCGTGTCTATATATGCCTGGCTAATACGTGGAGTTTTATAAGGATTTGCCGAAATTCAATTACCGAGAGTCTAAGTGGGTGGGAAGTCCACGACACGCTTACGTTACTCGTGTGACAGATGTAGTAGAAAAAATGTTATTTTATTTTTTCTAAGTAAAATTTCGTAGATCGATTCATTGAAATCATTCATGAGCATCGAATAGTAAAAAAGACGATTTTGAGAGGAAAAACCTAAAATGTCAACAGACAGAACAGTTGGATAAACGTCGAAGGACTGAAATAGCAACAGAGAGAAATAGTGGGAAAGTAATACAATTACATATGGGATTGGCAAATGAACCATCCAATTCCGACGTCGGGCGTCGTCGAGGTCTAAGATGAAATCGAACAATGCGGCCAATCCGCCTATGAATTACGGCAAATATTTACCGGGCGTCAATCTTTGTCGACTCACAAATCCTTTAGAAATTCAAGTGTTTGACTTAGAAATAGTAACAAATTTACATTGCCAGGTGAGTCGCGGGGCCCGCGAGCTACTTGGTTTCGTTCACAGTTTGATTGCTTGCTTGGTTATCCCAATGATTATATGCTTGTCAACAGTATAAAAGGATAGATAGAAAAGTGCTTGGTCTTCGTAAAGTTTAAATGGCGTCAATTCACACGGGATGAGAACTAATAAAAAGGCTGATTGGGTTTATTATGAACTCGCGTACGTTGAACACGAGGGATCGAGTGAAGAATCGAAAGACAGTTGTACGCAAGGCAAAAGAGAGACAAGGAAAGAGACATAAGTACACAGGGAGAACGATGGAAGGTACTTTCATCCATGACGATATTCACGCAATCCACCCACTGGAACAAAAGTCGAAATTCAAACAGGTCGCACTTTTCCCGCTCATTTTACTATTAATGCTACGACACGTTAACATGTTTACAGAAGCCCATTGATTCACTTTTTTTTCTATTATCAGATTGCACTTTTTTTAATGTCCACGTGCATGATTGGCTGAACGTGACTCTGTCTGGCAAGGTACAGCGGAATATTGTTATTATAAATAAAATTAATTTTTTCAAAATCATTGAAACGGGGTTTTTTTTTGTGTAAATTTTCGAATTTTATTTTATTTTTTAACGACACCCTGTATAGCGATTGCTCAGTCACGTGGACGCTGGGTTATTCGTTGGCTGCGATAGCTCAATGGCTGATTGGCTCATTGGGTAATATAGCAAACAGTTGAAAAGGTAGTTCGTATAGTGGCACTCCTCGCCTTCCTATTAATATTTCATAATTATTTTCTCGATATTCTTGGAAATACCGTAAAACATTATTAATACACCATAAGTGCTGTCATATACTGTACTCCGTACTGAGTGCTCACTATACGGTCTAATCGTTGTACAGGTTGTACAGGCTCTATAGGATCTGTTCGTTATGCGTGCGATGTATATCTATATGAGAATCTTTTCAAGCCAGACCTCTCGTATATTCGTAGAACGAAGAAACTGGAGAACGGAGACTGGTTGTGCCGGTGCTAGTTAATTAAGTGCTAACAAGAAGAGACCCACGTAGTCTACCTTGTCCATAGAAAATCTTCAATTGTAAACTGGCCAGGCTAAATAGTCGAGTAAGAGAATGAGTACCAAGTATCCTTTAAAAATTTCTCATAAAACCCTATTACTATATAATTTTTCGTTACTTTCATTGGGTAAAACTCTGTTAAAAATGTTTGCCATGTACCTGCAGTCAGTATGCAATTTTTCAAGTAAACTCCAGACATTATATCTGCGTTACGATTATTGCTAGAGGGACAAGTGAGAGAAAAATTATTTTATGGAAATTAGGATATTTACTTAATCATTGAAATATTTTGCTGATTAGAGTCTAATTGAAAATTTCATTCTGCTCTGTTAGACTTCACGAAACACTGAGACACTTGTCACATGTGGTGTGTGACGTATGCTAGGTACGTTTTATTTCACGAACACTCTGAACTCTCAGAGTACAGTGCGTCTGGCTTGTGCACTTGTATGTCAGCTGGTATTTCTAGTTGGGAGTGTACATGTCGAAGTAGACGGATGACCATATACTCGTGTATCTATGTACCAATGCATCTTGGTATTCGCGTACCAATCTACAAGGTGGTCAGAATATACACATGTCAAATTATAATCTGATACGAGCTGCGTGTTAAACGCGAATGGTTCACATTAATGAACTTGATTAACATAATTTTTGCTTAACTACCTGTCCATCGAACGAAGAGATTTTATTTTTTATCTTATTATTTTTTTCAAGTAATTTGTATTTTTGATAATTACCAAAACTTTCTTAGACAAAGGTGAACGCGGACAGAGAATCGTTACAGAGTAATGAGAGAAGAAGATAAAGATGAATGGGATGCTGGGGTGACATATACCTACCAAAGGATCTTGGGGAGGGACATGGCAGAAACCGGTGGGGGGGGGGGGTTGAAAAGGGGTTCGAATTAAAATGCATGAAAGCTTCGAGCAGCAAGGGATTAAAATTCATGAAGAAATTACCAGGAACCTTCGAAAACAAAGGGATGTACTGCCGGTCCCTTGCACAATGAATTTCTGTCAAACAGACATTCGTCCTTAATAAATTTTTCAGCAAAAGGATGCTCTCCTTGGTAAAGATAACGGGAGATAAAGAAAATAATAAAATTTACCCACGTACCATAAAGCAGTCTAAAAATTGATAAAAGCTGCCTAATCCATGACCTGTGGCAACGTGTGCCCCGATATCATCGTATCGAAAAACAATTGCAGGGATAAAAGAACCAACAACCCCCTTTGGTAATTTTGATGGGGTGTCTTATGGGTATCGCAACCCTGTGCCCGGGGTGAAGGGGGTGGGGTGGGGGGGGGCGTCGGACTCGCCGGTTGAATCTGGAACCGTCGGAATAATGTGAGCAAATCAGGGGTAAGCCTGAGCGACAGGAGAGCTTAGCACCCTTCGGGTAACCAGTTCACCCTTAACGTTCCCCGGGGGGTGGTTCCGTTAAATACGCGAAACTCTAGGATGAACGGGGGTGGCTAACATAGGGGATTGGCCCTTCGGATCTGCCATTGTAATTACGATTGAGCCCCTGACTGGCAGTGGCTACGCCACTGTCACGGGCTGGGGGTGGGATGGGGTGGTTCGAAATAATACCGGCTAAACGCTACACATTGCTTGGGTTTGTTCCGAATTTATTTTGGGATTTGAATAACTATTCCATTCAATGCGATACAAGGATACAAACCCGTCGATGAACTTCTGAGCCACCCCTAACTTTCTGTATTTCCCATTGACCACTCAGCCATTATTATTCGCTACGTCTATCAGCCCTTCTCTGTCATTCGTTTCCAGATTCTCCTGAAGCTTGTCTTTGTTTCTCCTATTGCGGCCATGCTGGTTGCTGTCTTGGTCACAGCAAAATAATAACACAGTTTTACTTGCCGGGAGAAACGAGGGGCGGGAGAGTAGGGGAAGAAAACGAAAATTATAGGAAATAATAAAAACGAGTGGACAATCGTCCGATCGAGAAGGGATCGAAAACTTCGTCATTGTTATTGAGTAACAAACACTGTCACTCCTGTCAACTGTCAATGGTGTCAACGTGGACACTCGAGGTTTCGCGCAAAAACCACAGCTTGTCCCTGACATCGAATTATTTCTAGGACTCTCACAGCGCGGCGAGCCTGACGTCCCACGTGGCCATTCGAGGGCCCTTCACGTCAACCCGGTCCGGAAGTGCCTCTGTAGCATTGTCCAGCATGAAATAATCATAACTAGTAAATGTTGCCGATGGACGCGATTTAAAAAAAAAATAATAATAATCATACAAGATAATTTTCGTAGTATGTAAAAAAAATTATTATCAGATAAAAATATGGATATTCTATGTGCTCATTGAAATTGATGGATGCTGGGCTGGACCAAAATTTCAATACAAAAAATTACGAGGAAAGTGTTGCCGATAGCAGGGAAAAGAGAAGAAGAAAAGAGATGAGAGATAGATTTTAAAAGTTGAGAATTCTTGGCAGAACTCCTTTTCCTCTTACATCCCCTACTTTCTTCACTTCATCCTCTCAAGGCTCTCCAACCCCTAGCCAAGCATCCCTTATACTTGGGACCCTGTACTTACAGACATGGCGTAGCTATCTCGCACCAGCTCGAAACTTTCTCGACTGGGGGCGCTGGAGCTTCAGTCGTATTAGACTGCTAAATTCAGAATCCACCATCTTTCTCTTAAACTCTCTTAGTTCTTACTCTCTCTCTCTCTCTCTCTCTCTCTCTCTCTCTCTCTCTCTCTCTCTTACGCACTCTTGATCCTCTCAGAGTACATACCATGCATAGCTATACCAACCACCTAATCCTCTGTATCTTCTATCCTGGCTCTTCTCTTACTCCCCTCCCTTCCACTTCCCCTCTCTGTCTCATCTCTCTCGTTCCCTCCTTAGTTACCTAACTCAGCCTGGCGAATTTTACTTCCACGAGTAATAACTGGAAGGATTGGAGCAAATGCACGGGGGGGTTCCTGGGTACGCAAGTTCTTACCGTCTTCACCGCTAGTACCGATTCTCGCCACTTCCATCGCTTCTACCGGGTGCTCCCAAGTTTTATTAATTTCACAAGTTTCCTAACTCATAATTAGATCCTGTCGAGAGGGGAGGTAGGTGCGAGAAGATTTGCCCCCTCCACCTTCTGGAATTACTTTTTCCAGTTTTTCAACCTTTTCACCTCGCACTCGTCGTTTTTCCTTGTTTCACCTTATTTTCCTTGTTTCACCTACTATAATATTTATTACCCGAAGTCACCCTCTTTTTCACTTTTACCTAAACATCTTTAACCTCTGTACACGCAATATATATATATATTTATCATAATCATTCCTGATGTCTTTCGCATAGAACATAGTATAATTCCCTATATTCGAATCAAATACCCAAGATAAAAATATCTTGCATTACCATGAATGACCCCAAAAAATCATTATCTGATAAATTTTCAAAATTATCCATGATCCTACGTATAATGACTATGGTGTAAGCATATAGGTCGAGTTATGATTAAGACTCTCGGGGCGAAGAATGAAAAATTCGTTTTCGAAATTTCGGAAACAAGGTTAAAAGAAGAACGACGGAATTCTTTCTAGTCCTTAGTCACGTAATTCTCCAGTTTCGGGTCTCCCGAGTTTGGCTGCGCCGAGACGAGGTAGATTACCTACGTGCATATATAGAATCGTATCTATATGTATAATACAGAAACAGTATGGGGGTCCAGGCAAGTTTCCGATTCACCGTAAGTACCGACACGGTGTATCCGAGCGACGATCCGGGCTACCATAAGAGGCGGAGCTTCCCATAGCCAATCAGCATCCGGGATTTCCATTTGAGTTACCCCCACCACCACCAATTCACCGTCACTCTCATCGTCCTGTCTCTCTCACGTTATAGCAGCTCCCTTCTCCTTGTCCTTCTCTCTCTCTCTTTCGCTCACTCTTACCGCTTACTCGATCCTCTCTATCCCTCTCACTCTCTCTCTCATGGGTTTTCTTACCTTTGCTTATCTCCTGTGTATCTAGCCGTATCTATTCCTGCCTTTTCCTTAGCTCCTTGCGAACTTCGGAATTGAGAATTCCAGATTGGCAGCGTATGGGCTCCTGACGTCATAGGAATACACTAGATAGATGCGCGATAAATGACTACATATATATATATACACGTAAACCAGGCAAAGGATCGTCGAGTAATCGCACGTAGAACAACGATACCGGAAGTGGTTGATTCGTAAACAAAATTTTATATTACATTGATGGTTTCGTCGAAACGAAAAATATGCAGGTGTTTTTTAGGAATTTTCTGAAATTTATATACATGTATATACGCGTGGTATGTATTCTACATAGGTATGTATCTTCCCGTTGAAGGACTCTAGGGGCAATATCGTGAATTTCCGCTCAGCGAAGCGCGTCTTTGGCTTTGCGCAGAACCTCCCCTCCCTCTGTCTCCCTCAAGGATGTCCCTTCTCACCCCCCCCCCCTTTCCCCGGCATCCCTTTCCATTGGGGAAAGCTCCCTTTACCTTATGTACCTTCTATCCTATATCCACCTTCTTTCCCTTAGCCATTCGCGTGATTCCAGGCGTCTCGACGCCGACGTCCGCGTCCCCCGGGGACTTCCTCCTTCCCGCGGTCCTGTTCTCGGTTCTTGGATTTATCCTGATTCCTCGTCGATGCTTTTCTCGTCTCTTCAACTTCCAACCCCTGAAAAGGGGGCTGGTAACTTTCTCGAGGGTCGAAGTCAGACTACTACTACCGATATACCAGTTATTTCAGGCACTTTGAAAGTGACTGTACGTCAGTCAGATTACCGTAGGCAAAATTTCGTTCGGATGTTAAAGATTTAACGAAGGGGAAAAAAAAATAAAATTACACATATATATTCCATCGTCCACAAGCGACAGGAAGCCAGTCAAATACGTTAATGGACGGTTTTAATTATTTTTTTTTTTTAATTTCAAGCGTGACAAAAATCGACGCTGGTGACGTCACGTTTGCAATCCGACGCCGTCGACGGGTGTACCTGGTCCAGGGTCCGATGGACCATCCGTCCATCCGACTGGCTGACTAACGGATCGAGGAATACGAAGGAAAGGGGGTGAAAGGAAAGAGAGAGCACCGATAGATAAACGGGTGGTTCAGAGGGGCATAGGGAGTGCGAGAGAGAGAGAGAGAAGCAAAGCGCAAAAACAGGCTGGCAGCTGAGTGTACATAGGAACCTCTTCTCTTCCAGTCTCTCTGCAAGGCTGAACCTTTCGAATCTAACCCATCAGTCCTTTCCTCCCTGTTCCTGTCTACCGAAGCCTCCTGGTGCCCATTGCCTACTATCCAGTATTCAGTACAGTCTGGCACACGTGGTTCAGGACGCAGAAGGCAGAAGGGCAGTCGGCAGGAGCCAGCTAGTAGGTACCCATGGAAGTCCATTGCATCTCGGGACCTATGCAAACAACGAGGTATTCATTGGGCAACATATCCCGCAGGATACGAGAGCGCGTCCCTATGATTTAATGGAAGTGATTCCCCTACCCATTTAGGAGTTACACAAAACTTCTGTGTTACTTCGGTAGAGGGAAATTCAGATAAAACACAAAAGCCTGTCTGGATGATATTATGTGATAGAATACGTTATTCTTCGTTGTCACTTTTACGCATATCGCTCCTACGTATTCCTGGGGACTTTTAGTCGTTCAGATTTTCAAATATGCAGAGCAAAGACTCTCGTATGGATCTTCTTTTTTTTTCCATGTCAGAGAAGTAATATGAGTGGGTGGATAAATGTGGAGTAGAAGTTGGTAAGTCAAGAGAATAGAAGAGAACTGAAAGAACAAAGAAAGCTCCGGTACAAAGCTTAATAATGATGATGATGATAGAACTTTGTTCTAAGAGTTGGAAGGCCTGGGGCAACGTTGAGAACCCTCGTGGTGGGGATTGGTATGGGGGGTTGCGACAGGACGAAAGAGGGTAGATCAACGGCAAAGAGGAATGGCTTAGCTTGTAAGTGAAGTTTATTGCGCGATTATATTAAATCTCTTGGTGGTAGAGGGAGAGGGGGGGG
>NW_014332862.1:1324261-1391229 GCF_000341935.2 Cephus cinctus
GAGAGGGGGGGGGGAGGGCGGGGATCCATCCTTGACACTTTCGGGGTTACATGGTACCAGGATGTTATCGTGCTCAAACATCTTTTGAGATTTTTCGAAGTTCGTCACTTCGGAAAAGATGACTTTTGGAACACGGAAATTTAAATCTCTGCGTGTATACTTCATTCTTTAGGGTTTCTGTGGGTTTTTAGGTAAAGTACCACGAGGGATTATTGGTAGGAGTTTATCGGTTGGGTTGGGCTGGATTTTGGTTGTGGAAATAGGTAATTCGTAAATGGTACCAGGTCGGCCATATCGAATCTGTATATACGGGGATGTTTGCTCAATAGATCACAACCCCCATAGTGAAAATGACTATAGCCAGTACCTCACACTGATATCTAATCTAGTGCCGAATAGGGAGGTTGGAGAGGGATGAAAATTGAAATGGTTAGAGAAATTTCAATTTTGAACTTTTGACCCTCGTTATTTTGAAGATAAAGGGAGAGTGCTAAGTCTGGTAAAGAATCGATTGTTTAAAAAATCAAAAATATTTTTTATAACGTAAAAATTGATTTTTCACAAATTTTTCCCCATTTTCGAATTCTTGATCTATCGATACGATCAGGACGGGGTAAAGAACAGTGGAAAAATTTATTCCTACAGGATACCAATGAGTCTAACGTGTCTCTGGTACTTACGGGGTGAAAGATTACGGAGATGACAGAAGCTGGGTACAAAAGTATTCCGGTGCCCTCGTGATCGATGTTTTGTATGATTTTTAATAAACACCGATCAGACAGCCAGATGTAGAGCGCGCCACTTGACTGGCTTTTTGAAAGTGCACTCGCAAGGGCTTACTGCGGAGCACTCGATACACAAAACTGACGGACAGGCTTTTGGCCTCGTGCTTCGAACATATTACGCGGCACGGAGAACCGAACAAAGCACTGCGCCATTGTTTTCCGCCGTCGATAATCCACTTGCTCCGACGTTAGCAGGAGAAGCCCCCAGTTGCTTGAATTCGGGAAAACTGAAGAGGAGTCAAGCGAGGCTTTATTATATTCTTGTATTAACAAAGGGAAAGAGAGATCCCTGAGGATTTATGAATTTAAAAAAAAAATCGAACAATAATTAACGACGATCGATCCAATTGATTTCTTGACCAATATAAACAACATTCAATATATATTTCCTTGGTATGAAATCGTCAAAGGAAACTCGTTGAAATGATTAAAGGAACCTTTGAATCGCGTCCCGACGGAAATCAGTTGCCGAGCATCTAACTCTCTCCAAGGATATATCCCTGTGGCTGCTAACTCCTGATTCCCGTCGTCCCCACGTCCTGGCCCTCTTTTCCCTAAACCACCCTAAAGGCCCCTCACCGGGCTCGCTGCTTCTAAACCCTCGAGCATTCGCATCCCTCTTGGCAAACATCAGCCAGCTCTCTCGCTACGCCGGAACAGAATCCCGGGAATATGTCGAACAGTCGAACCTTCGAACGTTCCAACGTTGAAATACTAGTCGATAGTGAAGTATAGATTTATAATGCAATATCCTCTTATCACTCTTTATATACAGGTAAACTCTCACAATTTACTTGAACGTACTTCCATGTAGTATCTACATACAATTGTACCCGTATTGGAATAAATTCACTATTTGACAGTCTGAGTTTATTTTTAATAATACAAAATTTTTTTATTTTCATTACAACTTTTTTTTCTATACTATGACAAAGAGGACAATTTTATCAGTAGAGTCTATACTATATGATTCCACTATGTAATACGACTACGGCTAGGAAGAATCGATGTTACTTTAATCTCAGGATACAAATAGTTAAAATTTGCTAGAGTTTACATTGCAGGACTGTAAAAGTTTTTTTACACTTTTTTTTTTTACTTTTGGTAATGGTAGTTTCCAGGAATCGAATAAACTAGTAGGCTATGCTAATCGAATAGACCAGAGTCGATATTCCTTTTAGCGCTATGTTCACAGGTTATTTAACGTTTGATATGACGGGTACGATTCGAATGAGCGATTGATGTAAAATGATTGAGAAATTCATAAAATTAAATAAAAATGGGTCATAGATTAATGACTATTTATAATTTGTTAAAAGCAGAGCAGATCGGACGCGACGGAGTCTCTGCTAAGAAAATTATCGATAGGGTGTGTGCTGAATATAATATAAATCTAGGCAAAGGTATACGTCGTCAAGTATTGACTGCTCTGCGACGAGGCGTTGATTATGGAATTCTAACGAAAACAAGAAATAAATATAGGTTTGATATTTTCTCTATTCTTTACCTCGTGCTTATTCCATACAATTCGATTTGCATATCTGATTTCATCAATGGCCTTGTCGAAGTCTAGGTTCGATCCGACATCCTCTATGGTGGCTGGTTGGAAAAGTCGAAAATCCAATAGACGCGTAAGACGTAAATCGAAAGTCAAGGCAAAAGCTAATAAGCGCAGAGAAAGAAAAAAAGAAGGACGTAAACGAGTGAGAAGTAATTCGGAACGTCGTGAAAAAGTTCCAAGACCAAGAGTACCACCCGCACCAACATGGACGGCAAAGAAACGAAATTTACTGGAGGAAGTCTTGCCAAAAGTGAGAAAATATTCTTCACCAAAATAATTTTCCCCAAATTTCAATTTGACGTATTACAAATTTAATGTGTATCAATTTCATTAAATTACATGCTATCGTATATCTCTTAAAGCATTATTTTACCTAGCAACAGATTTTCCCATAAAATCTACTTTCCGGTCTAGAATGGTCGATCCTGTTAAACGAGACTAAGGGATCGATGATCCTAATCCCAGGTTCTACCGAAGGGATGATCCTTACTGATTTCAGAGTAAAAGTTTCCGTCCAGCACACCCCCCATACTTCCTCTCAATGTATCGAAGACTCCGTATCTCATTCAGTAGCGATTTTCCAAAATTTTCTTCATCCACCGCAAAAGGTAGGAAGGAGCAAGGTACAATCGAGCGAACAATTTAACGTCGAGTTATCGAACCCTGTCGAATCCTAAAGGGAAACCCCAAAGACAAGTCGAAGTGACCAACGATGCAAGAGTCTGTACCTAAGCGGACAGAGCGTGAAACCGTTTCGAAATCGGCATGTCGAATTGGGAATTGGCGCACCTATAATCCCATGCATCCGGCACCTGTTATCGAAAGATTCGATTTCCCACAGAAAATTTATCAAGGTCGTCCCCCTACCCTCTCAGTGTCGTATAAAAAATTAATTGTCCTCAAAATTATTGATTTTAAA
The DNA here is from genome assembly GCF_000341935.2 of Cephus cinctus. Taxonomy (NCBI): domain Eukaryota; kingdom Metazoa; phylum Arthropoda; class Insecta; order Hymenoptera; family Cephidae; genus Cephus; species Cephus cinctus. The sequence continues at coordinate 1,327,527 of NW_014332862.1, forward strand.
CAGGAAAGGGTGAATTTTAAAACCTGAGTCCTGCCATGTAACATAGTTATGGGTTACGGTGGGTAGCGTCGCCTATCGCACGGTATCACGTCGCATCAATATTTCAACAGCAAATTGGCTCGTAAAGAGTTAACGCATTGTTGTCGCATTGTTAGCGCGACAATACCAAGAGGGTATCGACAGTGGGTCTGGGGCATTGTCGACAAATTGCATGTTGCGCGATACAATGCTCACTGGCTGTGGTGCCAGCACGATGACTAGCTTAGGGTAGGCTACCTACCGAAACGTCCCGATGCCTGTGCTGGGGGTTCGCTCCTATGACGTCCCGACGCCTCCCTGTTTATCCCCTTCGAAAGATTAAGCTAGCTAAAGTACAACCGTAAAATCACGTTGACCACCATATGTTCACCTCCGCAACAAATTAGAGGGTGGTGATCATCGTTTGGTGGCAGGAGGTGCGGCGGGAGGGAGGGTGTGCCGTTTTTACTTCCAATAACAAAAACCCGACTGCATACAATTAGCAGTGAGTCGAACGGAACAGGAAGTGACATGATCACTGATATAGACAATTTTAATTTTTTTTTTCGCAATTTTACCGAAAAAAATTATTCACGATTCCGAGATTATGGAATTTTTTTGCTTATTATTATTTTTTTTTCTTATAAGTCCCATTACTCCTTTTGCTCGCGAGAAACTTATAGATAAACGTGTACGAAACGTGTCTTTGTTTGGATTGGTCTGACGTAGCGTCGTGGCGTCAGAGCGTCGCAGCGACTAAATTTAACCATATCCGGGGCCCTTCTGGCTCTTCCATCCATTCCGGCCTATTGTCGGGCCAATCAGCCGGTATTAATACGGAGTATACTGATCTTGTCACATCGGTTGCTCTTTTGGTCGTCGCCTCTCCGTATCTTCCACCCAGGACTTTTGTGTAGTTCCAATTTTTCGTTTCTTTCCGAGAGAAAAGAAAAAAAAATATAAATGTGAATGAACCGGCCGATAAGGTTAAATGAGGAAGGCGCGTGCCGCAGCAGGTGTACTGGACGAGACAGAGGACATTTTTACTAGAGGTTCTTGTGGCTTCGATGGGTTTTGCTGTTTTGTCACACGATAAGACACGTGTCGCGGCACGACAGGGTCAACTTCCGGTCCAAGTGGTGCTCGTTCAAAGCGATTAGCTTATCGGGTTAGATCGATAAGCTTGCTCGATGATGTTCTTCGTTGTTAATGTCATTGGTGGCTATTGCAATGGTTAAAATAATTTTTTTCGAAATCATAAAAAATTTTATTCTCTTTGGATATAGTTTCATGGGATCGCGTAACAATAGAAAATAAACAATGCTGAAAAGGTCCTTGGGATATATGGGGTATATGGGTATAACGGGATAATTATGGCATACGTGTCTCCATAGGTCAATCGAGGGCTCAAGCTGTCCTGGACAATGACTAGACTTACATTGACTCGTGTCAAACCAATTAGGAGCATTATTGTCACGAGGGTGACTGGATGTCTGGCTGGTTGTATTGGGCGACTGGACTGTCTTTTTTTCGTTCCTCTATTGTCGTCAATGTGATATATTACTGAGGTGAAACTGTGAACTTTTCTGACTAGAGAAAAAAAAATATAGTCTTGGCCAATTCTCTCTTTTTTTTTTTTTTTCATTATCTTCTTTCTTCCATTATTTACGAAAATTCATTTGTTACGTATGCCTTCGGACCCCTTTGAAAATAGAATAAAGATAGAGAGCGACCAGTTATGTGGTCGTCATTTTATTAGAGATTTTCGTACAAAATAACATTTTTTCATTTACGATTCTCACCAGGAAATGTTACGGACATAACGAAAAGATCCTACGCGTGTGATGTTGACGGTTACGAGGGGTCTTATCTGCACGCGTTATCATTCTCAAGATTAGCCTTAGTCAGACGTTTGCTCTGGCTCTGCCGCTCTTGTGTCCCGAGCTTTTTGTGTACTTTGTGCATACCTAACTTTTTACCGTACAACCTTCTTACCCTATACCTTGACTATATACAAAGTAAGTTCCTCTTCCTCTAAATACTTTTAACCTTTAACCTCCTCCCATATGGGCAAGACAACTACTGTAAAGACCCAAGTCCCGAACTTTTAAATTCCTTTGAACTTCCCGCCAAAGTCAAGGAATTTATTATATTTCGAAAAAAAAAAAAAAAATCTTCGATTCGCAATCAATCAACTTCAAAATGAAATATTGGAGTTGGATCAAGCAAGAACAGTCTTTCGTTTGAGTAATCACTCAAATTTCCATATCTAAAAATATACTGTCACGTCACAATTAAAGAACGATAATTTCTTACTAGACTTTCGTATACGGAACACGATAACGTAATCCCAAGTGAATGAGCCCGAGTAAGTTGAACCAAGAAATGCATTCGATCGCGTAACGCAGTTCTGAGCGACATTGCGAGACCGAATAAAAGGGGAGTACAGCATTTGGTACGAAGGTCTGGCGCGCTTTTTCGAAAAGCTCTTCGGCGCGCCACACAAGTACCACCACGGGATTACGAACCATTATGGGGCGATCTACCGTAAAATAGAAAGAGCCCATGAACCGATGAATACTTGGGGCACACTTGACGTTCGGTTTCCTCCCGTCCAGAGCTGCCGACGCCAGTGCGGTTTCCCAGTACATCCGACCCGTAAAAAGTCCCTAGTCCCTGAACCATGTGATGTCGAAAGAATAAAAAAAAAGACTGGGCGATTTCCAAAAAGTTATATATATACCATAAAAAAATGACAGGGAACGAAGACGGCTCAAGTCCTCGGCGTTACCGATGGCGCGAGTCAATCTGTGTTCTTTGGACAATTATTTGAGGTTGGTATCAGTGCGTCAAGTGGGTATACATGTATACATATACTGTACGTATAGAAAGATCCGTAGTATACATCGCAGTCAGTGGATTCAAGCTGTAACCTCGTGGCACTAGAACTAAGGGGTTGGTTGAAATCAGGGGTGGCGCCGGGGGGAGTGGCGGCGGTGACGTTCGCGAGTGTCTATACGGCTCATTCCGAGCGAAGGTGTAAGTTGGGTAAGAGGGTTCTTCGGGAGACGGCGTTATTGGCAAGACTGACGACAGCTGGAGAGAGAGAGAGAGAGAGAGAGAGAGAGATAGATAGAGAGAGGGGGTGGAAGCGAAGACCAAGAGAGTGAGCGGGATTGATTGGGGTGTGTAAGAGGTGCCATGAGGAGAAAGAGAGAGTATGAGAATGAGGATGAGTAAGTACGAGAGGAGTGAGAGGGGAGAGAATGCCAGAGGGAGAGAGACCAAGAGAAAGAGACACGGATCATGGATAGTCTTTGCCAAACACCAATATTTGCGACCGCCCTGTTGGTACCCCTGCTCGACTCGACCCGACTCAACTCTCGAATGATCCAGCCGCAACCAACCCCCAATCTCCCGATGGTCCCACGAAAGTCCGTTCGCCGGTACCCCAGAAAAAAGTGCGATCTCTTTAATTTTTATTGACCACGATTCAACGGTTTATCTTTCAAACTACCCCTAATCCGAGTATGTACTCTGCACTGCGATTGGTACCACTGGTAGCAGTTTGGTACCGCTTACCGGGTACCAATAAATATATATATATATATTTTAATGAAATTATTTATCATATTCAAACTATCGGAAATTACTCTACCGTTACTTACGGTAAAAAGTAGAAAAACACGTGGGTAGGCCGGTCACGTGACTTACGTCAGGGGAGAGTTCAATTTACGACCTGACGGCGTCCTTCGAGTTCATCTATTTCGACTGGAGTTCAATGAAGTTGAGCGAGTTATTACGGGGATTGGGAGTGGCGCTGGCGTCGTAACCGGGACTCTCGTGGCCTCCAGCCAGTCCCGCTTTACGTAATAAATAATAATTACGCGCTAATTAGCAGCGGCCATGTTGCCGGCCTGGGGTTTAATCACGTCACACAGTAACACACCCCTTTGTCGTGTTGCCTTCGTTTTCGTACTAATACCGGCGGAGTTGCCAACACTGATACTGGTACCTAGTATTACCGTCACTGCTACCACCGTTACCGTCATCGTAGTCGTTGCCAGTCTCGTACTAGTCAGTAGTTACGTCCTGCTGGTATCATCCCTGGTGCAGACCTGATGCATGACTGCTATGTGGATATATAGCTATATCCCATATGCTAACAAAGTTCATATATATATATATATATTCACCATTTATATAGAATGACCATGTTGACGATAACGTAGGGGTTGGCTCTTGTGATTTTACTTTAATTCACCTAACCTAACCTGTTCGACGCGAACGACTATACGTCTTCTTGAATTTATGTGGACTAGATCGTTCCTGAGGTGATCCGTGTCCTTTGACCCTGGTTCACACGTGATATAGAAGATCGGTGTATACGCCGGTACAGGGATATTGTATTTTTCCTTTTGTCAAGAGCAGCTACGCCGATATGTAGGACGACTTGGAGATGATCGTCGAGCACGAATTTCTGTCGGGCGCTCGTAGCTCGTTTCAAGGACAAAAAGGTGAGCACACATGGCGCAAGTGTTCTCGGAGCGTCGGGACGTCTGAAACGGCGCGTAACGATGCGCACGAGTTCAATTTCTTTCCGGATGACCGAGTTCCTCGATTTCTTCTTCTTTGATCGGTTGCCCGGAAAGCCGAGAGCCAAGAGCGACCTAACCTAAAGCCTCGAAAGATGACAATGACACGAGGAGAATTTCACAAGAAGAGGTTAGGGTAACCTCGACTTATTTTTTGGCTGTCGCGCCGATTTCCTCTTGGCAAATATTGAAATTGGCTGCAGCCTCGGGACGCGACGTGCGTGCGTCGCATTCGCCGAAAGCGTCCCGACGCCCTCGAGGCATCCTGGAGAAACGCTCGGATGTGCTCGGAGACGGCCGCCATTAACTGCTACGACCTTTTTTTTTCTCTTTAAATATATACATTGCCGTCTCGTAAAATGGCGAACTTTCAAACTTCAAATATTTCTACAGTATTTTCATTACAGTCGCGTCGCTTACGAATCGTTACTGGCATTTAACGCGGGTATCGATAGAAAGGAAAACCACATTGAAGTTTACTCGGCACTGAAATCGTAACGGTGACGTCATACGGGTGTAACGTAAAGAGACAAAAAAAGTGACAAAATGAAAATCGATAATCTTTTTTTTTTTCTTTTTTCAAAAACAAATTTTACGCACTAGGTGGGAATTGGCAATGGAGTGTTTTCGTGCGTGGGAGCAGTGGGTGGGAAATGGCGGGGGTATCGTAATCCCGTCGCATTACCATTTAGATTAGTTAGATTTGCAGGCAAACAGCGCGACTCCACCGCGAACTACAAACACGCACGACACAGCAACGTTTTAATTTCATCCTGATAATTACTTTGAAACGGATGGCTTTTTAAGTAGATTAAAATATTCGCGCTCGGTCCCGTCGCTCGTGCGTATTCAGATAATTAATGTGTTTTTCGTAGGATGATGTGCGGCGCTGTCCCGTCAACCAACGGACGATCCAATTTTATTCCGCGTATGGGTGTCTCTTCCAGTACGATCCGTGCTATATGTCAGTTATATAAAATCTACCAACACGTGGTGGAAACGCACGTACGTTTCCCGTGATTTTAACGGGATTTTCGCTCGGGCTGTTGCGAAATTTCATTTCCTTTTTGCAATTCGATCCTGTGCTATTTTTTTCACTCACCACCCTATCTGTCGGATTTTATATCTTTCTTTTTTCTTCTCTCACTCTGGCTTCACTCATTCTCATTCTCTCTCTCTCTCTCTCTCTCTCTCTCTCTCTGAACACTGCGCCCGGCTGTATCGTGAGCTTTGCTTTGCCTGGTTTGCAATCGCCGTAGGTAATCTCTTTTCGTACGAAAAACACAGGAAATCGTATAAAAGCAGAAGCCAATATTGCTAGTTAGAAAATTTGGGGTTACGAGGTATTTTGGTATTATTTTGAAACGTATTAAACATGTGGTGATCATTGGTATGGGGTATGCATTTATGGTGAAAATAATTAAATGAGAATCAAGTCCATGAGAAATACACGTACAGGGTGGTTTTTAGATTTCTAGTTTACCGGAGGTATTATGCGTGTACATATGTGCATATGTAGATGCACGTATATGACGTTGCGTAATGCACAGGTAAAACTCACATTCGCTAACGGCGCGCAGCTACGATTAAATAAACAAATTTGTTTGTCCGCAAATATAATAATTGGCTCATATTTTCTGGCCGGCTCTTTCGGTCAATTTGAGGCAAAGCAATATTTAATTCCTTACGGCGATTCCCGGCTGCTGGATTTAATAGCTGATTAAAAACTAATTGCTAATTAAGAAAGCCAACAAAGCTGCTCGAGAAATACGTTTCCAAGAAGTACAATTAATTTTTTGGGGCTAAACTCCAAAAAACGGGTTTCCTCAATTTTGACGAGGTCCATAGATTTGTCTTAACCCGCCCTTGGCACTGGGGATGATTTAAAACGAGATTCTCCTCTGGGAATAAGGCACTCGCGACAGACGGGCTGCAGTTGTAGTGTCAACAATGGTTATTCCTGCAGGAAGATACGAGGAGAGCAAGGGATGCTGGATGCTGAATCCTGGCGTATCCCGGATCCTGCATCCCCGATGCCAGTCTTCGTAGAGGGTTGCGACGCCGGAGACACGGGGGTTGATTGCGAGCACGTGTGGGTGGGATATCCTGTGCGTGAGGTGCTTATTGGGTCCATGGGGATGCTGGAGAGCGCAGAAACAACCCTCTAGTCAAACATCGCAACATCAATCAGCACCAGTCACTCAACCGTGGCCCATTGGCGCCAACATAGCGATATTGCCTGGATTTACATTTGCTTGGAAAAACTTTGATCGACCACGACCACGCATAGGACTTGGCCATCTTGTTTTTACATTCCACATATGAGAATATCAAACTCGACGGAGCAAAGTTCAGACGGCAACCAATCGTCAGACCGATAACAGACGCATCGCTTATCAGGGTTATCGAGCACAATTAACCGATTCTCTAATAACGCTCCCGGGCAAGAGATTAAGAGGGGTTGAAATTTCTTATCGGCATACACTAAGTGCTGCTAAGTATTAATAATCGATCGTTATCTTGTCTACGTATGATAACAATATTTACGTAACATCCTCCAACCCCCCTTACACGTCCGTCATACGTCGGGTATTCTTCCACCCACTAAGCACTCGGTAAACTTATTAAACGTAAAGAGCCTCGGACGGCAGTCGCTGCACGAAATTGTACAGTCGCGCGGATACCATTTCGTCACTTTTATTACAGATTGACGGAGGGCTGAGTTAATGCCATAATAAGACGAGTTCCTAATTTGAAAAGTTTTTCAAAGTAAAGCGTGATAAGTCTTATCAAAGAATTCTTTGACAGCCAGTAAAAGCATACAGCATTATGGAAAATATCGATTTTTACTTTCGCCAAAGGTTACGTATACACGTGTACATATGTATGCATAGAGAAGTACATGGGACGCCTCTATGTTTTCCTTAGCGGGCAACTCACTTTTTCTTACGGTAAAAGCTTTCGCGCACGAAACGACGAAAAAGTGCTAGTTGGCAGATACGTAAGCCGTACACGACACGGAACGAGTCCTCGGTTAAGAAAACCTAAGGATAACAGGGTTCGAGTTTGCATTTGCACTTCAGACAGAACATATCGCACGTTTCTGTTTTGCATGGCATTAGCACTGGTATTATTCTAAGCTGCCATTTATAATTTTCGACCCCCGTACCGCATAGGGCACCCCACGGGGACCCTCGCCCGAGTATTTCCAAAGTGGCTGCCGACTTTAATTTCACTCCGTAAGCGCGTAGCTTTTTTCAGCCAACCTCGAACATTTTCATTACTCGACATGCACGGTCGATCCTCCCGATTGAATCCTCCGGTGCAGTTCTAATACACTGATCGAAATTGACCTTATAATATCCAAGGATCGTATACCGGGTATTCGTCAGCTAGAGACCGCGTCCTGGAGACGTCGACCCGTTGGCGTCGCTCGCTGTTGTCACAGTGACTCAGTATTTGTATAAGGGCCAGTTTCAATGCTCGTGTTCGTGCACTCGTACGTTCTGTACAGGCCAATTCACTTTCTGCCATTTTCATCCGCGCGACTACCCCTTCTTCGTCCCAACTCTTCGCTCCAGTCGAGGAGACCCCGGTTATTCATTATTGACGTCGCGGGCACTCCGGGAGCTTTCGTCAAATACACCGGAGGCATCCCAAGATTATTTTACACGCGATGCATACATTTTATCCAGATACTCCCTCAGGCAGGATTATAACAGTAATTAAGTGTTCGGTAATTAACACTGACAGAACATATTCTTGAGAGTAACTATCTACTCTGTCTATTGACTGAGGAACGTGTTGGATATCGGTATGTATCTTATCGATGTATAACCTATGTATATAACTATCATATAGAATATATATATAGTACAATATACAAACAGAAGGTCTGCAGGATGTGCTGGTAAAGGTGGTGCTGGTGGTGGTGTAATATAGAGAGCGGCTAAAGGCCGACGTAATTTCCTGCCCGCCTGACAACGCTGCAGACATGTTTGCGAACCTAACACACGGGCAGAGCCTACTTAGAAAGCTACATGTGTCTAGATACAACAATGCACCAGCACACGAGCGGCATAGCGTCAGTGATCCCAGCCAGCCTGTAGCCTCTGTCGTCTCTTTGCACCCTTCGCCCCTCGCCGCCCTCCTATCGCACACGGCTCAAGGCGCTTTGATCAGAATACCAAGGAGGACGAGGACGATGATGAGGATGGGGGTAGAAATACACGGAGATGGAGTAAGTCAAAGTAAACGATGGAATTGTTGGGTTTACCTGAAAGTAAGAAAAATTTTTTATCGTTATCAATGGCGCATATACGATCTTAGTTGGCTAATTTGAAAATTATAAAAATTTCATCTACGTTCTACGATACTCGTGCGTGGACGTATGTATGAATTTTTTAAGGTCACCTGCTTCCCTCGAGGACCTGGTGAGGACTTCTTGAATAGCCTCCTCGGGTGTCCTTGATAAATTTTCTCGAATCGCGGAGCACTTGGCACGTCCACCTCATCCAAACATTTCGGACGGCCTAAGGAAACACATTTGCCTGTGAGCAAACACACGAGGAACACCGCGACTGAGGGCGTCTCGTAACAATGTCACGGGTCTTTGGAAACTGGAACAGAAAATATGTCCAAGGGTTGTTTGTACTGTGGAGAAAGAGCGGAGGGGTTAAAGAATGATGTGGAGTATCAGACGTTTATAATTTGATATTGAAATTCAAAAAGTCGAAGGGAGTTAAGACGCGCGGGGGAGATACGGAAAAATGAGTGTCTTGAGCATTGTAGCCAATTGTTGAGAATCGTATTGTTAACTTTTTTTTTGTTACCTTTTCATACGAGCTATTTTTCAAAATGCTTCGCGTATACTTTTCACTGTCTAATACTTAGAGTCGCGTACTACTACCCCTCTGTCATAATGCGGGCGTGATCCTAAAAACAAACACACCCCATAGAAATTTTACTAGCGCCAGAAGGCAGGCTTTCGCCCTTCTACCCTCGCGATCAATCGAAATGAATTTCACCCTCTGGTTATGAGATTTTATGAGAGTCAAAGCGGTTTAGGTATAAAGGTAAGTTCAGGGTGTTTTATACGTTCGTGAGCACGGGTCTCAACTTCTTTATGTAACATATGAATATACTAGGAAATTTGAAATCTGATAATTTACCGCGCTTATTCGTCCTTTCTGACGATTGGTCAATAAGCCATTGAAAAATACACTGAATAAAATTCTTAGAAAAAAAAAAAAAAAGAAAGAATGAAAACTCCTGTGGCAAAGTGCGCATGGGCGGCCGGGTGCGGCACTCGTCTTTATGGAAATTCAAACAAGATTTCTACGCAAACGTAGGCGGCCGTCATCGGACGGGACCTATCCGTTACAATCCGTTACGACACTCGATGTAAAAGCGGTCCATTCCCACTTGCGTTCCCTTTCTTTATTTCTCTTACCGAGCTAGCATCCTTCTCTCTCTCTCTCTCTCTCTCTCTCTCTCTCTCTCTCTCTCTCTCTCTCTCTCTCTCCCTGAATTTTTCAGACAATTCTCCATTTCGCTTCCACCTCTTTCACCTTTTTCATGTCTCGTTACCGCGAAAGGACGGGCCCATCCTGTAGCTGCTCCAAGGTACCCAGAATCTCGTAGATTCCTCCGCGGCAGAGGCCGACTTATGTGGGTCGACCCGTTCCGTTTCGTCCCGTTCCAGGCCGAGCGAGCGACTTGCGTCAATATTTGAGTCAAACACGTTAAAACAATACCCGGCCCCAAGCCGAGTCCCAACGAGCTTCTCAGAATTTTATCTCGCGTCAGAAATGCCTAACAACTTCCCAAAGATTCGGGGGATGTCCTCGCGTTAATCTACTCGTACCTCTCTTCCTCTCCTTTTTTTTTTCTCCTCTTTTTTTCTCTTTAGGTAAAATATCTGCCCCGAGTACCTTTATTAACTTTGGCCATTTTACATCCGTGTACACTTCGAATCGTCAATTTCTCCGTGTACTTCGTTCCCGCAACTTTTTCCTCTCCTCGCTTCTTGTACGTTTAACAAACTCGAGCCGACCTCCGGTATTAGTTCATACAGTACGAAAAATCGTGTATCATAATTCTCGCGTATTCTTTTACCTCGCGTACTTTCCTGTCTGATGACGTCATAGACAAACACTCGGCAGGAAGCTATCGTGAAAATCGGAAGATCCCTGAAATATTTCTCAATGCTCGCCCTTTGAGGAACGATTGAATGGCCACTGTCCATCTTCCTGATTCTTTCGATTCTTTGACAATTTCTTAAGCATTCGACGGCCCTTATACGTCGTTCACCAAGGCGTTTCACAGTCTGAATGCCCGTGTAACGCATTGCAAACATTTTACCGTTGGCCAAAGGATGCCATGGATTGTACAGGGGAACAGTCGGGGACAATCCTGACCGGTAGGACATTGTGCCTAATGTTTGGACATGTGTTCCGCCCCAGTCACGCCCTTTGTTACCACTTTCTATGCATGTTTGCCCGTTTAAAATGTTGTTTTAGTGTTTACGCCACGGCAGGGGTGTCATTCTTATGTTTTTGTAAGGCAGGACACCGGTGTCCTGACACGCGTCCTTCTCGAGGACATTCCACACGATTTAGGGATTCGAGATTCAGGATTTCTCATTGTTTCCACTCAATGAGAAAAATCTCTGTCATCTCAAGGGTTGCTACACTTTATTCTTTATTGTGGATGCTGTAAGATTTTTTTTTTACTCAGATTTTACGTACACGTTCAGTGCACGAGAATTGAGGAAATGGGTAGGTAAATACTGGCATAACAATTTGTCTGTTGCACAGTAATAGACAATAGTCGATCCTTTTGACAGGATCGATATGTCATGTCCTGCCAGAGGACAGTCAGGACATTAGGACACCGGGACACACCTCAACAATACGTTTGACATTAGATTCGTAAGAGTCGCTAGGGAAATTGTTCGATCAGGGGTTGGCAGGGGCGGTGGACTTTCAATGCCAGATTCTTTGGTAGGCGGTTTCACGGGTTCACAGTTTTATATATATGGCATTGCTGCTATTCATTGATACTCGAGGGGTGGACAACCCCGACAAATTGCCCAGATAAATCTCTATGAATTACGTGAAATTAGGTATTATTAGACGGATAATTATAAGTGTTATTATTATAAATTATCAAAATATTGGACTGTGTCGAAGGGGTACGTATGTGTATATAGAACTTTTGAAAATTCGACGAATTCACATGTGACTAGATCTAGGGACTTTTTGGTATGAATATCGGAAGTCAAGGTTCTCACGATCAATCACAAATTCGCTAGGAATACGCCCCCGAAATCTCTTAAACGTTCTCATTAAATTGCACTTTCCACGGATCTGTATGATGAGCAGTCAGTTTTCGAAAATACAAGGCGGTACCGGTGAGCTTGAAATTGAAGAGAGATACGGGGGTCGTTCCATTGAAATTGAAGTGAAAAGAAATTTGAAAAAAGGTACAACACGGATTTCACGGCAATTGAACTTCTCTCTGGTTTTGTAAAATTCACAATAGTGCCGCATCCGGACACGTTTTGACTTTTGTCCGGTATTTGACCATTAGGGTTTCCGGTGATGTCGTCTTCGCCTAGCGAAATGAAAAAAGGGCATGAGTCCATCAAAAGACGCGTACAGGTACCGCGATTCGAAATTTTCTGTAAAATCAGTTGAAAAATAATTTTTCAAATATATTCATTAACGGTATATAGATTTTGAAAAATTTTACCGAAATATCCTTGGTCCTCTTAGGCGTAAGTATCGAGGACTTAGATAGGTCTGGCAACTAAATTTGGTCCGAGTACAGGACGTGCCTTTGTCTCGTCTGCTAGGATTAAATGGGACCAACGTGGAGTTTACTCATTTTGTGTCGTAGGTCGCGCATTCACTCAGCCTGATAATAAAATCCTTAACAAACGATCAGTAAGGGTTTGGTGTGCGATCCTTGAAATTTTCACTGTCTAAGGTTAAATTAATTATATTGTGAATCAATCAACTCATCATTCATTTAAGGCCACAAGAACGATTGTTTGGACGACTAAAGGGTATCAAGGACCAAGAGTAAAATTATCCTCGTAGGCTGTTGAATAAGGAGTACAAGGATAGTCCCAGCGAGATTGTGGTTGGCTCAGCTGAGTAGAACCGAGTAAGAGGATCCTTGCAGTTTTACAAGGAGATTTGTAATCCCGAAGGGGGGAAACCACGAGAGGGATAAGAGTAATAGGGGATACCTGAAGGTTCAAGGGGTCTTTTTAGGGAAGACGGGGGGGGGGATGATAAATTCTCAAGAAGCACCCTTACTCCGTATAGTCCTTTAGACTGGTAGGTTCGCGCGAACGCATACGAAGGAAGTGATTCTTCGTAAGAAAGTAGAATCTCTCATTTCCTGGAATTTACAACCCTCCCCTTATTTATCCCCAATACCACCTTAAAAAGTTCAAATCGAAATTCAAAATTTTTTTTCTTCGACCCTTAACAATTATCAATGAATGTATCGGAATGTCAGAGGGTGCTGAATTTGGTAGATACAATAAGGGTAGGAAAAAAAGCAGAAAAGGCATAAAGGGCAGAAAAGGGACCGCGGAACCAGAACCACGGATTGGATTGGATCAGCTTAACGTTGATTTAAGCCAATCAGTAAACAGTAGTCACCGGTAGGGAGATCTTGGGGTTGATCTTGTTAGCTCCCTTACACGTTCAATGTTGCGTTCAGGATCATTCAACTGTTGAACCATTTGAATGACGATAATGGCGGTTTTTACTATATTCTTCTCAAAGTCTTTCACGTATCCTCCGTCGTCCATCCATCGGTAGCAGTATCATCCGAATCATTCGATTTCTGTAAAAATGACAGGAAGTTTATAATTTTTGAAAAAAATTCCATTTAATTCTACAATTCACAGGCGATGCATCATTTATATCCGCGTTTCTTGCCAAAATCAAAGAAATAAAAAAATTATGGCTTTTCACATATTTCTGTCTACAAAATAATGTATATCTATGGGAATGATAATCTATCCGGTGGGACCTAATGATATGACTAAACACACTCCTATAAAGTCATGGCACACACAATTCACAGTAGAACGAGGTAGATGTTAGTATTTTAAGCCTATTTAAGTGTGTTTGTCGTATAATATTGACATCGTATACACAAGCAAAGAGCACGCGTACACACGTAACACATAAGCAGGGAGACGTAGAGACATTGCTACATCGGCACATACACAGTGTCACAAAGCCTAGGAGGAACGAGGGAGCCAGCAAGCGGGTGAATCAAATCGCGATGTGTGCTTGGCAAACGACGCAGGGCGTCGGGACGCCCGCGGAACGTAAAAATTCATGGCGAGACAGTATTTCCGTTCCGAGACACTTTTACGAATCATGCCACCTTCTAATTGGATAATAAAATTAAAAATAAGAAGCGATGCGGTAACCGTAATTAACGAATAATAATGACGACTAATGACGTCACAATAATTATCTTTATTTAATCCGATAGAATTTCAGCACTGTAAATTCACCAAGCGTCTTTAATGTTTATCCTATTACGACACTCTTATTTCGATTATTAATACAATACACAAAATTGACGATAGCAGAGTGCAGATTGCGATGAATGATAAGAGAGATAAGAAAAAAAAAAAGAAAATAATTCATTTAGTTTTGCGGTGACATTGATCAGCGGTCATGTAGTTCCAGTAAAATCCGTTTGACTGTCGTTTGCGGCGCTGTTAGACCGGTAGCTAAAGGTTGTCAGCGACACCAGTAATCTTCTGCTAATCGTGACAAATTACGGGCGAAAGTTACGGGGTTATAGTGGCGGGTGCCTATGGTGTCTATGGTTCGATGGTTGTACGGTCCTACGCTTCTATGGTTCCCGTGCCTGGCTGAGAATGAATGGGGTGCCAGGTGGGGCGTGCTGGCCCCATGCTGGCAGACAAACAATTACGTAACACCATAGACCATGGGATACCATCACTCGTAGCAGGGTGTAGAACCATGTTACTTGAGGGACATCTGTAAGAAGTTAAATCCTATAATCTACTGTACTTTACTAGCCGATATCACAATAGGAAAATGGTATTTTTATTTATAACAGGGAAACTTGTACATTTTTATTTCCATTACGTTTCTCGTGTTAACGTCAAACAGCTAGAGTCTAAAATCTACCTATCACCCACATCCCTTAAATTATCTCCATCCGTACCTTATACCTACTACGCACCCCCCGCGTGACTTCGCTGTTTAGGTAAGATATTTGGCTTCGCAAATATTTGGAGATTGTCTACAACCCTTCGCCGCTGCGTGCCACTCCATCGACTCTCGTTACATTTAATTAATAGTGTAGCATCGCGGTTAAGGGCGGAGGTGCACGCTTTGGCTGGGATTCCTGTGAGAGGGTCAGATTCGTTATTTATGGTGATAACGATAAGAATACACGGAACTGGTGAAAACTACTGTCTGAATATTTCTTCAAGTTTTTGACATTAATTTTCATACATCTTTTTTCGGGTCTTTTCACCCCCTGATGATTCGGTGTAATGGAGCGAATATCGAAAGCCACAGACCTTTCTGAGGTCGTAATGATCCGGGGTTAAAGGAGGTCTCGTAAAAAAACCGCAAGTCCTTTCGAATAATGTGGTCGAACATTAGAGGGTGGGTATTATGAGGTTTGAGGACTGGTATGTGGCGTGTGTGTTGCGGTGAATGGTAGCAGAATGGGTTTACCTAGGTAACTTTCTATATATGATCATATATGTATATTACGTATTACATATGTGAATGTATAACTGCTTTCTACAGGGTGACTCATGCTTTTTCGATAAAAGCATAATTTGAATTTTATGTCTATTTAAAATCATTGTTTTACCTTTCTTCGAAGTACGGCAAAAACGAACGTGAGAAAATTTAATGAAATTAAATTTTTATCGAATAAAAATTTTTGTGATTTAACAAGATTTTTCAAAACGTAATAAAATTTTTTTATTATTAAAACATCCCTTATGTAGAGTCTTCCAGATATTAAATACGAGGGGTAAAGTTAGAAGAGACAAATTGGCGTTCGTGATAAAAGCGCATATCCAACTCTTTGTAGAAATTTGAGATTTCGGGCCACCCGGTATATGGACAGTTATAATGTATGGCCTAGTCAGGTTCGGCATGGTCTAGTAGGGGTTCAGTTGACAAATCATTAACTATGCATCGAGCCGGCCAGCAAATACTCGTTACTAGTGCCTCCCCAGTCCCGACCACTACCACCTCCGCCACCATCATCAACATCAGTGCTACCAACCCTGTCCCAACCCTCACCAGCCCTCAGCAGACCTCAGCACTCCTCCGCGTATTTCAACCATGGCCCAACTAGCCTCCCCTAAATACATCGGTAACCATTATGCAGCATTATAACATCGGTGTGTGGCCTGCGGGAAGCAGGACCTTTCGATATTTTATGAGCGCCGCTTTAGCTCTGTTTGATCACGAAACTTGCAGTGGCGCTGCCGTCAAACGCTGCGCTATTCCCGGCAAGAAAATGACGAAGGGCGATCTTGAGCCTATAACAGCCGATAGACCTCGACCCGTGGCTTTACTCAGTTACGAATTCCTACAGTTTCCTACCCTGCCATATTTTGACAATCCAAAGAGCCAATTGGTATACCTGACCATTACATAACTAATGAGTCACTCCTATCGATCAATATTTCATCCGACTAACCCAGCTCATTGCCCCCTATAAGGATTATTCGTTTCAATCTCACTAGAAATTAAAAGTCCGTTCAAAAAAGAATCGCAGTCCAATTCGGTCGTTCGACAAATTCAAAAATCGACCACTGAAAACTCTCGACACAGATACGTGAATTCCAGAACGTCGTTCACAAAGTACGACTGTTTCGTTCGGCTAATGATTGGCTGCAATTTGGCGGCTAAAAACACAATCAACCCTCGTGAAAAACACGTTAAAAAACAAAGCGATCGGCTGTTTGCCGATCGGACGTATAAAGGACACAACAGTGTCGTCGGAACCGCCGACAACCGAACCGCCATGCCACTTTTCTCTATGGGAATTTCGTTGTCCGTTATTTGTGAGCGTGATAGCCGATGGTGATGGCGATGGCAAAAAAAAAAGATTTGAGTTTGGACTGTGCAGCAGCACTATCATGGGCGAGGGAGTTTACGTGCAGGAGATCGCTGGAAGAGGAGGAGATGATAGGTACCGGTGGGGGGATGAATTCCGGAACGGGGTGAATGCGTAGCATTAAACATGGTGGCTCGCGCATTGGTTGCGCAGTAGCTGGGCGTAACGGGTCGCACCATCGACCAGCGGACTACCTCGTGGTACACCAACTACTACCATCTCCATCTCCAACACCACCAGTACAATCATCCCCTTCTGTAAAGGTCACTAAATATTTCTTTCCATTAACACTTTTTTTTTAATCTCTTCATTACAGCCCCATTTCCAAATTCACCCAGACACACTTGTCGGTACCATATCGAGGGTCCCTAAAATTCCTAACGCATTTGACATATCCTACTGGGGCTGGTAAGTCTACGTAAGGTAAAAGATAGGTAATTCCTTGGGGGATGAGAATGAATTCCATAAATTTGTTTATTATGGAAAGGGTTTAGATGCAGGATGAGTATGAGCGAAGATTACCCGAGAATCGTGAGGGTTGCTCGAACGTGGCTGGAGGCTTGTTTGAGGGTGAGTTGCACGAGTATAATAATGGGTAAACACTTGCCCGGGTCGAAGCTTCATAATTTCAGGAGATTTTCCGTAAATTTTCTCGGGACCTTTGAGCACCTTTATAGCTGGACTAGTCGGCTGGATGGATGGATGGATGGCTGGTACGTTGGAAAATAGAAGGACCAGCAGCACTCACTCGACCCCGAAAGCACGGAGCTCGCCTTTCCCTTTCAGAAGAGTTTTCAACCCTTCCAGCACTCCGCTGGTATAATATTCAATTACATAGCTGCAAGTAAAGTCAAACAAGCCCAGGGGGTGCTGTGCCCGGGAAGCTTTTGCTGTTCTTGGATGAGGTGAGGGCTTGGCTCTATGCCGGTGCTGCTACTGCTACTCCTTCTGGTGAGGGCATTTGCTGGAGGAGGAGGAGGGGGGGGTGGACCACCAGGGATGAAAATGATGGGTGGTGAGGAACGAAGGGAAGTCTTTGGGGGTGGTTACGTTCTTTGGTATACAGCGAGACTATACACGTAGGTAGCTACCTCGCCTAACGTTAGGTTAAGCCGTGCCAGAATTTCCGGTATAACCTGATGGTACATGTAGGTAGACTGTTGTACGATAAATATATAAGGGTGGGTTTTGCAGGATTTTTCTCGTAGTCAAGTAAAAGTATGATGAAACGTAGTGGTAGCTTTAGGGGTCGTGTAATGAATTTAAATAGACAGAGGGATCGAGACTGTGCATATGTAGCTTGATAGATATTGGGGTTTGGTTAGTTCAATTAAAACGTCACTCTGCTATCGTAGCGTAACGAATGGGCTTGGGGTTGGGGGTTCCTATGGGCCGTTTAGTCGAATTATTGACGATGATGCGTACATACGAGGTAAAGTCGTACCCTTCTGATTCCCCGTGAAACTGCGGCATAATAACGGACGCGGCGTCGCTTCTACCCTCTTTCCCTGAGGGTGGCCCGTGATCGCCCATAACTACCCCCTGACGTTCGACTGACAACCCCGAGTGAATTAAATATGAATAGGCGCAACGGGTAGAATAGGCAGAATAGCCCGGCGGGCAAACGAGCGAATCATTCTGGTGGTTAGCAGGCTAAAAAATAAACAGAAACCCACCCTCATTGGGAATCCAAGTGATCGGTATGCAATGCCGGTAGGGGGTAGTTATTACCAAATTCACAAAACATACTATAGGGAAAACTTACTGGACGCATACCTGACACCTTTATAATTTAATGCTGTTACAGGGATATAACATATGTATATGTATCTGCGAAGCCACCTACCCCCTGGACAGGGGTGAAACGGGCCATCGAGAGGGAAAAGCAAGGAATAATGAATAACGAACGATACGAGAAGAGGATAAAGACGGTAAGGAGGGTCTCGAAAATTGCGTCGAAATGGCGGATTATCCGAAGCTGGTATTGCCACTGAAATAAGGGATGCACACCCCTTTTACCTCGCACCACGCCCTGGGAAGCCCCCGGCATCCCTTAATTCTGGCTAATTAGCGAACTTTTATCATCTCCGTACTTCCGTTCAGCGTCTCTCACGGCGTCCCCGTTCGACGCTCGAAATCATCCCCTAGTCAGCCATCCAGCCAGCATCAACGGGACGAGGCTGTGCCGTTCGCCGGCAATCCTCCCTTTGGACCGTACTCTCACCCGTAGCTCCAGCTTCGCCATGGCCAACCCTGTAGCATTGGTTCACCCTCCGAACGTCATCCCCTATTTTCAAATCTACCACGGGCATTTCCCAGACTTGATTTGTGCCTCCTTCCAAGACAACCCTTCGCAACCCCTTTACTTCCTCCTCTTCCCCGCTGAAGCTCCATTGCTTCGTTCATATCGTCCTTGGACTACTCTAGCATCCCTTGTCTCCTGCTCTTCGCTCTTACGCCTCCTTCCCCCAACTTCCTTTAACGTCGGACCTCGTTCCCGAGCGATAATGACTACCCTTAATTATCCACGTTGATTAGTGTCAAACACACATCGCAACAATTACGATCTTGCGTACTCAATAAAGCGAGCCCCTTGCGTGAGTTAAAACGCGGCACGAGATAAAGGCAGAAGAGCGCTTTGTTATCGGCGGGCTGTTTGCCAATGTTGTACGTCCCAGTGTGTGCCAACGTTGTAAGTATCGGCAGTGCGAGAACACCAGAGAGAGCCTCGCAGTTGGCGGCAGCGGCGCTCCAAAGATCCGCCTTTAGTGTCTGTTTGCGCCGAACGCGAATACCATACATGCGGCTGTGGCCCGAAAGCGCAATAACAGTCGGCACTTTGTGTGTCCCGGGTCAAAATTATATCACGATAACACCGACTCCCGATCTGCGTCGTGACTTCTGATAATAAAATACCAGCCACTTACGTCAGCGGTACAAGTGCGCATTTTTCATTCCATTTGAACAAACTAATTAACAAATATAGCAAGTGTGTATAAGATTAAAAAAAGAAATTAATTGAAATATTTTTTCTTCTCGTTCAATCAGATAAGATGAATCGATAAAAAGAGAAAGCATAACCTCAAAAGGTCGATCCAGTCGATGCACTTACTTGTAAAATTTCTAACGAGAACCAAATTACATCTTGATCAGAGGCTCTGGTCTAATTATCGTGTGTCATTATTTTCAGAAACGGATGTGACGCTCGGCCGATGTCCGCCGGTCCATTTCCGGTCGCGTGCCCGTAATCCTTGACTAGGGTTAAACGCGCGGTCTTTCAACCCTTATTACATGTCATATATCAAGAAAGTGGCGCGTGCCGATGATTCGTAATTACATGCCGGGTTACTAGTGATTCACCCTATATAGTAGCCACTCTAGTTCATATAATATTTTCGCCTACGTGAAACCGTCCTCCAATATATTTTATCACTTAACCATTTATTCTTTTGTTCCCACAATTACATTACCCTACCACCCATTCGTACAGTACCTGAATATATCACTATATCCAAAGCTTCTCACGATATCCATACCTCTAGGGTATTTTTACTATACCTATCGTTATACATTCCCTGGGGAATAATACAAGGGGTATTATCCTCTTTACGGGAATTGCAAGAGTCCTAGGAGTTCCTAGGCGTTTCGGAGGACATTGGAGGACGCGTTGGCGTCGGTGTCGGTTTAAATCGACACACGGATATCGAACAACTAGGTATATTTGCCAGACATAAACGGAATGGCAGAGGACGGGGTTGCGGGCGGATCTATGCTCGCGACGGTCGTGTAACAGTAGGCACTCGCTCAAATATTTCCCCATTAAATATTTGATCTCCTTTTTATTCCATTTATTAAAAGCCGCGAGCTGTCTACACCCGCGTACCCACTACTCCCGTTACTCCCGTGATTCCTCGCATAGAACCTATAGTATGTACATGCTACATTCATATAGCTAAGTAACCTATATATATATATATATATATATATATATATATATATATATATATATATACATGCAGGGTTATATCTCTAAGTGTACATTGCTGAGCTCGACAAAAGTCTCCCGGCTTGTCGGCTTTCAGTGCTTTTTCAAACCGATTAAAAGGAAGTTCAATTCTTTCTGATTCCCTCATTGCTGCTGTACGTTCATTAACTTTATGGTATGACGTTAAAGACTTTTTTAAAATCATTATTCAGGTCTACCCTATATCCATTATTTTAATCTTACGTGATTATAGACTTTTTAGCGGTAACAATTAAAGTCCTATTTGATTGACCGTGATCGGTTCGATTAATGATCGCGATGAACTCTATTATTAGTTCATTGATTTAGTATGAGTTTCAGTGAAAATATGAATTGAATTTTGAGTATGATACTCAGGAACGGAGTCGGAGTCTGTCAATATATTAAGGGGATGCGATGGTACAGGGTGTTCCGGGAGGTGGGGAGGCGGGGTAGACTAGTATGTTTTGGTGGGTGCTGAGGGTGGGTTCAAACGGTCGTGGAGGAGTCGGTTCTGGTTCCTGGTTCTATGAGGTGCAGGATGTGAAGAGCCTGTAGGAGGATGGTAGTACCTATACGTAGGACAAGGGCAGACAAGGGCTGGAGGGGGTAGAGGGGGCAGAGGATGGATGCAGGGGAGGAAGCGAAAGAGGGAGATGGGTTGTACGATCGAGGGGGAGTGGCGCAAACATTTGCCTGCCGCCCGGTAAATTAAAAGTACACAGAGAGGAGAGAATAGGAGTTAGAGGAGAGTAAGTGAACGAGCGGACGCTCTCTGCTCGAGGGAGCTTCACTGGATCCTCTTCCAGTCTCTCTCTCTCTCTCTCTCTCTCTCTCTCACTCACTCAGTCACACACTCGGGTGCTCTTATTCATTCACTCGATATGTACCGCCTGGATGGCTAAAAGCCGAAAAACTATCGTCTGACCATCCGTGGGAGTTGGCTGAGACGTTAATGGAAATGGGAGAGGAGTCCCGTGGGACGCGAGCGAACGCTGGGAAGTGATAACTTTCCTGGAGAATCCAACGCCATTTCGCAAATGAGTATCCCTTCTCTCTTAGGACATGTATATATACATATACGTATATCGAAACGAAATTGTTACGCTGTATGAGACAGCTGTGTTTTATGGGGTTGTGCTATACGTGCAGGTATATATGCCTATACGGGATACTAGATAGAGATCAGATCACGGTGTAAATTAGATATTTCATTTACTATGGGGTGAACGGAAAAAAAGGGAGGTTTTTCATTATCAAACTATCATGCTTACCCTACCCCTTTTGTCTCTCAATCATCTTCTCTTTTATCATTTGTTTCTACCCTCTCCTCTCTCTCTCTTTTGGTTCTCTTCGTGTTTCTCTCCGCGTCCACCCGTCAAACATTCCCTTGGCTATGCATGTCGTTTGTGGCGGGGGGTTGGTAGCGCGAGCCTCTCTGTTGACACGCAAATATTTGCCGCGGCATACACCACCACCACCATCACCATCATCACCGTCATACCCCCTTTGTAGCCTCCCTCTCCTTCTGCGTTCTCTGCCATCCGTAAACTCCCTCCCTTTGGTTCCTCTCGCAGAGTCACCCTTGTCCGTTCTGTCCCTCCGTGTCATTTTACTCACTTGCGAGTAAGCTGCATGCGGTTACATTAACAATTATAGCGACTAGACTCGGGCGACGCTCCAAGGAAAAGGTACAGGGCACCCTTATATTCGTTTTATATCTCGTTCTCAGTGTTGGTACAGAGCTACCCTGTTTTTTGGGCTTCGTGAAATCCTTTGGTGGAACCCTTCTCGTCTTGGAAATGATCCCTTCTCCAAGTTACGGGGCTGTCACGTAGCGGCAGGCACCCTGTCCTGAAGAATTCGACGGCTCTACGCACCACTCTACTTTGCGAAGCCCTTCGTTAGGTTCTAACCCTTCCACACGTGTTATCGGAACGATAATATTATTGAGCCAGGAAGACCATACGAGGTGGCCAAACACTAGGACCCTACGTGCTCTTCGAGATACTTCGAATCCATCCACACTTCATTCGGAATGGTCCAGTGCGTACCATCTCACGTATCTGTTTAGGGGTTGTAATACTTCCATAAGGGTTGCGGAATTTCGAAATGATAATTATAATTAATTTAATTAATCAAGACCTCCCACGTTATTCATAGGAACGTAGCTTCCCGTAATATAGCTTCCTGGAACACTGTTCATCCTTGACGCATCAGGTTCCTCATCTGCATGAGGTCAGTTCTTGAACCCGCCACTTGAAGGTTCATGCAGACTGCGTATACGATGCACGATCCTTTTATACGTATATTTTATATGCCAATCCATTCACGATTTAAATGCTGAACTTTTTTGAAATTTCTTCTGGAATGTATCGGGTTTCTCGTGATTAGCCCCTGCAAGCGATACAGAAAGGATTAGTTGACCTATCCCTAGCAGAAAAAGAGTGTGTGGAGTCACGGTGGAATGCCGTGCGAAGTCTTTGTTGCGCTTTTGACCCCGAACCGACTGGGCAGACTAGGCCGACTAGTGTTTGCCCGTGTTTGTCCCGTGCAAACTTTGTTTTTGCAAATAGAACCACGTGTTCTCCGGTACGTTCACTCATTCACCTACTCAGTCGCTCACTCACTCTTTTGCTTCCCATCCTCCCTTATTCACTTGTACCCTCTACTCGTTTCTCTCCTTCTCAGTTCCGCTGCTCGGCTCTTGTGTCTTTCTCCAAATTCATCCCCTTGCGCATACACGCGACAGGTGCTTCGGCGGAAAACTGGTCCAGAAAAAAACCGCTTATCGAAATAATTTGAATCTTGATTTTCAACGGTGTTACGTGCTTCGAAAAATCGTTGACGAATCATAGGAAACTGAAAGAAAGTAAATTCTCATTTTTATTCAATTTCGAGAAATATTTTAAAAATCGTTTGATATAATAAATTTGAAGAAAAGTTTCTGTACGAAATTCGACGAAAATCTAACTGTTGCACATATGCAATACCTTGAATAATATATTACATATATATACCTAGGTATAATACTGTGGATTGTAAAAGATACCGTGATGATGCGATGTCGAATGGTAGGATGTATAGTACAGTGTATACTAATTGAAGGTCCGGTTGTCGGACCCTGCTGCTATATGGCTGGGCCCAGCGCACAGTAGCAGGCCCCGTGATTAACACCTCGCCGGGACCACACACGGTGTCTTCCTCGTTCCACGTAGCCAACAGTTTCAGGTCTTTGATATTTATTTTGGAAAATTGTGTTTAGTAGTGTAGAAGGAAGCAGGGTAGTTTTGAAGATGAGTTAATGGGGCCTCACCGTAGCATCCAAAAGTCGAGATCATTCAGAAACCAAGCTGTCCATTAGCATTTATGTTAATGTGGAAAAGTAGCTAACTTCGCCATTCTTTTATTTCCCATTTGATTTTATCGTTCATTCGGATCCTTGTACGTGATGCAGGTACTTAATTGTCGAATCTGAAAATTAAATATCCCTCCCACGCAATTAAACTCGCTGAGACTTAAACAGGACTTGGTCTGGAGGATCTTGATAGTATCCAAAGGAGTATCTCATCCTTAAACGAAAGTCATGCCCTTCCATTTCATTGTCTTCTCAATGAAATCCTTCATACGGCTCAACCTTACCTTCTTTTTCTAGTACCTTTCACTATCCCAAGAGTACTTCTTTCAGTTGGTATGCCATGATCTTCCCTAAGAATTCCCTAGGAAGAATTAATCATTCTTTTCGACCACCGTCATTCCCACGTATCTCAGAGTCTGTGAGAAAAAGATAATCTGATTAAGAAATGTATCCTCATTGACAATACCAGATCAGTGTGCGAACAATGTCTGAATGAACTTTGACTTTAGGTAGTAAGTAACGCATTATAGTTTTCTAAGTTCATGGAAACCTGCTTACATCGCTCTTTGGGATGCTGCGATGCATTATGCACTCGAGACTGCCTGGCTTGAAATCTTTGGCCTTTAAACTTCAGCTCAGTAAAATACTATGACTCTCCTACCAGATATAGTCTTGCGTGTCAAGATTTATCCATAGGGTGCTTTCAATGTACTTTTCCACAATTTATATGACTCTCACGTTTCTCAGCAGTTTATTCTTCTCAATATATACCAATGTCTCGTTCCCTCTCTTCTTCCTGAAAATTAAAAAGAAATTATCAACAGTTGTATTCTATTAAAGTATTCCTATCTCTTAACTAGGAACATGTGCTGCTCTGTTTATTTCAAGACATGCATATTCTATACCTTATACCTGGTGTCATTTTCTACCCGGTATGTTGTCCATCCGACTCGTTCTTCTGATGGAGTGGTTGGTTCGCGCACGCGCGCTAACCCTCAAGGGCTCTTCACTCCAAGTCGAGAGGTAGCCCTTCTACATGGGTGGTCCATTCTTCTTACGCATGCATTATATAAGTTTAGTAAAGTTCAGCTCCGAGGACAGCACAGCTACGGAAGACACCTTCGTGCCATAAGATGTTTCCCATCATCCATCCCAGCCATGGGGTCCTTTCTAAATTGTATTAAATCTCTTTGAATTTTTCCAAGGGATGAGATACAGTAGAGAAGAATACCGATATAATATGGACCATGCACCACATGAAACTAAAAATAATATCTTATTAGGCCTAAGGATTTTTGGTAGGGACTATATCAAGTGGGTATTATCAGAATACGTGGAACGCGTGAAATAGGTCAAAGGGATCGAATAGGTATAAGAGAATATGTGAAATATAAAGTGTACGGGAGAAGAAGAACCTGTATAACGTATAGGAGAGAATCTCAAGCTAAGGTATATCGTCACGTACATATAGCGGCTGATAACAGGGGCTCCCAGTCCAAGATTGCGACGATGGTCTACATTTGCACTACAGCTAATCCAAACAAGTGATAGATTTCAGATTGAAACTTAATCATGATTATTATGAAAAATAAAAAATCGATCTCGTATCAGTCTAATCTTTGCTCCATTGACCTTGACATTCTTATTTCATTTAAAAATAAGAATTCTACCACGTTCCCATCGCTCCATTTTTTTCAAACGGCACAATTTTTTTTTTGACAAAGAAGTGAAAGATTTTACAAGATTCTCAGGATAAAATTCTCAACCCCCGAATTGAGAAGCTGGATGATAGAGCCCATAGAGCTAAGGGAGGCTGGACTCCCAACCCCTCTTTTCGTTGGAGGGCAGTAAGGCAATATGGCCGATTCATCATGGCGCGTCCTATTCGCCAGCTAGCTCGTGGACGCAGGACGCAGGAGAACGGCGGTGGCGCAGGGTGGATCAGGGTGGCACAGGGGTGTCACATGGATGGCATAGAGGTTGGTACGGGGGTGTCACTTGGGTTGCCTGTTGGCCGCAGATAAGGTCGGACCCTACATCCTCTTTCTGGGTCTCTCATGCTTCTACGTTTCACTACGACCAAGTCCTATCTAGCATTGCTCGCCTTTATCCTCCTCTTTACACTTAAATAGTAAAGGCTGTGAATACCTCTCTGTACAAGTTAGAAACGACCTCTAGACTAGTTTAACAAAATTTTAAGCACATTCTATGCAAGTGAATTGTCTTGTGAATATTTCATGTAAATTTTACTTGCAGTTAAAAGACTCGCAACTTTTATGAAGTTCTTGGGTAAAATTTAGGTTAAATTTCCTTTTTTCAACGTTGCTGATTTATACCCATTGCTATTCTGTCTTTTACCGGTACTGGTCTAACGAAACACTGATGAATAATACAGATACCTATCAGCGAGAGCCATCCTCATTCCGAACGCAAGGAATATCACCTATTTAATTATTGTCTATTCCTTGGGCGATACAGCATGAATTTTTAATTGTTTAGTGTCTCTAATGATTTATTTTCGAATATTGATATCTTTGAAATATTTCATGGATCCGAATATCAATCTTGTTCTGTTAGAATAGTTTTTTTGCTGCTTAAAAATCTAAAGTTGCATGTAACAAAATTTGTAAGATAAATAATTGTGATTAATGATAAGTAACGTAGAGTTTCTTACCACTTTTAAAATTTAGAATAAGAATTTCAACAATTTGGAATAACTAAGATCAAACGTCTTTATATTTAAATGAAACGGCGATGTTCCTTGTACGTTTATGAAACGTCTTATTGCTTGATGTATGTTCGTGCATAGATTTCATTCGACTGAAAAACAAGAGAAGAATTTAACGATGCGGTACGGACACTGCCCAGAAATATATAGTGATAGAGCAGTTGAGAGAATGAAAATATTTACACGCGGCGATCAGTTTAAAAGATTCCTGGCACGTTATTCTCGCAGTAATGGACACGAGGAGGTTATGAATCCTTTCCCCGATGAAGATCCTCAACGACAAATCGACAAATACTCGAGGGTGCGCTATATTTAAACGACATTTCGCACATTATTACTGCACATACCGATTTGCATATTCACGTACGCTAGATAAAAATATGCCACTCCACGAGATAAATACATCATGGCGGCATTACAAATGATGTTTGCACTTGCTCTTAGTTTCCTTCTAATAACGCATAAACACTGCGTCTACGAGGAACGAGTAATGTCGCACTCTTTAGGATTCCAAGAAAATAAAAGTCTATTCAGTTGTATTTTTATTTTTTCAACTTTTCACACATAATCACTCTATATGTTTCATACTCCTGTATATATTTTAATTATTTCGACTTAGAGCTTTAATTACTTTTACTTTCATTTCTACGGATATTTCTTTACGCTCAGATGAGACGTATTTTTTTCAATGGAAAGTTTTGTACTTACATTAATGGCTTTTGTCATGCTGCAGGTATATGCAAATTTAATTTAATATAGAAACAAGGATATCCAGTTGAGCTGGAACCTACACGTGGGAATTGTGGATATTGGATTTTATCCATCCAGGCTATCAATTTATTCTCTATGTGAAAGTCAACGGAATTTATCTTTTTTTAAACTCACAATTACTTATCGGCATTTGCAACGAGCTGTAACATCTTCTTCCCGTGAAATATGTACAGCATCGCCATCTAGGGGGCATTTTACGGAACTTGTTGAATCCTGGTTCTCAATGTATGACAGAACACAGAACACTCCGAGAGTAACAGAATTTGTCGTTGTGTGAAATTTTGATATAACTAGTTGACATTACGAGAACTATGTTAACAATTCGTTTATTTAAAGAACAATTGAAATCTCTCTTTTATTACGTATCGGTCAGAGTAGGTAAACTATGTTTATCAAATAAATGTTATGTATGAAAAAGTGACTGGTTATGTTTTGATAAGGTTATATTATGTTGCACGTGTATTCATCTGTCGGTTAGATAGTCACAGGATGAAAGTGTCAGGATATGTTTTTGTAGATTTTTCAAAATTATAAACATCGGTGTATTTAAATTCTGGAGGACTGCTTTTTTTAAAAATAATTATTAAGTTATTAAAAGAGAATTATTGTGAAAAGTTTAATGTATTTACATTAATATGCTAATGTTATAATGCCTGTGAGAATATTTTATAAATTAAATTTGTATTTGTTTCAGCATTTAGAACAAGATAAGTCTGCCCTTAACAAGTGGATTAAGGTTAGGATGTCTGATGAACCAGTACCTCGTTGCAGGAGCGATCCCCTTATTATGAAGTTGGATACTCCAGAATTTCACTCAATTTTTACACCAGAGCTTAATACTCTGTCAGATATATTTAAAAAATATAATTATGAGATAAGAGTAGCTGGTGGTGCTGTGAGAGATATCCTCATGGGGATGACACCAAAAGATTTAGATTTCGCAACTACTGCTACCCCAGATCAAATGACAGAGATGTTTTCAAAGGAAGAAGTAAGAATGATTAATGCAAATGGGGCAAAGCATGGCACAATAACACCGAGGATAAACAACACAGTAAATTTTGAAGTAACTACTCTAAGAATCGATGTTGTCACCGATGGAAGACATGCCGAAGTAAAATTTACTACAGACTGGTTGCGCGACGCTAATAGACGAGATTTGACCATCAATTCAATGTTCCTTGATTTGGAAGGCAATGTTTATGATTACTTTTATGGCTACGATGATCTCCTCAAACGAAAAGTTGTTTTCGTAGGACATGCATCCACAAGAATACAAGAAGATTATTTGAGAATTCTAAGGTAAGAAATTATAAAATATTTTCTTGTAACCATACCTAAACGATGTCTAACATTTTCAGATACTTCCGGTTTTATGGTAGAATTGCCAACGATCCGGATAATCACGATGAGGAGACAATAACAGCAATAAAAAATAATGTTTCCGGTCTTGAACGTATTTCCGGCGAGAGGATCTGGAGTGAGTGGCAAAAAATCTTAGATGGGAAATACAACGCAGAACTGATGTGTAATATGATCGAATGCGGCATGGCAGAATATATTGGACTACCGAAAAATCCTGATGTGGAGACGTTTAAGACGGTTTGTCATCGAGCACGTGCTAATACATTGCAAGTTCGTCCAATCACGTTAATCTGTGCCATGTTGAGGGATCAAGAAGAAGTGATGGCTCTACATTCAAGATTGAAGCTCGCAGCGTACGACCGAGATCTGGGACTTTTCATTGTACAACATAGAGAGGACAAACCTTGTGAAAAACCTCTCAAGCCATATCAGTATTTGATACTCAATCCAAAAGGAAAGATTCCGGATTCTAGGGGTTTTGTTACAGAACTATTGAAATACAAAGGAGCCATAGATCTTCTGAAAGAGTTGGGAAAATGGCAGGTTCCACGATTTCCATTAAACGGTAACATGCTAAAGCCTCATATTTCCCAAGGAAAATTGATAGGACCAGTAATGGGTGCTCTTAAAAAGATCTGGTTAGACGATGACTTCAAAACGTCTCCTGAAAATCTTATAAAGCATATACCAGAGATTCTTGATGACATCAAAGAAAAAGGAAAGCAAGTTCATTGAAATTTATATTATAATGTTCCCTTGATTACAAAACTTTTGGTAAAGGCCCATAACCTTGCCTCAAAATAAAAATCGTATTGATTTATCTAATTTTAAATATCTTTTGAAAAAATTTTCAAATTATCTGTATGTATTATATGGACTTGGCATCAGGTCCATAATACCTACTAGGGAGAGAGTCAGATAATAATAACACAGGGCGCATGCGCAAACTCAGTGTATTTCTGTGCTACCACTACAGAAGGGCGAATCCGCGATTGAGTCACACGCGTGCCGTCCTGTCTGGTAAGCCTGTAAATTTCCTTTAATTTAAATCAAACGATATTATCCTTCTACGTTATTTTCGCACGTTGGGATTCGTATGCTGACGGTCAGGCTGAACGTATCGTGTCGCAGAAATAGTATCGGGCGCATAGCAGAGGGCGCCTTTTTTTCCTTCAAGGATTCTACGCAAGGAATATAATGCGGTAAACTGTAGCGTGCTTCCCGGCAACATAATTTGCTTTCCCGCATTGCGGTAGTGCCACTCGATTAATCCTAGCTTATCCTTATCGCGCCTTTCAAAAAAATTTGTGAATCTGTTACATTTTCAGCAGCTTCGCAGCATGAACGTTTTAAAGGAATCACGAGAATCTATGCACTGTTGTACCGCTGCACCGTTACACTGCTACCCTTGTGCATGGGAAAGTGCATAAGCGCTCTACTGGCACGCATCACGTATCGTATTGCGAAGTGGTTGATTAGGACTGATAGGGGTTGTTTGGGAGTACACTGTACATACATAAAAGTATTGATAATGAGGGGAAAAAAATGAGATAATACTTTCTGTTCTACTTGCTATATATTATAATTAGGCAACGTCATCCTAATTTAACAAATATTTCATAGTATCATTGTGGATCGAACTGAGAATCATTCTATAGAAAAAGCATGATAACGGAAGATCCTTTTTTGACTGATAATCGGTTTACAGTACTCTCCGTAAGATGGCAGAAGAGCGCATTTCTAGTTTCTATTACCCATGGATGATAATAATACGACAACGTTACAATATTCTGCTAACAGATGGCACCGTTATGCATGTACCATAGCATTTTCAAAAGCAGGTTTCGAGTATTAATTTTCCCCAAGTACATGTATAAAGCAATTGGAGAAAAATACGGAATATCAATATTTTACAAAAAAAAGGTATGTTGTGACAGGTTTATATATAATTGTTAGAAAATTTATTTTTCACGTTATATGTGGGCGACGCAATATTCTTTACTTTTATAATGCTTATCTCTGAGCAACGTAATTTTCATAAAGTGTTAAACAGTTTACCAAATTTATACGTCATTTTTTAATTCATAACAACACTAGAGATTTAGGGGAATTCCAGTTTCAGCTAAATCCGCCGTCCATAAGGTGAATTTCGAAAATTTAAAGTGTAGTCTTTACATATACACGATAAGCCAGTCACGCGTTCACGATTCCGAAATGTATACAATCAGAGATTAAGTAGTAGTATAATATAGATGCGAATGGGCCAGACTAGGGCAGACGGTTGAGACCAGCCGAGACGCATAGACGCATATATGATACGTTCGTGGCTATAATCCTCATTCAAATGACAGCACACGGGGAAGCCATATATTCATCCCACCCTGCTGGCGCTCCTGTACTAGTTGGAAGTTACGTTTCTCATCCAGCCCTCTCTAACAGGGCTGAAACAACGTTCTAATAAAAAGGTGCCATGATAAAGCTAGTACAATTCGTTTTTTACTTTCGCGGGCCTTGTAACGAGAAGGCTTCGGGCAGAGATTGGCGATCGTCATAACGCCTTAAGATTAAACTGCCTTTTTTTCAAATAAAGAGGAACTGTCGTAACTGTTGCGAAACTAAAAAGAGTAATTACCTCCTTCTCAGTCGATTGATGAATAAGAGTATTACAACTTCTTTTTTAATCTTCGAAGATGTACCAACGTTCTGAAACTTTTATTGAGCACGGTTTGATCTTTTTTGAATTTTGTTACGATACATTTTTCAGAGAAGGCAAAAGCTTAATTGTACGTTTTAATTTTTAATTACAATTTTGGCTTTTAGAGAATTATAAGAAAAATGAAATGAAAAAATTACAAAAAACTCTTTATTGAATATCATAGCGTATACTTGATATAATGAAATAATTAATGAAATTACATTGGCCGGCTTTTGAAATTGTGATACTAGTCGAACTACATTGATTATAATATCTGTATTAGCTAAGTTAGGAATTAACTGTCGGGGCATTGGAATGTTATAAAAATTACATCGTCAATTATGAAAATCACAGTTTATAATATATATTTTAATATCTACTTTTTTTTATCTAGTTCTTAAACATTATCCACATTATTTGAATAAATATAATTTTTCTCTTAGCATTAAATATTAACAATTGGTATGAATTAAGGAGACTAATAAGGGATTATTTCTTAGTCAAGAAATTGATCATACGGGTACCAGGTACGTCAACTACGTCCCTGACTATAAGCCTCTAACCGGGGGTGCTTGCCCTGCAGATGAGCGTAACGTCTACGGTAGCCTAGCGATTTAAAAGACAGTCGTTAGTGAACAGTGGCAGTCAGTCAAGATATAGTCTCCGAGACAATCTTTGTGTCTCATAGAAACAACCACAAGATAAAAAGTGAAATAGTCAGCAAAAGAAACACGTTCCAGTTTGTTGGTTAAAGATGAAAAGATTCTACGACATCTGTGGTCGATACGTTTTAACAGCTGATTATTAACATAGTGAGCGTTAAAGAGAAACTCGGCAAGATCTGTAAGATAATTATTAATCTAATTAACAAGTTTATACCTGAAGACATTCACAGAATTCAAATTGATATACAACGGTTAATCTGCGCTACGGTGTAATAAACAGGAACTAACAGTGGCATCCACAGTGCAGCAGACCCTGGCGCTGCTCAAGGAATTTAAATGTTCATCACGAGAGGTGAGCAGTGCTCTTATCACATGTACCATTCAATTGTCAGAATTGGAGATTCAATCGTAAGGTCAAGAGTCCTCGAGGACTCGTATTATGATTGTCAGGGAACGATGAGACACATAAAATTTGCTGGAGTTGGTATCTCGCGAGTGTGGAGATTTGTTTGATTAAAAATAAACAACAGAATTACAAGGACAGGAGACTGATGTAGAGAATAATTTTTTATAAGAGTTTTTCCAAGAACGTTTTACTTCGAGTCACCCTATATAAGAAGCCTTTACGTAATATGGCGGCTCATGGTGCGTTACTTTATCCTTGTATTGTCCCTTACTTAATATTCATGGTCATTTTTGTTCGTAGATTTTCTAACAGTATCGATACGTCGAACTCTAATGATCGGCGGATCGCCGATCCCCTTTGTAAAAAAATTGTTTTTTAAATACAATATTCCAGTTTTTATTTCTAAAGATCAAAGGTATATGAGTTTTTTTAACATTTTTTAAAAACATTTTTTACCCGTTGAAAAATCCGTCGGACATAATTGATTCATCTGTACGGTTGAGGGATGCCAACAATAACAGCATGAAGTAAAAGTTATTTATATTAATTTGATTTCTTTTTATCTTGACAATTTATGCTTTTATTGTCTCTTTTATATTTCTCTACCTGCGTGCTTGTATCCTTTTTACTCATTGTTCCTTCGTATCCCGTGTGCCAACTGACGCATGAGTTTGCAATATTTATTCTATTGGATTAGCAAGATTTTCTTCTTTCTCTTCTGTGCTTTGTTCGCCATCAGATAGACGCCAGTATCACTTGGAGGTCTCTCGTGTTGGCACGTTTGACTGGGGGCTTTCTGTAGATGACTAATTTCATTTTTTTTTCTTGAGCAGGACATGGGGCCCTTAGAGGCGTATCGTTATCTTATAGAGGAGATATCAGGTGAGCTTATTTATTATATTAGATTATGAAAGATTAAATTTAATAAGGAGTAATTGAAGAAGGCGCATGGAAATGTGGAAGTTTAATTGAAGAGGGTGATTTATTTTATAGTTATGTTTTTTTTTTATTAATACTCGAACAGATCCAAGGGTGGCTGATTGGCCATTGATGGCTAGTCCATTTCCGGTGATTCTTGTGCTGCTTCTATATTTAATATTCGTTCTTCACGTGGGTCCGAATTTCATGAAGAATCGTGAACCCTATTCCCTACACGGTCTTATGATCGGATACAATGTCTTCGTTGCGGCAGCTAGTGGAACTGTGTTCTACGGAGTAAGTTTTTTTTTAGATAACAATGTTTATTCACGTTTAACATTTTCTCGTTTATTGTACATTGTGGCTGACGTAGTTTTTCTTTTCTAGTTACTCACTTCCGGATTTACTACGAATCTCTCTTGGGGATGCGAGCCTGTCGATTTTTCATATAATCCAGAACCACTTAGTGTGAGCTATATTGATATTATAATATTTTTTTCGTTTTGTACTCTGTTTTATCGTAGTTAACAAGAAGTTGATAAATATCTTATTCATGTTTGAAATTTTTCGAAGAAAGAATTATTATTGATTATCTAGTCAGATTATTTATAGTAGCATTAAAGAGTTCCAAATGAATAATCAGGGTAGAAGAATCGCTGATAATCGATCAGTGGCTTTTGACTGTTACTGTAATGGTACCTTGGGGAAGTATATTGGCCGGAATCATTTGAAATAATTGGTAACGATGTAATAAATGGCTGTAATTGTAATTAGACTCTGGGAGTTTAACACAGAATTGTTCAATCAACACTGTGCAGGTACTTTATTCTGAAATTCGACGTAAAATATAGAAGTTATTTTCTGGCTATTTAAAAATGCTTTTATTTGACAATACAAATTTGCATGTATCATAAACCATTTTTTTTTACTAATTGACCACATTGATTTGTGCTAAAAACAATGGATTAATTTTTACGTTAATTCTTATTTTCAATACTTTTCATTATTCCTACAAAATTATTTATTGTTTTATTTTATTCTAACAGATGGCCCGGTGGGTGTGGTGGATATTGCTCCTGAAGATGCTTGAACTTGGAGACACGATTATCTTTGTCCTAAGGAAGAAATACAATCAAACATCTTTTCTCCATATTTACCATCACGCCACAACCGTTAGTCTTTCTTGGATTGCTTGTAAATATGCTCCAGGTATATATCATTCTAAATCGAAAAATTTATCAAATCCAGTCTGATAAAAGATTTTACATAGAAATCTTGATTCTTTCAGGTGGCATGTGGACCTTCATAATGATGCCCAATTGTATGGTGCATGTTATCATGTATACCTATTATCTACTGGCGTGTCTTGGTCCAGAAATGCAGAAAAGAATCAGCCCTTGGAAGCCATACTTGACGATGCTCCAGTTGGTATGAAAAATTGACATAATCCATCCATAAAACCAAATTTTCTTATTTTTTTTTTTATTTTCCGTTTCTAATGTCCCCTGAGTGAATGTCACGAACGTCACTACTTACGCCATTCTATACATTAAAGGTCTGAGAATACATTGTTCTCGACACTTAACTAAACTTCAATCGATTTATAATCGGACTTCGAATTCAATGAGATCTTTGACAGTTCGCAAACGATGCAATCCTTAGCAAATTATACGTGATAAGTGGTTGATCCCTAGTACATTAATTTGAGCCGTCAGGGAAACATAATTTCTAGGTACTGGATAAAATGCTTCATATATCGTTTTTTTCGGTCCTCCTTCATTCGTTTCCCCATTATCCTTTTTTTCTTCACTGTTACTTAACGCAAAGAAAACCTAGAGCTCCTTTACGTCGTTCTTCTTCCGTTATTAGCTAACAGCGACGTTGGTGGATTTTTAACGAAATATTCTCTTAACATTGATCATATCATCCTCGTGCTGTTTGTTCCTTTTGGAATTTCCATTCTTTAGGGATATCAATATTTATTGTAATCTTTTGTAAAAGTTTTTTTTTAACGGATTCTTTTTCTCTTCCTTTCCTTCAGATCCAGTTTGTCGTGATGGTGATACACACGTCGCAGGCACTTATGCCCTCTTGTGAACCAACCCGGAAGCCCCTGGCCTATATATACATGTTTCACGTGATTGTGATTTTCTACATGTTCTGGGACTTCTACAAAAAAGCATATTTGAGTAAGAAGAGTGAGTAAGCATTAGAAGCGATGGGTGAGTTCTTGAAATGGATTATTAAGAAAAGAAAAAAGAAAAAAGGAGAGTCAACAACGAATGACTAGAGAAAAGAAAAGTTTCTTCGAACATTTTAAATTGTCGTAGGGACATTGACGATCTTTATCGATAGCATAATCGACAGCACTAACTCGAGATGATTCTCGGCCGGCAAGTCACGTGGGCTTGTAATTTTGTACTTTCTTAACAGTAAAATTCGTCTCCAACCGATTCGGACGTGTCTCTCTTTTACCACAATATCGTCATACTGGGCAAACTACAACGGAACCATACCATTACAAATGGTGGCAGAGTCGGTCAATTTGAATATTACATACTCGAATGAATAAGAAAGCTGAGAAATGAGAACTGGAAACGTATTTCACGTTGAAATACGTTGGAATACATTGGAATACGTTAACCAGGATATCCGGAATTCAAATGATTTTCGGACAAATCTCAATGAGAGAAATGATGGATCGTGGAGAGGGGCCGGAAGGAGTACTTGTGTGTGTAAGAGGGGAAGCGAAAGCTCTGGCTCTAAAGCTTACATATGAATACATATCATATAGTGGGCTTTTACGTTGGTACCAGTCTAGTAACAACTCCAGCTATATTCCACCTACAGATACGTTGTTACCGTATAGTATAGTTGCGAAGGAAGTACCGTGTAGCCGGTATAGTAGCTATATTATATATATAGTGGTATCACTGGATGGGAATGTTTCTCTCAGGGAAATTAGCATAGGGGATTAGTGTGTCCGTGGTTTTAAGTCGACACGCATGGCCGAGCACCGATAAGACTTTATTAAAGCCGGGCTCGTATGTATCCAGATCCCGTTTCCAAGGGAGTCCTTATATAACCTCCTGTGGAAGCTCACACGTCGAGGGATATAGTACAGTTTTAATAAATATGGAGTAGCCTTACTGTGATCCTTCCTAGCCGATTCCTCGTAACATTATTCTGTATCATCTAAAAGATATTTAACCTGATGACTCGTTTATATATAAGAACGGATAAGCAATAGCAATGTTATACAAGGGTAATTTCGCTAATAAAATTATAAAGAACAGGGAACGCTATACTGCGCCTCTCGTTCTCAACTGCTAGAAGATAAGTTATAGCATTCGCTAAATTAAGGAACGTCTTCGTAGATTCTTTACTAAGTTACATTTTTAATGGAGACACGGGATACTGTCTGGAGACCAGTTTGGCCAGTTATCCAGTTGGGAGTTTCTGTTAGAAAATAGGACATGGTAGTGTGGACCTTTGTGTGTGCGTGAGAGAGATGTAATATAGAACTAGAATAAAGATAGAAAATGGGAAAAACCGAGTGGTAACTAGTAACGTCGTTTCCGCCAGGCTGCTGCTGCTGCTGCTACTGGCTGCCGCTCGTTTTTTTCTCCGAAAATTTTAATCTCCCATTAAAGCGGCGCACGGGCTGGCGACTTGGCTCGGCCAATTGTGTGGAGAATTTATAATCCTGTACCATGAACGGGGATTGGTATCCTCCCAACCTGCCTGCCCCATTACGATCCCGTTACGATTCTCGCGATACGAGATAATTACTTGCTTAAATATTGCCGTCTATTACAGGAGAAGATACTGCCGTTACTTTCCAACTAAATTTACCCGTACACTCTGTATATATATATATATGTTCCATTAGCTCCATTAGCCTTTTTACCTGGGAGGCATATCCAAGTCATTTTACAAGGGAATTAACTAACTTGATATATTGGCAGAAAAACAATGATATCAACTACCAGACCGGTAATTTAATCACCGATGGAGTTTTATAGAATTAAGGATGAAAAATTTGTCAAAATTAATAAGCTGGCTCGTTGAAATTGTCGTTTCAGCAGATCGATACGATTTGCTTAATTTCGAAATACAAGTTATCTTTAGTCGGGGACGGTCGGGTCTTGTCGGCTTTACTCGTGCTGGGAAAAGCTCATCCAGCGGGCTCACTCGCTACAGAGAAGGGGGCCGGAGATAGAGTACTGGAGAAAGGATGAAAAGGGTACGTGGCACGTAAAAGGGTTGGCATAGGGTTGATAGTTGAAAGTCGTAGGGCAACCAAGGTGGTGGTCCTTGCCGGCGTCGCCGGCGTAGTCGACGGAACGTGATAATGGAGTCTCGGCTGAGTTTATCGTTCTTGTAAATAGTAGCCAGACATGCTGGCCAAGAAGAGGAACGGTCTTGCCGTAAGCGGCAGCGTGGAATTTAATAATTTCTAAGAGGAACTTGAGGCTCCTAGAATGTAATACTAATTTAAAAGAGATTAGGTTTGTATCCGCTACTAGGCAAGGATCACCAGCCCTCTGGCCCTGGGGATGCGTTTCATCCTGGTAAGCAGCCAGCCAACCGGAGTTCCCGCGAGGGAAAGGACCTTAATTAATTGAACTTAATTTAAATTTCATTTAATTTCGCATCCCACTTATTTCCCTTCCGTTTTTACCCTACCACCCCTCCACCCCTCCACCCTCGACCGTGCCCCCCCCCATCGTCCTGTTAACATCCTACTTGTTCCTGTCACCTACCCTTGAACCCGATTCACTAATCGCTACTGCTGCACCCTGAACAACATACTCGTTACTGTAAATTTACAGATTCAATTTATATTATTTAGCTTATCTTTTTTTAATCTCATCTCCGGAGTACTTAGGCGATGCAGTGATTTTTTTTATTTTTTTTTTTTATCTTAATATACTACACTTTCCCGTGGGATCGACCGTGTTCCGAAAGTTTTTCGTATTTTGACTGCACAACTTATGGAAGCGCTTGTGTTGGTAACCCTGGGCGTATTTTGCAAATGAGTAACGTCGAAAACTTTCTAATGACGGAGTATGTAAAAATTCGTCTTGCGAAGTCGTTACCAGGATGAAGTAAAAAAGACGAGCTTCTTCCTATATGTATATATGTATATATATGTATATATATATATAATATATATGCATATAGGTATATAAGCGCTGAGTTTCGAGTGGCGCGGGAAACGTTGGATAAGGGTTTTGGTACTCGAACCATCGAGAAAAATACGTGGGCCGGAAAACTTTGAATATTTACAGGTTCCTGGAAGCTCGCGGGACTTTACTAAGACCGCAAGCCGACTGGGTCGTTTCTCTCGCGTATTTTAAAATTTATTAGCGAATATCGATGAAATTTCGCGGAATTTACAAGAACGTTGCTGCCTCTGTTCCTGATGATGATGACGATGCCAGCTACCTCATCGAAATAGCAGTAATAAGTTTTGGGCAATCTGGACCCAGTGACTTTTACGTGAAACGTCAAGAGAACGACAGGCAGAGAATATTTATTGTAAAAATGAATGTCCAACTCGTCGAGCAGTCTTTAAAGTTTTTTTTTCCTCGGCATCTTTAAGGTCGGCATGGCTCTCGGAGAAGTTTCTCGATAAGAGGAATGGAAAGTGGAAAGAGAGCAGACAGGTACGGGAAATAGGTATAGGTAGAAGTTTACTCGCAATGCTATAATTGCATCTACATCTGTAATGCAGACAGCTTCTATTCCAACGAAGGGCATCTGGCATCGGGAATTCGGCATCCCGTATTTGGCATCCTTTCCTTTGCTCGGCCCTCATTGTTATGCAGATACCTGTGTGCAGATACCTTTGCCTGTGTCTCCGTCTCTTTCTCTCCCACTTGCACTACTCGTATCTGCCTTTCTGTCTCTCTCTCTCTCTTTCACTTTGTCCGTACCACATATCTGATATCTGAATATATATACATAGTATTGTACAGCATATACGTATATAGGATAGTTATAGAAAAATTGAAAAAGAATAAGTATAGAGATACGAGAGTGAGTATAAAAAATGTGAATATTCACAACAATTTGTGTATACAATTAACATGTTTGTCAGTTTCTTTTTGTTAATTATGGTACCATTTGCATGTAAATTATGATTGGTCCGCGCTGAGGGAAGGGTGTAAATTAATGTCACTGGGCACTTACAAAGACGACGGCCTCTACTGTAACGCCGGTGAGCTATAGGATAATAATGCTAAGAGGAGCAGAAGCGGACGTGCCGGACGGCCGTTTGAAGCTCTGCAGGCTTAAAAGCCTGGCTAGATTCGAGTTCGTCCTGGAAGCTACGATAACTGGATTACAACATTAATGCAGCCCTATTGTCAGGGGGGGGGGGGGGGGTGGTCCAGAGCCGGAGATCATGTCCATTCGTGGTATGGGTTAAAATGCCGTCCTCCTCGGTGATAGAAAATGGGACACCCTCCTGGGGTATATCTAAAGCTACCCAGCTCGATGCTAATCCGATTATAGGTAGCCGTTAATGTATATTGAATTAAAATTCACATCGCGTTGGTTCTTTGGGGTGATATTAAAAAAATAATTTTTCCCTTCCTCGTCCTCTTGCCTTCTGCGAAATACCACCTTTTAAGATCGAACTTAAGAGAGCGCGTCACGGCAAGATGGGCGGTTAACTGTCATTGACGAGGCGACTGATCAGAGGGGTTGGACATGATATGATTATAATAAGTAGCAGGGACGGCCAGGGGGTGGTTTTATGGTGTAAATCGTCCGCGGTCTAAGGACTTTAAATGTCGTTACAGACGTTAAAGGAGTCCGGGTGGAAGGGAGATAACGTTTTATTACTGGCATCCCCATCCATACCCGTTCGCAACCCTTCAGTCTGCAGTTCGCCATTTCTCTTTGGAAATCAGACCGGCCTTCCTTCGACTCGTAAAGCTGATCGACCGCCTTTTGTCGTTGTAGATTTATAGAGCCGCCCGTGCCTGGTGCCAAATTCAATCGAGTTTCCTGATGTATTTTATTTAAATATTTCTCGGGCTATTTGACATCCACTCGACGTACCCTTTAAGCTAGGGAATTTTTTCTTCCGCGGTTTACGTATCCCGCTTCCAAAGAGAGACTTGGCCATGGATCATAGGGTATTAAAAAATATTTTTTATTATTACGTCACGGAGTAGTTAATACAATTTGTTAATTACTAATCTCATTTAATCAGAGGGATCCTGTCAAATTGTACGAACGTTGGGGATTAATTAAAAGATGTACGTATATGTCTCATCGACACGTGACCGAGTGACGGGAGGAGCCAGTAAAGTTGAAAATGACGGTAAAGCAGTGAACTAAAGTTTCGTAGACTTCCAGAGTATTTTCGAGAAGCGGGACGCGATGTGTTTAACCCGGAGCCATAAAGGAATGCACCAGGGAAATTGACTCCGGACTATTTCCCGCTGAATAGCAGACGGAATGCAAGCCGCAGATACATACAATACGTAAAACGTCACTTCCACCAACCCTTTACAGCATCCCAGCCTGCGCTTCGCGAAAAGCAACCCGTCGCCATCCTGCATGCCAGGGAGTCATGGGAACCGCGTCCGGGGTATCCGTGAGCTTTTCGAGAAAGCCAACGTAAGCATTTTCGAGCCTTTAAACTTTTTCAGTTTCCATTTTCTATCTTTCTCTCTTTTACTCACCTTTCATTGCCCGCTGTCCTCCTACGCCCCTCTTATATCTCTCGGCGAGTAGTCGTTCATGCGGATGCGGTTGGGAATCCGAAGAAAAGCCCGCGACACGCCTGCGCAGACGAAGGACTAATAAGTCAAGGCTGCAAACCCAAAGAGGCAAACTATGGGAAGTATGCCGAGGGCGTCTTCGTTCTCTCGAGACTCGAGACAGCCGAGCCGACGGGAGTCTGTGTGGATTTTGGATCTTGGATCCAGGCATCCAGGTGTACCATGTGTAAGTAACGTAATGGAAAGCGGAAGGAAGGATAATAAGGTGAAGCTACGAAGCGGGTCGGGGGTTCGCGGGAGGGGGTTGAAACATCCAAAACCTCGGAAG
This sequence comes from Cephus cinctus, assembly GCF_000341935.2. Lineage (NCBI taxonomy): Eukaryota > Metazoa > Arthropoda > Insecta > Hymenoptera > Cephidae > Cephus > Cephus cinctus. The sequence goes on from NW_014332862.1 coordinate 1,369,281, forward strand.
CCCGAGCCTTCGCGATGCCGCGCGTCGCGGCGCTACGAGACAGCCGCAGAAACTTGAGAATTTATGCTTCTGCGGCTAACGGATTTCACATCGCGAACACTGGATGCGCCACTTCTCCAGGAAGCTCTGATGCTTACGTTAATAGATAAACTCCGAGAAAAGCCAATTAATGTGCATACAGGGATAGACGTTCTCTTGTCTACCGAACAAACGTTTAACTTACAGATTTTTGCTTAAAAAAACATTCTACACATTGAACAGTCCTTTACATTTTTCATCTTGTCGACAAAATATTTTCACCCTTTTCACGAACCGTGCGCTTACCTCGTATTAGAATGGAACCAGAAAGAGGACAAAGGGGTAATACGGATGTCGCTCAACCATAAGAGGATAAAAGACACAGAGCGTGGACGGGAATGCCTGTGGGCGAAAGAGTTCACGTATGGGTTCAGGGAGACAGAAGGAAAGAGAAAGAAAAATAAAAGGGCGGCGGGGGGGGGGGCATGCGTACGGTCGACGTATTTTAGAGTCAGACGGATGGTACAGGGATGGTGATGCATAGTAGAGGGAGGGGCGGGGGGGGGTTTAGTTATAAAGCTCCGCGAAAGTGGGAACAAAAATTCCCTCGTCGGAAATAAAAGTAAATTAAAGCGGAGCCGGTTGTTTAAAACGTAACAGCCAATTACTGACCTCCACTTCGCTAGCCCGGAGAGCTCGCCAATCACGAGTACAATCAAACCAAGTTTCTGCCACTTTTTTTCGCCATTTCCTTCGGGCTTTTCCTTGCTCAAGAGTTACTGTTTTACACAACTCCCCCATTGTCCGTTCTTTCTCTTTCCTTACCCTTCGTTCGCGCAGCTCACACCGTCACTCGGTTTGCTTTTTCTTTTTTTTTTTTTTTCATCCCTCACGCTCCAGCCTTTCTCCCCTTCACTTGTCTCGCTCATTTAATTCCTCTTTCTGACAATTTCCCGGCATTCTTCTCTCTTGTCCAAACAGTATATCAAGCAGTCAGCCAGTCTACCCATTCAGTCAGCCAACCATCGAGCCACCGCAGTCGCCATTTGACGTTGCCTAAGGTATCTTGTCACTTTCCAAGACAATGGGATAGAACGAGACAGAGTGGAACTATCCACTCTGGGATTGCTGTTTCCTGATGACGATTGTTACTAGGACTGTACATTATACCACGTGGTATATGTTTGTGTGTATAAATATATATATATGTATATTGCCTGACGCATTGCCACAAGTCTGACGTGTAAGATGACGTAAATTGTTTTACTTCCGAGAAGTTATTACGGTTTAGTCTGTCTGAAATAGTTCGGAAAATGATGTCGCGTAACTGCAGGGAAATTCAAATGAAGTCGTCGGTACCGATGGTGCGTACGAGATAGAGACTGGAAAAAAAAAGAGAATTATATAACTGAGACCGATGAGAGAAAAGGCATGGACGCTGTACGAGAGGAGGGAGTGGATAGACGCTGAAAAAATGGTGAAATTCATCGTCCCGATTGAAAAGGATCCATTGTGCAGCCAGCAGATGGGACAGAAGCAGAAAGTCCATGGCACGTGAATTTCGTCGTTTGAATCCGCCTGGAAATACTGCCGGGTATTTTGTTCTAGAGAAATTTTCTGGAGGGGGATGAAATATTATCCGCTATCAATATCACGTATATGCATACGTATCTGCGTATGTGAAGTATAGTCATATGTAATTAGCTCTGTGTACTCGTGACCTGATCGGTACATAAGTCGTGAACATTAATCAGTCTTGTACAAGGAACAGCAATAAGCAGGAATTCATAGGTCATAGATCAAACGCATGCACGCCCACAAATATTGTCGAGATATATGATAAAATTCTGTATATAGTTGGTATACTCTGTAGTTGACGGTTAAATGAATTTTTTGAAAATTTTCAAGGCCAACTTTTTTCAACACAATAAATTAATTATCAAATATTATTTACAAGGATGAATTAAGATGAGTCGACGAAAGGCCTTTGGCACGCGTGGATAAACGAAGATTAAAACGATAGGGAGATCAGTGTTCCTGGGTGTTAGGGGAGATGACGTCAGACGCTGGAACGCCTCGACAATGCCCGTGAAAACGCCGCGTTGCTCGTCACTCGTCGCTCATCGGTGGGCTTTGCGAACCGGCCATTATGCCAGCGTAGATTCGTCCATAGAACGAAGAAGAAACTATTTATCAACGCAGTGGGTACACATTTTACATGTAAGCCGTGAGTGGCGGCGGCTCGCGGTCTCCGGGACGACGGCATTGTTTCGAAGCTTGAAACCGTGTAATTCCTGTCTCAGTTTACCCATTGTATTCACGTTTTCAGTTCTGGGAGGCTCCCGCTGCCGCTGCTGCTGTCTCTGACGCTACAGTCGTCGCTTTCGCGACCGCTGCTACTAGATGGGAGCTCGAGAACGGTAAAGCGACGGGAGTCTGGCGACGGCCCGGTGGGCGATAGGGGGGCTGCCAGGGTACGGTGGGGCAGGGGGGAAGAAGGGACCAATATATGCAGAATACTCAGGGCACAATTCTAGTCGTCGCTCGTTTCTGGATGGTACTTTAACCTCGAGATGAAAACCAGCCACGTTTCGCCAGGCCTTGTCCGCTTAATGGCGTCTCTGATCTTCGCATTGTCTACTGGGAAAATACGGGCGGGCATTCGTCTTCGAAAATGTTGCCGCAGCAATTTTCCCAGCTTCTAGTTGTTCCCTTCCGTGATTCATTGGTTACCTCGTGTAGATGTGGATTACTCCCGTGACTACAGTTCTAGGTATTTTGTCTAACCACTAAGTAGCAATAAAGCGTAGGAAGATTAATGAAAATTGACTATTTTTTCATGGCTTGAGATTCATTGTAATTCAATATTTATTAAGATTAACTCCCCGAAGACTCCCTGGGATCGTTCGATTTAGCTGTAAGAGTGTCAGTGCCAGTCTGGAAATATGTAACTCGATCGGTGGGTCAAGGGTGAATTTCGATAGGTGGAACAATGAATCATTGTGATTCGCTCGTATTTTATTGATAATAATTTTATCTTTTTTTTCTAGCCAGAATATTATGCTGTTGCGAACTATCGCGGTTCATGATATAAGAGTTAAATTTTGTTCCTAGGATATATCTTCTACCCATGTAGCAGCATCCAAGCATCTTCCTTCCTTACACTTTAAAGATTTATCAAGGATGGACCATTCGAGTTCCTTTGAGCGTGTTCACATTGCATCTTCCTGTTTCCGGTATGTTTAGCTCGCTACGGGATCTTTATGTATTTTTCTTCGAGGCCCTTCCACCCTTATATACGTAGCTGCCTCACATGAATAAATCTAGCGGCATTTTAGATTTGGCGCGCTTCTTCTTCTTCGTCGACCAGTGATTATAGTACGGTTCTCAGTGATCCTCATGGGGGTTTTCATGGAAGTTACTTTCTGCCTGAGAAATTCTCGGATATATCCGGTCCCATATAATTCCCTTCGTTCGCTAAAGGGGTGAGCACCCCTGAAGTAATCTAGACTCTATTGCTGCTATCAGAACGGGCGATCAGTGCTGCTTGTTTCCCTTTGAGGCAACCGGGTCAACCGGGTCAACTGGGTGCAGTGTCAACACGCCAGAGGAACTTCTCCAACGTTCCCCCTTCATGAGTTTCATGCCTTAGACTTTTCAACATCCTCCAACCTCCGACCAACCGCCACCACCTATGCTTGCCTCATGACCAATCGCAACCCTGCCACTTTCTAGGATAATGTACCCAGGTTGACCAATGCCTGAATTTCTTGCTGACTTTAGCTACACCTACCCTATTTCTTCGAGCCCACTATTTTTGGTTTTTCAGATAGCTAAATATTTTTTTTCAAATATTTAAAACGACTTCCGACTACAAAAAACCAACGACACACGGTCGAGGTATTTTTCCATGTATTTCCCAGAAGTAAGTAAAATTTGAATTTTAAGGAATGAAAATATTTCAGCGACGGTTTCATCGAGATTCTGAGATTTGATAGACGACGAGGATATCCATATAAATTTTCAAAATTCAACCCCTCAGGATAGGGATGAGTTTGTGGAATAAGCGAAAAACCGATTTCCGCCCGAGGATCAAAATTTGCCAGAACGTCAAACGGCAGACTGTACTTGCTATCGAAATCTGAATGCGTAAGATTACCTTATCACAGCATCCTTAATAAATTGCATACGATTAATTCTCAGTCTAAATTCATTAGAGACATCAGTCACTTGTCACTTACTTCAGTATTCGTAGGTTAATGCATTCTTACGTCATTTTCAGTCTGCCCTCAGACTCCTGGTCGACCCACCGCATGGGATGCAGATGGGCATACCAAAAGGGCTTGTCGTATTTGCAATCTCTCTTTGTGACCTTTGCCCCTCTCTAAGTGTCCAGCTCTATGACTCACTCTGTCTTCAACTCTCTGAACGTCAAGTCATTTGAAAGAAAACGAGACTAGAATTTTAATGAGACACTCGAGGCCTCGTGAAACCTGCAAATAGATTCACTGATATCTACATTTTCCTCCGTTTTCTATTTTCTTTTAACCTTTTTCCTCTTTTCCTCCACGTCCCTTGGCAAATGCACAGTTTTCATAAGCGGTACTAAAGCGCCATGCGCCGTGAGGTCGTTTTCCACCCCCGTCTACCTTTTCTATCCCCAGACCCTACTATATAGCTATACTATATTTCCCCTCAACATCTTCACCCTGCTGTTTTTTATTATTTTTTTCTCCTTTCTTCCTTCATACCCCTTTTCATCACTTTCCTCTTTATTTCAGCCTTACCCATGGCTAACTCCATAGTCCACTCCCATCTTTGATTTCAATCGCATTTAATCCTCCCAACAGTCTATTTAACTCATAAGGTTCTACTGTGTATTCAACTCATCGGTCTCATCAGGCCACGACCATGGACCGCGATTACTCAACACTGTTATGGATACTCGAACGGACAATTACCCTTAACAAGCTTTAAAGGCTACCGTGTAATTAAGGAAATTCTGAAAGGGTAACTGAGTCCATTTGCCCGTAAGTAACACGATCAAGACTTTATTAAAACTATATATTAACCAAACTTCTTTATCCCTTGTACTTTTGAAATTTTATCCCTATCAAACCTACTCTACGACAGATTACAGTTTACGCCTTACACGAGATATTAAATAAATAGAAAAGTTATAATTCACCCTACGTATATCTGAAATCGAGGAGGAAAACGAATTGTTCTGTCTAACTAGAAATATAAGGGTGTCAATATTTTATTTCAGAATCCAACCCCATACTCACCCGCCCACGTTCATATCTACCATCCGACAGTCCATTGTAACAAAAGCATAATCAACAATGGAATCCTTACTTTTCCCAATCTACGTTAAGTGCCAATCAATTTATGCTTGTCAATATCTTAGTATCAATAATATTAATCGTTCCTCGTTGTCAGACTCGATTTCTATATTGCTTCGATTTCCCTGTAGCCGTTTCTAGCGGTGTCCTGGTTGTCCCAATATATCGTCCGGAACACGTCGGCGGTTTCCAACTGGTTTCTACCGAGATGGTTCTTATCGTGCTCGAGCTTAATTGCTTCCAAACAATTCGTATCGTTCGTACAATTCGAAAAGCTCGGTACTTGCTTATGCGAGGGGACAGAAGCTCCTGCCGGGTGAATCGGGAGAAGAGCATGTGAATCCTTTGGTGGCAGATGAGAATCCTTTACTTCTCGGAACGGGAGAAATGCACTGGCAGAAACAACGCAGATCTGTGATGGGGATATTTGGTACGTGGGAAATTAGGATGCTGTATGATTATGTAATCGGATAAGGAGATACGATACGATTATCTATTTACAGGCACGAATATAACTATAATTCAGTATTACTATAATTTCACTGAGTCTATATGCTTTGTACATAAATTTATTAACGGCAGGTAATCCGATAGTTATGTTATTATATTTGATATTTATTGATTATCTGTCAAGTTAAGTGTCAGTTCGACTTTTATTTGACGACATATAGACTCTTGACACGGACTCATATATATACATTATATAATGTTCATTCGATATTTATAAATCGTTCTACCGGATGATCATTAAAATATGATTCACGTTACGAATTAAGTAGGAGTGAAATTTTGAGGAATTGTCGGAATTTCAATATTTCGGAATAATCAGATGTCTGAGGGAGCTTGAAGAACATATAAATTGAAAAGACGCGGAAGATGTTTTTGGCCAATGAGATTTTTTTTTTCAGGAGGACAAAGGGATCCGTGTGGGACGGAGGTAGATTGCTCGTCAAATTTTAAAACTTTTGAAAGAGCAAACTGTCAACCAGTCCGTGTCATCCGGAGATCCGCTAGGATGCCGAAACTCTCGTAAAATAAACTTTTATTTCCAATTTGTTCGAAGCTTTGTCCGCGCGGGTGATGAAGTACAAGTGTAAACGGAAAGATTGCAAATTATAAAGGGCACGTTGTTCTATTTAATATTGTTCATTGATTCCTAACAAGCATTTACTTATTATTTTATTCAACGGGACTCAAGTTTCCCGAATGACTTGACAACTCGTGTCCCGATTGTGTTCCTAAATCCGATCGATCCCGGTTAATCAATTTGAATGAGCATTTGAGGATATTTTTTTGTAACACGTAACGCGATACACCCTTTATACGTTTTGTAACTTGACTATCGCGCTACTGGGGCTCTTTAGGCTTTTCTCTTTCTCCAGAGACTCGGCTCATTCATCTTTCTTAGCTTTGCCTATCTGTACATAGATGCACAGGGTATAGATAAGCCGTCATCTTTCTGGTTTTCTTAACGAGGAGAGAGAAGGAGGGAGAGAGACGGAGAAAGAGGACAGCAACGAACGAAGATAAACTTCCTTTGCAGATGGAATAAAGATGAGAAGGCATTCGGCAAACACAGACCATTTCCACAGACTCCCCTTCTCGTGTTTCTATGAATCTCTATGACTTCTTCTTCGGTAACTTCCGGCCCGCGCCAGGACTGATATCACGGACCCTGCCTGAACCGGCCATTAAAGTTTCATCAGCGTTTGCTCACACTCATTACTCGTTACGCGTTGTTGCCTTTCTTGCTGCCTCTATTACGGCCCAGTTAGACTTTTGCCATTTTCCTTCAGAAAACGAGAAAAGGCAAAACTCTCATGAATCAAGATATTTATTTTTTCACAGTCATCCCGGTATTCTATGCCGGTCATATAGAGATGGATGAATGTCTTGAGATTAAAATGGCTCCTTTTCCAATGCTCCCTGTAACGCCTGAGGTTAATCACACAGCATCCTCTTCGTCTCTCTGGACCATCTTCGTCTTTCTCGTTATTCTCATCTGAATTTATACAGATCCTCGTACTTTGTAAGACGGCAGGAAGCTATCGTTTCTCCTTGCCAGTTGGGTTCGCATGATTTTTATTAAGTGAAGCTGCTGCATGCGAGAGCAATTTATAGGGTGGCAGAGGGTCCAAGGGAGGATGGGCGCTAAGTGGAATCGTTGGGAAAGGGATGCTGGATAGATCGCGGTGGTTTGTAGATGGTCTCGGGTCGGATGCACTTTGTGAATTGGCCCCGACTAAGTCGAAAATACGTAAAGCAATGGTTGCGCTGGAAGAGTGAAAAAAGGGGTGAAAAAGAGAACAGGTAGAAGAAGAAGGGAACGGGAGTTAAATTTGATTTCGCCAAAGTGGAAAATAAGAAGAGAAGGCATAGAAATGGGTGCTATTTCTCTAAGTATATATACATATATATACAGTGTGCAGTATAAAGTATATAATGCACTAAGGGCAGACAGGGTTGTAAACAGTACCCAGTGGTAACCCATAGCCGGATGCAGTTTACTTTAAATCTTCAGGATGCTTCCGCGTCCGCTCCCTCGGTTTAAGATAAGCTACGTGGTCCACGAGGAAAACGGAAGTAATGACTTACCAGATATTATCAGCTGGTAGCTATAGAGTAGGGAAAAGGGGCAAACCGCCCCTTATCACCAGACTCTATTTTATATCACTTTTAAGCCGAGTGTACGAGCTAACAAGCTTTATCCCGCGGAGGTGTAAAAACCACCCCTAAAACTTTTCCTACCCTTAAAACTCCCTACCTACTATCCTCTATAGATATGACTTTGCTTCCATTCTTAGATTTCAATTTCATTTAAAATTACTTTCGGCTTGACCATCTGATCTTCATCAGCCCTTTTCTTGTATTTTTCATTGACTCGGCATGCCGGTGATCATTATCATTTTCTTTTGCTTTCCCCATTTTTCTCACGGGCTGTTTTTATCGGGTTTTTCCTTTGTTTTTTTTTTCCATGATTTCCTTCGGTCCGTTCAGGTATCGCCACGAGGAATGGTGAAAAGTCGGAAAATCCAAAGAAGGAACTTTTCTTTGATGCTTCGTAAAAAAAAAAAAATGAGAAACATTCCAGAGAGAAATTGCAGGAAATCTCGCGGTTCTTGATTACTCAGTAGCACTCGGCTCCCCTATTCCCGGACTCCTGGTGGTAACGCAGCTACCCGTTCGAAAGAGGGTAATTCCTTGTCGGTTGATGAATGCGAAATAATTCCGTGCGGCGAAATAAGAGGAGGAGAAATAGGAGAAGGTGAGGTACGAAGGAGGGCCGAGGATGCTGGACCAGACTGTGGTAGGTTTTCAAGGAATCTCCAAGGAGATTACCCCATCCCCATTTTCGCCCCCTACAATGAGTTTTAGCTAAACCCTACCACAGGGAAGACACGAGGAATTAAATAAAAAAACGTAAAATAATCTTTTGATCCACTTAGTCAACAAAGTCCATCTTAACATATACAAGTACATAATCATCTTCGTTTTTTTTCTTTTTAATACATATACTATATATATACTTTTATAACTATTATTCGTTAAAGTAAGTTAATATTTCAGACAGATGGAAACACGGAGAAAGACAAATTTATATTTAAAGTTGTCATCCTTTTACGTAAATCTACAAAACTTTACATATTACATATTTATACAACTAAACTATTCTGTACTTGGCTTTTGTTATTTGGGAATGTATATATATATTTACATAGCTATAAATTTATATATATACCTACTTGCTGGGGTATATTCAACCTCGTAAATAGATATAATACTATATATTTATATGCATATGTGTGTTTATACGCACGCGGTAGAAGCAGTTTACTTCACAGTAAATAGCTTAAACAACAGCGAAGCCAGTTAGTTTAGCCATGCAGATATTAGATGTTGGATTATGTACGAGACGTTGTGCGAAATTGCCGCTGTGCGGACCACTAAACTTTCCATGGAGTCACGAAGTCACGAACTCAACGAGGCACGAATCTCCTCTTCAGTCTTCCTCGTTGACTCTGACTTTGACTCTGGTATTATCTGTTTCAGTAGACATTTTGTCTCATATTATTTTTCTTCTTTCTTCTTTCTCTCCCTTACTCTCCCTCTGTCCCCCTCTCTCGCTCTCTCTCTGTTGCTTCTGTCTTATTGTTAGAAGGAAAGTGCAAAATGATACTGGCAGCCGCATGCGTCGAAAGCACAGGAGCTTGTGAAATCGTTCAGGGACTGTTTGTAATTTCGACGAAGTCTCGGGCACGAACGAGAATAATGAAAACAGGAATAATGGATACTTTGGTAGTACGTCTCGTTGTATTGTAGCCTGGTAAATATAGACGGGGCTTGGGGCTTAATTAATTACGACGCTGTGGAATTCGTTCGAGGTGCCAGGATTTTGCGAAGCGCAACCCATACCGGGAGAAGGAACGTCCTTGAGCGTTGGCGTCGTTGCTCGTGATATAATTTATCTCCTTATTCATCGATCGGTACCTGTTAGACAAATTACGAGTATTCATTGAAAAATCAATAATTCATTTTTGCAGAAAAATTTTACTGTATTATTAACGACGATAGTGACCGAGCTTTTTATGCGTAACGGGGAATAAAAGTTAACGACGTATTACAATATACACGAGTATTAGACTTTTTTCTTCTTCCTTAAAATTTATCGCATTTAATATTTATCTCGACATTTTCTCAAATCAACTCTTCGTCTTTTTAACCTTTCAAGCATCTCCAAGGATTATTTCCGGCTTGACTTTAATTCTTCCGGTACCATTTAGAGTACCCCCACAGTGTCCCTATCGGCCTCCCAACTCCTACGGGACTTGCTTGGAACGAGATCCTCGTACGGCTCTTGGAAGATCATGGTAACGATGGAGAACGGCAAGTGTTCCGAAGGGGATGCTAAAAAGGGGAAGATACAGAGTAAATTCGAAGAATTCAAAGATACAGGGGAACAAAGTGCAATAAGGGTTTGTGAAAAGTGATGAAAAAAGATAGGCGTGGAAATTAGGGAAGTTAGTGAAGTTAGGGGTAGTTTAGTTGTTTCCACTGGCTATGGCAGATAGTATAGGTGTATCTAACTGAAACGTTTTAAAACTCATCATCATCATTCTAAAGTGTTCAGCCATTGCGGTCGAGGGGTTGTTCGCCTTACCCTCTACGGACCGGTCTGCTATTTATTCATTATTAAACTACTGGGACTTCGTTAAATATATTTTAAACGATTTAATTAGCTACTATATTACGCGTACAAGACGTTTATTTGATTTTTGTAAATTCTGCAAAAGAGACCAGATTTTGTAATAATTTTTTTTAACTTGTCTCATTGTTTTCGATTAACCATTGAATTCTTCGTAGCACGGTGGCTACTGGTTGATTATTCCAATTTTAGGCATACATTTTTCGTAACGTCTACAGCCATGAAATCATAAAACGCCAGGACGGTGTAGCGTTATAAAATTTGATATGAAACTTCCATAAAATATAAACATAACTCAGAGGCAGAAAGAAAGGCAGACCACCAAATGACAATAGCAGCCTTAAAATCAAGGAACCGTCCAATGGCGGCGGTACTTCCCGAAATCTCTCTCAAAATTAAAATTCGACTTAAGCTATAATAATATTCCATTATATTTTCTTTCCTCTTACATCTTTGTTTTCCTTGGCTGTCTATCCCATGCTTTGTATCTCTCTCTCTCTCTCTCTCTTATACGAAAGCCGCCTATCGATTTTTTCGCCGGGCTACTATATCGCTTGAGCTACTTACTATTTTTCTTAGTACAATAATACTTTTTATTTTGACGTTATTATCGAAAATAAACTTAAGGATATATAAATATGTTAAGTGTAATAAATTTTGTATTTTTAATTTTTCATTTAAATATCCATTAATTCAGAGCTTACTTTTCCGCTTCACTGTCACATCTAAAGGAGGGACAGTAATGGTTACCAATTTTGTTAACAGTGAGTCACATGTTGCAGATGAGTATTCGTTACTAATAAATCCAGTAAAAATTACCTTCGAAATGGCAATGGTTGCTGTTTTCTAAATATTCTAAATATTTGCTGTACTATTCGAACTCATTCATTATGGTACTTAAGATATATTGCTAACCAGACGCAATCATTACTGTTTCCTCGTAACACCACATGCGTATACAATACAATAAGCGTTAACGAAGGTAAACGAAAACGTAACATAGCATTTTCCCGAGAAAATCTAATTCCGCTTATTCAGAAAAATGTATTCGCAGTATGGAGTTTGCAGTTCCATTTTGGTACACGTCTATAGTTTACCATTCGTATGGTAGCACAGTTTCGAAGACTGTATAACTATAGTTTTGGCACAGTTATAATGCCTTTGCTAAATGGCATAAGAGCGTAACAAGCAAAAACATGGAATGAGAAAACCTCGGGGTGAGTGTAGTGATGCTGGAGTCCAGATGCGTTGTCTTTTCTAAACGAAGAGGGGAAAAAAAGGAATTGGAACAAAGGAGATAAGCACCGGGTGGCTCCCTTCCACTAGAGAGAAAAATTTGCAAAATTAACAGGAAAGCTTCGAGGCAATGGGGATATACGGATTTCAGGAATGTGAAAAGTACGGAAGTAATACTTGTGAAAAAGTTCATTGGATTTTCATTAGTACGACGAATTTTCTACCTTTTACCGCTTCTTTATACAGAACAATTAAGGAGTGTAACTCGTTACGCTTCGAAAGGTTTTTATCCTCGGTATTACTCGTGGCGTTTTTTTTTATTTTTGTGAAAATAACGCGTCGACATTTTTCAAAACGCCTAAATCTGACGACTATACGAATTTTATGTACGAAATTTTTGTATTACGTTATCAGGGCTGGCTATGATTAGGTTGGGTGATTTTGTTACTTTGACAAAATTTAATTCTATTACGAGTTCTCGTGAGGTAAATCAGACCAGAGTGTATTTGATTTTCTTCTTACTTAGTACATTCAAGTGTCTCCGAGATTCAGAATTTCAAAGTAGCAGCAAGAGTTAGAAAGTGCTGCAAGGGTCTTGGTTGGCTAGTTGGTTCTCAGGGCGGTCGAGTCTAAAGATAATTACGCTGCAGTCGAAGAGGGCAAAAGTTAGCTGTCGTGGAAAATTACAATGTCCCATGGGAATTCAGGCTCATTACATTAATTAGAAAACAGAGGAGTCAGGGCCGAGTTCCGGTCGTCACGTTCTTTCTTTCTCGTAGAACAGGTAAAGGGATGTGAAAGAGGTAAAAGTAATGAGGGAATAAAAAATGTGAAGTTTCAGCCAAGAGAAAAGGGTCAAAGTGTGGGAAAGCTTTTCTTTTGAGAATTGAATAAAAAATATAACAGGGTGGTGGTATTTTTGTTAAACCCAGCGGGAAACTTTTTTAACACGTAAAATTACTGGAAATATATATATATATATATATAGGTGGAAATGAATTGAGAGGGTCAGCCATATTCGTTAGGGTCGAATACACGTTAAAGACTGATTGACGACTGTACTGACGGTGATCCCAATGTCGATGCCGACGCCAGGCGTCCGTCCGCAGGACTTGGCTTCGTACGTTAAATTTGTACTTGGTTGACAGGAAAAATTTAACACTGTATTATTAAATTGTCAATCAAGATTGACAATTTTCACCATACAGGAGCACCGAGGGACAGGTGGAAAGACAGTAACGTGGAAAGCCTGTAGTATGCATAGGTAAATAGTAATAGCCGAGCGGAGTGTAGGTGTCCATTTAAATAAACTGCCTTGCGGGCGAGATAATTTGTCAGTGGGAAATCCAGCGGGAATATTTGTCAAGTTAATAATGCGGGCCGGATCCTCTGTGTCACCCTTGACTGTCCCATACGGGAATGATAAAACTCGCGGAAAAGCATATTGTCACGATTTTCATGATTTTTGATAATGACAATTATTTTAGCCGAACTAAATATCATTCCCTGTTTATCTTATCGAGATTCATTGTAATTTTTATTCGTGTTTTACCGGATGCTGGAAAAAATTTTATGCAGCATTTTGTGAATCCGTAGATTACTCGTTAACGCGATTTAGTAAATTTTATGCGTTTCCTGGATATTAACGAGTTTCTCTCGTAATCCTCGTGTACATAGTAATAGCAACCCTGGTTCTAATACTACCAATAGTATTAGCAGTAACAGTAGCAGTAACGTGGACGTTTACATAATCCATGGCAATTACGTGTAATTCCGATATTTATAAAAGAATTTCTTAGCGATTAATATACATATAGTTATTATCGTAGTTAGTAGTTACTAACCGTTTGGATGTATCAAGCTAATTGTAGGTAATTATAAATCCACGAAGTATAAGCAAAACTAGTTACATATATACCAATGTGAAAATCGATCAATATCATTGAAAATGCATATACGTCATTTTGTTTCCACCGTGTATTTAAAGCCGTGACGTGGAGCGTCGGGACGCCTTTTCAGAATAAAAAAAAAAGTGGAATAAGAAATTCGTCCCGGAATCGGAGTACTCCTCAACACGAGTAGCTGGTTGCCTTGTGTGATTTTATTTAAGTAGAAATAAATTGCCACCCCTGAAATTTGAAAGAAACAACCAATGCTAAGGGTGCTATCGCGTGCTGACCGCCAAGTTTCAGTATATTGAGTAAGCCGAGGTCGAGTATCAGGGGCGCAAGTAAATTAGCTTGGAATTTTAATTCTAAAAAATTCGATACCAATTACGGGGGGTTTGCGATGTAAAGAATAAAAAGAAATAAAAAAAGGTCTATTGTCTGTGTGGCGAGTGGCAATTCGCAACGTGGCAACTGGCAATGAGCCCAAATACGTTTGGATTTTGATTGTCAGTTGTCAGTACGTGGCTCGATCGATTTGGTGAAATCTATAACTGGACACACAGTAGCTACGGCCCTGGCTCGTGTCAGGGGTCAAGTGGTTGGATACCGAGGGGTGGAGAACCTGGTGAGGTGCCTTTAGGGGGTTGGGGCTAAGGATGGGGTTACAACCACTCGGTCACGGGCTGCCGACGGGCGAAGTGAGAGTGGCCAATGCCTCAAGTATTTTCCACCCTCGGTCCACCCTTATTCTACTGTTCTCAATTCTCCAGTCTCCTTAGAGACCCCAGCTTCCTCTTTTCTTTGCCGATTAAGATTGTCCACGTAAATACACTTCATCCTCTTCTGGAAGGTTTCTGCATTATCTTGACCCACCCCTGTCACCCCCGTCGCGCCAGACCCTGCCGCCCCTTTCTTTACAGGCTGAAGGAGGGTTGTGTCGCCTTTGCGAATCACGAGGATTATATAAATACTTGAAAGAATATGATGAATCGTAATGGAGGGGATGGTAGGCCATTTTGTAAAAATAATTATTCCTAGGTGATATTTTATTTCATCCCCTATATTGCACGCTTGTCATACGTCAGTTCGTATAACGTTTGGTATATCGAATGAATAGTGAATCTGGTCGTTAGTCGGTCGGATATCTTCCAGATGGCGTTGGCACCGGTTCTTTCTAATCTCATGGAAACTCGGAGCACGGAGCGCATGAGAAACGGCAGTTTAATGAATACGTTGAATAATTTAATATTAAATTTCACAACGCTAGTAATATCTCCTTCGCGGAACTAGAAGAGGCGAATGCAATGCCTCACGGACGTCCTGCCTCGTTCTCTGACGTCTGCCGCAGTTTTCCCATCTTTCGTGAATTTTTCTCGTTGGAATACTCACGCTAGCGTACCCGGGTACAGCAACGCACAGACTGCGAATAATGCAGCTTTGTTTACCTCTTCTCACTGCAAAATAAGATTTTTTCCGTTTCTCGTTGCATTCCGTCATTTTACGTCGCGTTACGTTTCACGCTACTTTCGACGTATTTGAATATTTTTTTTTAATTCCTGTTTATTATTTTTGAATATTTCTTCCCGATCCCCCCCTATGTATCGGAATCAAGAAAATGTAATGCGGTACTATATACAAATTTTGTTTCTCTACCCTTAAATATATTTTTGGGCCGGGGTTAGTTTTGTAGGCAATCGTGCACTTGCAGTCTGAAGGAGAAAAATAATTTAAATGACGGCAATTTGCGAAAGCACCCTTCAAAGTTTTCTGAACTTTTCAGCCCTGGGCCACTTCGAAGGGACGTTGATGGGGGGCGGCGATAGGATGCGACGGAGGAGAAGGAGACGGTGGTGCGATGTAAATGGCACCAGAGGGCGGACGGATGGTTGGAAAATCACCAGAATCCATGCGCCTTGCAGGCTGAGGTTCCTGTCAGACACAGCCATAAGCCATGAGTGAGCGACTTTTTCTCATGAAAAGTTGTTCTTTTTGAGCGATCAGACGAGTGGAGAGTATCGCAGAAGAAATGCGCGAGCCATGTAGGGAGGAAGGGTGAGGGGGTGATGTACGGGGTGTATAGCGGGTGGTTAGAGGGTGTAGAAAGGTACGGGCATGTATTTCTCATGGGGCGCTAAGGGGTTGTCGGCTTGTCGCCACATAACTCTCGGGGGTCGCCCTCCACATCACGTGCCTTAACTTCGCCATTGCGAACCAGCCAGAATTTACATTTGCCCGAGAATATTTCACTAGGTCGGGTAGCAATTTGTTTGGCCGAGTGTGCCAGAGTCAGGGCTTCTGGTATGTAGGTAGGTAGGTAGGTAGGTAGGTAGGTAGTACCTACCAGGGGGTACCTAGTATACATATCGCCATTCCTGGCTACCGTGTCACTGACCTCATCGATAGAACGTCCAATACTAATCCGACATTTTTCTTCACTTTTTCGATTTTTATCACTGCTTTTTTTCTCTACCATCTCTACTTTCCACTACTCCATGGATGTCCCTCTAAAGTAGCCTTCACGGATCCCTCGAATTCTCATAAAATAGGATCTCGATTTTCACCAAGTCGGCACTTCTCTGAACCTAATGGTGATCTCTGACAATCAGCTGCTAGTACCGTCTACAGGACTACCGACAAAAGAAAGATGGTAATCCCCACTTACCTTACCAGGCAATCCAGAAGAATTTTTCAAGAGATTTGATCAAAGGATTGTTTCCGGTAGTGGATACTTTTCTATACTGAGACTTTAAGGGATGAATAGTCTCATAAGGTAACCATCCTACGTTTCCAGGCAGGAAGTCCACGTAAATAATTTGGCATAAGCATGAGAGGCAGTTTTGCCACTGCAGGATTGTATTACGTCAAGAAAGTCATGCTCCCGTTGGCTCCAGCGTCCGTAAGTTTTTGATAGGTCATCCAGTGCCTAGAAACATGGGTTAACTAAGTTGCAATGAAACGCGGTTATTTTCTTTTTACGCATTGCAATCCCATGTTGGCTCGTAAAGGATGCGGAAACGAGCTCAAGGTTCACACACAAAGAACGAATAAGGACAAGGAGTTCTGCGGTTTTGTATTTCCCCGGTATATTTTAACTTTAATTTATGCCTTTTTTTCATTCTTCTTTTACAACCTTTTGCAATAATGCTTACGTCAGCGTTTTCGCATAAATTGCACTTTGACCTTAACTATCTGACTTTTATGAAGTATCCAAAGATCCACTTGGACCCTTCATATTTTTCGCGAAGGATGCCCATATTCGTTTTAATAAAAACCATCTGTTTTCTCGATTCCGTCGAACGTCTTTCATCTTAAAAAGAAAAATTAATAAATAACTTCTCCCCGTCTTTCCAATAAATTGAAGGATAACGAGAATTACGTAATAACGTTGTTACGAGTAAAACTACAAAGAGTGACTCTCCATCCTCGCTTTCTAAGGTCACGAGAAGATTGAAGAAACGGAAGAGAATGGGAAGTGGAGCAGGAGCAAAATCTCTTAGTTCCGTGTTGCGAGTTCCGAGGTTACGAAGGAAGGATGAAACTTTGATAAAACAGCGACTTTCCGTCTGGTCCTCTTAAACTTTCTTCATGATTAGCAAATCTTTAGGAACTATCAGAACTATCAGTACCTAGAGACTGGTAGAAACGTTAATAAAAGGATCTATAAGAAATTCTGACCTGTAAAAAATTCAATAATAAAATCTGATCAACGAAGAAGAAAAAAAAATAAAAGATAATATCTCAAAATGATTGATTACGAAATTTGCCAAGTTAATAATTTCTAATTAAAAAAATGTACAATTTCTATCGTACAATTTTTTTTATCGTACGTGTGTACGATAAAATGCGTTCACATCCATTTCGAA
Organism: Cephus cinctus; assembly: GCF_000341935.2. Taxonomy (NCBI): domain Eukaryota; kingdom Metazoa; phylum Arthropoda; class Insecta; order Hymenoptera; family Cephidae; genus Cephus; species Cephus cinctus. Next base: position 1,386,835 of record NW_014332862.1, read on the forward strand.
TAAATCCAGCTCAACTTCACCACAATGTATAGCAAAGACGCGTGCTCCACCGTCTTAAGTATATAAGACATAAGAGCATTGGAACCACGAAACGGAAACTGTATATCTCAGGATGATCTGGACCGATAGATCATCCGCGACAGGCAATGAGACAAGCGACGTCTTAAGAGAGCCTGAGAACCCAAAAGCTCAGAAACCGAAGAATGAACGGAGAAACCCTACTCATACAGAGTGACTCAGATACAAGGGCGTTGATAACCCTGGTGCAACTTGTTCACGATGATTGATATCTTCTCTAATTAATGGCAGATCGATCGCATGCTCTCATAACCTAACCGTCGAGGAGAGTATTAGCTATGACGCAACGTCTTCTCTTCGAGAAGCTATACTATGCTGTATTAGTATGGTTCTATAACAGTATCAAAAGCCTGGTAGATGGTGAGCGTATTTGGTTGGTAATCAGGTTAACCGGAAACACGTCATTCTGGTGGAATCGACTGAGTTAGAAATTGCTATGGTCATTTCGCAGTATATAAACATATAATTATATTTATATGTATAGATATAATGTATATATAATTACATTTTCGACGGCCTGACGTTAACAAAATTAGATTATAACGTGGTTTCAGGTCGTGAGATATTTCATGGTTATTTATTACAACAGTAGCCTTATGTTCGGGTATACGTGATTTTATTATTATGGTACGAAAATTCCTGGCAGATTTTAATAATACCTCGTTTTTCCGTCTTTCGAGAGAATTTCAAGAGAGGTCGGTAGTTGCGTATTTTTTTTCCGGGGTCGTTTTACCGGAATTCCAAAGTTTCCCTGCTCTCAACCCAGCGGGAGCAAAATTTGCTATAAGATGCCGCAATATCGTCCCAAAGCTGCCAACGTTTTCGGAGCCGCCATCGAGGAGGAAACGAAGCGGTAGGAATGTTATTACCTTCCAATACGTTGATGCAAACATAAAGGAAGTATAGAGCAAAGGCCCCATTGGGTCGACGAGATTAGACTACGAGTGAGATCTTGGAATCGTAGAATTCCGAAAATATGGACCAATGAAACATGAAGTTCAGGATCTCAGAATCTTAAAAGTTGCTCAGGACAAATTTTTATCTTTGATTGTTTTCAGCAAGCCATTGAGCAGTGAGTTATACGAAATTTTTTAAATTTCTCCTTTTTCAATGTCTTATCGCGACTTCTGTGTAGCCCTCTGACTCTGTTCGCTATTTTCCATCCACACAGCATCCCATTATTTTTGGTTCGATCCTAGGTGAGAAAATTGAGATAAAAATGAGAGTGGTGACGCTGCTTGGTAATTTTCAGTATTTTAAACTGAAAAAGGTGAAAATTCGTTCCGAAGCGCTTTTAGCGTTCAGCGCTAAACGCGATGCAGGGCCAGTTTGTTCTGCGTATCTTCGCGGCCGCTTTTTAGCATTTATGTAAATAACAAACGGCGCATTATGTAAAGTCCTCTCTACCGCTACACGCGGCCAAGACAGGCCAGTACGGTAATACAGATATGCGTATAGAGAGAATCGTGTGGACCGTAACCGAAGTTTACTCTGGTATTACTGTATATGCAAGTACGTGTATACGTTTGACATGTCTCACATGTATACTTTACAGGTGTGTTCTGTATGCCAAAACCCACCCGGAGCTTTGCCTGGGTTCCACTAAGCGGCTTTCTCATTGTAGAGGCCCATAGGAGCTTTTGACTCCGGTCGTGTCTCTCGTATTTCTCTGTTATCATCGTAATTCCCGTTTTGAATTTCAAACAGAGAGATTGAGCATTTATCGATCGTTTATAAATCGTGAACGGAGTGCGGTGGTTTATATTGAAAGTATAACAAGAAAGTCCTCCGCTCGAATAAAGCAGAAGAAATATAAATCTTTTGAATAGTTTTTCATACGACAAGAGATATTATCGAATTCTTGATAAAATTTATAAATATCGTTACTTCGATATATCTTACAGATTTACATCGTCTCCTTCGATAAATTCAACAGATTTTACGTCGGTCAAGATAGTCTTGGCGTCATTCGATTTTACGGTTTTACGCCGGTGTTAATTTATTGATTTCCGTTTGTCCTTACAGATGATCAGCCTTACGACCAATGAAACGCTCCTCGAGGCCATTGCCGAATCTGATAAGGAAATTTAGATGCCGTTACGAGGGTTGAAATGTTTGGGGTAACGTTGCTGAAAGCTTCCAGCTGAAATAAGAGCTTATAAAAGTCGACGTGATATGAAGAAACGTATATATATATATATATATATATATATATATGCGTTGTATACCATAAGGATGCTGAAGAACTACGAATCTCTGTATATTTTAAGGAAATAAAGCGACGCGAGAGAATAGATTTACCCGGACAGTCAGGGGTTGCTAGGGGTTGTCCTAGACAGCCAGCGAGCAAGTAGGGGATGGTCACACATATGGCCCTTTCCAATCCACTTATCCCGGCGGCATGCAAAGCTGTGCAAAAGTCAGGGTGATACAAAAAAAAGTGGTTGGCGAAAAGGGGTGAAAAAGTCCGAGGAAGAATAGGGGTTGCCAGATCAGTCGGGACTTGATATAATCCGACAAAGCTACGAGTTCCGGTAGATTAGTGGATATAACCACGAGTCTCCAGCAACGTCCGTACACACGCTGGCATCGCTTGCACGTGTACGGAGGTTGACAATGAGTGGGTGAATAGTGTGAGTACGAGTTTGGAATATGAGAGACTCGGCGCGAAGGGATGCTGAAGAGAGGGATAGTAAAATGTGTGAGGATATAAGTTAGGGGTTGGCTCTGGGAACGATGGTAACGTTGGTAGCACTGTTGTCGGTAGGGCCAGGGGATGGTTTTGCAACCCGAACAGCCAAGCTTCCATTTCCGTGCACAACCGGCCGCCCGGCGTCTGTCTACCATTTCTGCAAATTGCGCCCCCAGACCCAGTTAGCCCACCCCCTAACCAGCCAACTACCCCACCAGACAGTCAACCCGACTGAACTGAACCGCCGGTTTGTTCGCTCGACTGTTCATCTATACACACTGCGCCCTATGCGCAATAGCATAAGCAACGTCTCATCAACTCAAATATGTACATTAACTTGGCTATTGCAGACGAAGTTATCATTCTCCTTCGACTCCTTCGTCTTTCATCCTGGTTTGAGCTTGCAGTTGCATTAATAACCGGTACCACCCCTGCGTGGCAAATATTACATCGGATTATCAAATTGGATTATCCGAATTACATTCATCCCCATGAACTTATATAAATGTTATACAATTATTTGGCACGTGGAAAATATATTACTAGGCTGACTTATTATATTATATCTGCCGTATTATAGAGGGTAGATTATCCATGCCGAGTTGTGCTAATTTTCCCGCTGACATTAGTAACGTTAACCATTTTCAAAATGGTGAGGGAACTGTCAGAGAATCTATGATAGGGGATAAGGGATGTAGAAGCGAAGTTCCGCGAGGGTAGTAGATTACGTGAATGCCTCGGGGTCGGGATTGGAAGTTGAGGGGTTGCGAAGGAGTTTACCGATACGCAGTATAGCAGAAGACTGTTTAAGGTGCATCGCGCGATGCTCCAGACAGTCATGGCTGTAGGGGTAGACGGCACGTATCGTGATGGTGTTCGCAATCGCAATCACTAGACGGTTTCTTAAAGACGTTATCGTCGAGCGTGAAAACGAAGTTTCCGATAATAGAAGTTTCAGGAAGAGGTCGAGGAACGATGCTATTGACGTCCAATCCAGTGAAGCCAGCATGAAAATTCGTGTAAGAGTATAATTTCTGCCGAAGGGAAAAGCAAGGGTTGTTAACGTTGATCATGAAAGGGCGAGGAGTGGTTTCTGGATGTAAGAGGTATTTCTGGTGACGTTCACGAGGAAGCTCGTTCACGTTTCGTTGCACGTTTTTACGAACGTGCTAGTCCAATATATTTAGCTCGCATTTAAACAGCCGAGAGATATTAAAAAGTTAAGGCTAGGAAAAAGGTAGCTGGTGGCAGTTGGCAGCGCGCGAAGGATATATAAGGGAAATAATATCACTCCCGAGCGAAAAGCGCTGTGCTTTTCGTTAGGTGGGTGACTGGATGGTTGGATGGCTGGTTTCTTGGATATATATATATATATATATATATGTATGTATATGTATATGTATATGTATATAGTGTAAGGATGGCTGAATGGCTAGATGGGTTAGGTAATATAAGGAGTTGTGTAAAATGGGGGATGAAGGCGAACGAGGATGACAGTAGTACCAGGGCGAACGGGATGAAGCCGTCGTAGCGAAGAACCAAAGGAAAATATAAGAAGCTTCTTCATTTTCATTAATAAAACATCTTGTAGAGTAAGAAGTGAGGCTGGCGTATCTTGTGGAAGA
>NW_014332862.1:1391433-1396175 GCF_000341935.2 Cephus cinctus
TGGTGGGCGGGTAGCGGGTGGTGGTTGAAGCGGGGAAGTTGGGATGCTGCTGCGACTGAGTATTATGGAGAATTGGCAAAGTGAAGAGTACCATCGGGGTGGTTTGCGACTATTTCTGAATAACAACGAAATGCAAAGCAGCAGATACTCGAGCGTTTTTCGTTCTGCGCCATTCCTCACCCTCGTCTCTCGGATGCTCACCTCAACCTCCCGCCGCAACCATAACCATCAACTTCACCATGCCACACTTCCTCTTTAGTTACCAGCGACCCTTCTTTTTAGTTCCTTCGCTGTCCCACAACCCCTTCCTCTTGGAGACAGCTCCTTTATCTTTATCTTATCCATTTATCCATTTTTATTTCTTGCTCCTATTCTTATATATCATATATGCGTATATGTATACGTATATATAGATATATGGAAAGGGTATCGTAGCGAGACACGCAATATATCTATATTGATATGTACTTACGTATATACCTATAGGGGTAGTATACATCTCTAGCATAGCTATAATAATACCAAACCGCGTTCACATGGAACCTCATAAATGTCCCGAGCAAGTGTCGATTTTCTCGTTGGTCGTTGACGTATTTCAACTTTACGAGCCGACCTGACAGACCGAGATTATCTCGTATCGACACCCCTTTACGTTTTTTTTTTTTTAACGACAGCACCCCCTACGTCATGTCTATCCCGATCCCCATCCCTTATTCCTTTTGCGAAAGATGCTGCTGAAAGAAATTTTCATAGTGCCGCAGATGGTAGCGGCTGGTATAATCCATTAACTTTTTGTTTTCTAAAATAAGGGACAGTAATCGTTGTAAGCGATGAAACTTTGAAAGATTGTTTTTCTTCAACCCTAATGGCCGTTTACCCTTTTTGCCTTGTTACGTGTCTTCTGTCCCACTCTTGTAACTTTCATTTGTTTCTCCGCTTGGTTGAACGTTAAACTTTGACTATACAGATCCGCCCTTTGAACTGATTTCGACCTGAACGAGAACGAGAATCGGTGGCTTTCATCCCTTGAACATAAAGGGCGGATTCATGGTTGCGAATTAAATAAAACGAAATCGCTCGTTTTCCGTTTCTCGGCGACTCCGAGTTTTTTTTTTCATGGAAACGAGGCGTGACCAATCCCTCCACAAATCAGTCGTTCGCTGGCTTAAAAGGCGAAAAGCATTTTAACGAATGGATTCAATTGATTCAATACCCTGGCCCGTCGCACGCCCATACCCACCCTCGTAATTTCCATCCCCCAAAGAGTGCCGACACTCATTCCTCTGAAGTTGAATTTTCCTCCCTGACTCTTTGTATTGGAAAAATGACAAAGCGGTGAAAATCGTCCTAACCAGAAGCACGAGAGGGTCACTTCATTCGCAGCTTCTCCTTATCAGTCAAATTCCTATTTCGTACGGTGTCATCGTTATTATCGACCGCCGGCAGCCTGGAAATTGAAGGGATGCTACCAATCGAGGAAATCATCCCGCGACGATCGTAAAGCTAATAGTCGCAGATCCGGTTTTGGGGGATGATGACTTTGATTTCCGTCGTACAGCATTCCCCTATCCCGAACCAATCGGAAAGCCCAGTCTGTCGGGAGACAGTAAGAGCAATAATAATATAAAGCTATACGTTAACCGAGGCCGGGCGCAGGGTGCCTGTCCCAGCCCTTCGCCCCTCCGTTTACCCATACAGATATGCATATTGGATAATATGCGAATGGGAAGGGCGATGCGGGAAGGGATGGAAAAAAAGAGAGAATTGATGACTGGCCGAAAGGGTAGCACGTATTCTCGCACGTTGCCATAGGCAGCAGGGGTGGATTTATCACGCGAAACGTGATCCTCGTATAATCCCCCCATATTTCTATTTTTCTATTTACCCTTGCGGCACCCACCCCGTGTTTACGATGTGTCTAGTCGTTCGATAAATAGACGATCTTACCACCGAGAAATTTCGCGAAAGTGCAGTGAGCGGAAGAAGTAAGGAGAAAGAAATGAAAAAAGTAGCAACCATGAACGGACTATTAGACCCACGTATCGAACCTTCTATAAGGGGTATTGAAAAAAAGACAGTAAAAAAGGTCAAACACCTCTTGTCAATTTTCCCATAGTCATACTAAAACCCTACCTGGTTACCTTATCACTGCCCTTACTCCTTCATCCCCTTGTCACTCTAACCTCACTTGCTATATTTCTTCCTGAACTTCGTTCGCACACGACCTCACCTATATTCACACGGGTGTGTACCCGAGACGTCCGACTAATTCGCACAGCGTCACGAGAGCGTAACGCAAATATGTTCGCGGAAACTTTAGTTCAGTTTAGTCTCTGCTCGCATTATGCTGTTATCGTATGCCGTTCGCCAACCGAGTATACAGTGGGACGAGGCCGGGGATGAGGTAGCAGAGAGGAAGAAGGGTAGTTGCAGTTTTGGCCATGGAAAGGGTATATGCCAAGGTTGCACGGGTATATACTTGGCCGGGTGGCTGGCTGACTTGATGGGTGGCTGGCTGTTTCGCATCTCTCTCCTTCGTACCAGGAGCCACGTTCTAGCGAGTTGAACGAGGTAACTGCTTATGACGTCATAACCAAGCTTGCGAAACGTCCGACGCTATGGGGAAGTCGGTACTCGACGTTTTCTGGCGCGGGATTGTGGGGGAGGGGAGGGGGGGAGAGGAGGGTGTACTGTGCCTTTCATAGTTGAGGGCTAGCAGGGTCGGTGGCGTGTTTGGTACAGGGAAGGATTCTGGGCACGATGGTTGGGTTCCTATACGCTGCGAGCTAGAAGGGTCACCGGAGCGTGGAGCAGCAGGTGAAGACGTTTATACGAGAGACGCCTCGTGTTGGCTATGGTGGCACAAAACTGTCTAGCGCAAACTCGAATGTGCCGCACAGCTGCAAAGTACTGCATTTTCCGATTCCCCGCGGCTCTTGCCACCTCGAACTTCCCTAGGGAATCCGAGCCGAGCCACTTGAATTTTCATTTTCAAATAGCCTCTGCACTTCGGTGCGAGGTGTTATCGATGGGGAGTTTGAAAATCGAAATTTTCACTAAGACATTTTTCAAATGGCTAGTCCAATTTTTATATCGATTTATTATACCCATGCATACCCGTGTTTTGTTCGATAAAATTGTGTTTCGCTGAACATGCTTATTTTATGAGGTTGACCTTTCGCGATTTGAACCCTGTTGGTTCGCGCTTGAACTTTTTACTGGTCTCAGCTTCGTTTCGTTTTTCTAGCCAATTTAGAATAACGAACGACGCGCTTAACGGGTTTTACGTCGATTTAAGCGGAGGAAATGAAGGAATGAACTGTCAATGCGTTACCGGCAAAATAGAAAAGGGAGCTTTAGCGAAGCCGTCCGGTCGAGTTCGCATTTCGGAAATGTTACACCCTGTTTCTTGGCGAGAGGTTTACACAGGCAATATAATTTAGCGTAGCGCCCGTGTTCAAGCCGGGCAACTCTATTTGCTTTTGTGTTTTGCGGTTGTGGCGTTTCGTGCGCGTTTCACTGATCGCGCTTAGCTGGCATGTATAATTTGTTCGCGAGTCCATTTCGATTTTACGGCCGACAATGTTTTTTACATGTTTTACGTTAAAGAGGGGTTCTCCACGCGGGATTTACGCAGCAATCTATTCGTAATTACGGATTTTCATCGCGGCTAATTATTGTTGCTGATTCGCCTTATCATTATACATACTGACCATTCGTACACAAATGTCTACTGTATCTTTTATGTAAAAGCACTGTATGTAATAATCATTGAACAACCTATGCTTTATTTATTATACCATACCCTATAGTCCATTTTGGATAACTCGTTATACTTGGTACATCATTATTAAAAAATTACGAGCTTGGAATAACGAGTGCAAAAAATTATGCGTGTAAAATAATCGTCAAATTCTTTTTTTTTTATTTTTGCACAAAAGTGTATATTGTAACACATAGAAAATACAGTAAGAACAGATACAAACCGTACACGAGCGATAAGCAGATAACCTATAATATATCAGTCACAGAAAAAAACAGCCGGCCATGAAAGAAAACGTGGTACGTAAGAAAAATGAGAAATGGTGCATTTATGATACTAACAAATAATAGAGTATAAGAAATATAATGACATTAATGAATTAATGACCAAAGGTAAAATACAGACCTAGCAGTAAGGAAGGACAAAAAGAATGAATAATAACAGTCACGAGTCACATAAGAATAATAAAGAAAGGAAGTAGCATGCAGTAAAAAAAAAGGTCCGTCACGTGGATTCGTAATTCCAAAACTGTTGCCGAATCCTAAAAGACGGGTCGATGAGGGGCTGAGAAAAAAAGAATAATAACAAATAATAACTCGATCAAAGAAGAGTACCTATCTAGTTATCCAACACAGCACAAGGGAGAAAACACAGGGAGAATCCGAATCGATAGAGGTGAAATCGCGTTGGCGAGGGTGCAATGCGGCAATGGCCCTCCGGCCCACCCCACGCACCCTTCTCTCTCTTTTGGTGTCCCTCGTTCTCTCGTTTTCTCGTTCCCCGGATCCTCCGCTTCTCCTCCCTCGACGTTACCCATAGAATCCAGAAACTCACCCTTATTCGAGGAAACCAGGAAGGAAAGGGTTCCTACCGCGACGTGGTCTCCCGTCTACCGCTTTAATCAGCGGTTTTGGCTGGGCGTGCTTGGACGGGACGAATCGGGGTTGCAGCTAATTTAATATCAACCTCCATATCCCCC
>NW_014332862.1:1396411-1429419 GCF_000341935.2 Cephus cinctus
CCCCCGCCCCCCTGCACTATCCTTACTGGAAGAATGGGGAAGAGAAAACGAATGACTAGCCGAGGGAGGAAGCATTTGCGAAGGGTAGAAAAATATTGAAAGGACATAAGGTACGCTCGAGTTTTCTTTACTCTTGGACTTCCTGCTGCAATTTCTGGTAGAATTTAAAAAAAATAATATCCGAATTGTCATATTTTCTGCATTTATAATGCTAAACTAAATGACGAAGAAAAACATGACTACGTAGGTTAAGCGAGTATAACTTTGATATCACTAGGACTTATAATAATAATAATAATAATAATGATATCAAGATTGGAATAGATTCAGGAAAATTGATAAGAGAACCAATCAGAATGATATCACTCGAATGAGAGGATTCGAATTTGATATGGCACTGGAATCTCTTGAGTGTCTCTTTCTATTTTATTCAATTCTATTCTATCGTTACTGCCGCGGTACTAGTGGCAATAGCCAGTGACCAGATATATACATATATATATATATATATATATATATATATATATATATATAAGCAGTCTCGTAAACGTTAAGCGTGAAGTGACCGTACAATATTCGGTATATCCTGAACATCCCAAGTATTCCGGATAGTAGTTTGAAATCGATGAAATGTTCCCGAGGTAGATGGATATGAAAAAAAAAAAAAAAATTGCGACACGCATCTAATCTGGAGTAAGGTGCAAGAAGGAACTACGGTAGATTGTATATATAAGGGAGCGAAAGTTTCCAACTACGGTTGCCATGTAAGCAGTCTCGTAAACGTTAAGCGTGAAGTGACCGTACAATATTCGGTATATCCTGAACATCCCAAGTATTCCGGATAGTAGTTTGAAATCGATGAAATGTTCCCGAGGTAGATGGATATGAAAAAAAAAAAAAAAATTGCGACACGCATCTAATCTGGAGTAAGGTGCAAGAAGGAACTACGGTAGATTGTATATATAAGGGAGCGAAAGTTTCCAACTACGGTTGCCACTTTGGTGTTACTGGACGTAGTGACGGCACTGTGGGACGTAATTACCATGGAGCAGCGCGTCACGCCTAATCCCCTTTACAAAGCGTTACTCGCTAATGGATACGAGGCTGCGGTGACGACGTCGACGTCGGCTAGGTCGGCTCGTTACTCTGATGTCGCACGAAACGATCCTGAGCCTCCTTTAAAACGTATTTCTGTACGTATTGTCGTGTTGATCGGAAGCGAGGTCAGTGCTCCTAGTTACTTATTAAAGATGCCCAGTATGACTGACCTGGACCAACTGATATCGATCAATGGGTTTGGTACAGTAAAAACATTTATGAGCTCAGTAGTCGTGAAGTTTTCTCCACTGACCTCGGCAGTAACGGGAGCATAAATTTTATAGGGAATCCAAAAAAAAAAACTAGAAAAAGACTTGTTAGATATTTTGAGATGTGAAGGATGGTCGAGATATAATGCACGAGGTTGAACCGGTAGATGCGATTGGAGTCAGAAGGTTCTCTCGTTATTAGAGGCTCCTCGTCATTTATGGACGCCGTTGAAACTTTAGCTCGTAAAATCGAACGGTCCAAGTTACAGGGCTGCCACGGGGAGCGCCATATAAAATACTATAATGCCGGTAGACGCCGATTGGAATCAGCCGCGGCCAATTTGGCCCGCGACCAAAATCTCCCATATGGAAATCGACTTGCGGAGGACCAAGGACGGGAGATCATCAGGAGTCCTGATTTTGATGGCGGTAACACTATATTGAGAATCAAGGGATTATCGCTGGATACCATGCTATTATGCTATGAGAAATAACTACCCTTAAATTATAACCTTATAACGCTCCCACTATAACCCGTATAATGAACGCGAAACTGATATTAGGCAATCCGAAAAAAAATTCCCTACAATACTTTTATTTGACAAAAAAGCCCATGGCAATCATTTCCTCACTTTTTTCAGTTCTGCGGTTTAGGGATACCGGAAATGAAATATCTTCCCCTGAGGTAGTACGTTGGTTCGTTTAAAGAGTTGTTGCGAAGTGGATGCTTGCGATTAGATTTGTTGTCACACTGGGAGCAGCGGAACAGTCTCAGTAGGTTATACAGTGCACGGAAGCTTCAGGATGGGATGTATCTCTGTTTTCGGTAAATTCGTAGTTTCTATGAACGGACTAATACCATGATGGCTTCGAGCTAATGAGCACGTAGTTAGTACGAGACTAAAATTGCGGACGAGCAGGTTGACAGAGGGTACTGTGGGTACTGTGGGGCTGGGAGCGAGAGGGAGACAGAGGGGGCGGATGGAGAGTTAGCCTATATGTAACATAATGTAAATATATATATATATATGAAATATATCGTAAAAAAGAGATAAAGGAACCGATACAATAGAATGTGGTCCATATAAGATTGAGAAGTACAGAAGGGTCGTTTTGATGATTGAGCAGCTGGACATCAGTATCAAAAGGCAAAAAGATATTTACAAAGCCGATCGTGAGTTCGACAGATCGATATATCAATCGATCGACAGATCAATTATTAGAGACAGTTGCGTGTCCGCCGCGTAATCCGGATGCTGCGAAAAGCGGATTGACTCATCCCCTTGGGGAAAAGTAATACCGAGCTTCGTGTGACAGACGGCACAATGCGTGCTCAAATGTTTTCAAGTAGAATTTGTATGAGACCTTTTGAGCGGTTCTGTAGTCCTCGAGAAGTTCCGGAAAATATAACCGAGAGAACGACGTCAAAGTCGACGCAAAATTAATGCAGACGCCGTAGACCTCGACGCCCGAGGCACACTCGAGCGTTAGTAGGACTCTTCTGTATTTTTTTCCCTCTTTAAAACTGTAATCACTCTTGGCGCCTGCACCTAGTATATTTTTTAACTGGGTGTCTATGAACCGTACGAAGTATACGTTATATTGTAGATCATGTAGATTGTATAAATTTCAGATCTCGTTATAATGTCTCAATATATTACTTGTATTATTATTTTTTTATATTACAGCAATATGTATGAATATCAGGAAATTTTGTAATAGAATTTTAAGGGTGGGTTTATATATTTGTATATGGCATATATATTTATATATACAGGGAGAGAGAAAGTTAAGGTAGATTTCTCTATGGGAGAAATTCGGATTGGGTAAATGCAAAGGAGTTGCTGGTTGAGTATTTAGGGATGAAGGGTGACTTCACGAGGCTCCAGCTAATAACAATAACAAGTTTGGTTCTGGCAGAGCTAAGACCTACGAGGACAGATAGAGGCATATAGGTTCTAGGTGGGAATAGGTCTTGAGATAAGCCAGATTTATGTTTAGGAACGTCAAGTATGGTGGCCTAGGATTGGTTCGCGAATATCCGTCTGTGATCCGAATCCTTCCGAACTATTCCGAAGCTGCTCGGTCTCTCCTAGTTTATTGCCAGGCCTTAGACGATTCTAGAGTGCTATCCCTGACCCATTCACCCACCCTATACCCAGTCACAATTCCATCCTGTTGGGCGAGACCTTCTCTAAACGTTCTCGGCTGGAACATGTTCAAATAACCAAAGATTTCTTAAGACTCTCTCTTCTCCTCTTCTTTAAAAAACAAATTTTTTTTTTCAGAAAAAAATTGTGGTCCGATCAATTTCAGAACCGTACATTGAGGTACAAATGTAGCTCAGAGAGATCAAACAATTGGTTGACGGTTCTGTAGTTAAAGATAGGGAAACAACTTAGACTGGCATCTGGTTACAGTACTGGTCTGTAATGAGATTTGGGATTATGAGTGAGAATGTACTCCAGAGAGAAAATTCTGGGGGTCAAAGGTTTACTAATGAAGATTTAACCTCTTGGCCCTCCAGCTGGTGCATCCTGGTGTCTTGGTCATTCTGTTCTCTTCGATAAAGAGAGTAAAGCTTCACATTCATCTTACGCGAGTAAAGTAGTTTCCTTAACGTTAACGACGTATACCTTAGTTGTGCTTGGTTCTCTTTGACCCTAACCTAACCTCTTTTCATATATACCCAGCCACCCTTTACCACCATTGTGAAACGCTCGGTCCAGATCTCAGAGGGTGGACGAACTCTCGTGAGAATACAGCTCGACTTCCTTAGAATTTATTACGGAAAATTGTTCAGGGAGAAGAAAGTAATGGAAGGCAATATCCATTCTGTGATCCTCTCTCTCTCTCTCTCACGCACACTCAATTGTTCTCTCATCTCTTTTCCCTTAAATTTTCAAAGTCCACGCCACGCGATTTACGCCCTTAACTCGAGAAAAACACGTCAGCTGGAATTCCCTATGAAATTCTGACCTCGTCTTAATAATCACGTGAGCTCATACCTAATTGTATAATTAAGTATAATTTAATTAATTCGATATCAAAGTTAAAATTAAGATTTTACATAGTGACTTTACTTTTAGGATATACCGCATACTATATATGACTTCGTAAAAAAGTATATTGATAGATGAGCGGACAGAAGAGGATCGATAAGGGCGAAAAAAAGATGAGGGAAAAACGGCGCATGTCTATGGGGAATCGAATTCCCGTAACCCATGAATTTTTCCATTGCCCATTGACGTCATTAACAAGATTCGACTGAGATAGAAGCCAGGCGATTTTCCTTTTATTTCCTATTCGCTCCTCTTGATTCTCCAAATGGATCTTATACGTATCTTGATCTCTTGAGGGATGCCTTTTTTTGTTGATATTTTGCTTAGCAGCGTCCTTAGGGATACTTGGAGATCCTTCGGGATCTTCGAGCGAACGAGGGACAGGAACGACGTGCTATGCGAAATGCACACAGAGAGTGTATATTTCAGGTGGGAAATCATGTTGCAATACCTTCCAATCAGATAGGCAATCGATCCGTATAGAGCGGTGATTGAAGTGCACCAGTGCAGAGGATGATTGCCGATGTCAAAGGAAGCCGACGGTATCAATATTGCACGGTTCGCTCTCATATTCTATTTATGCTTTGCCAACCTATCTCCCGCCTAAAGGCACGCTTCTCTCTTCGCTCTTCACTTCGACTCAGTGTCCGTTACATGGACCCACGCATTCGAAAGAGAGTGGTACTTTTGAAATAATAAAAGAAAGAAAGATATATGATAATTCCATAAATCATAAATAATATTAAAAAAAAAATATTATTTTTTCTCTCTCTCTTTTTCTTGCTGTTTACTATACCCATGTATATACTTATATAGAACAAATATAGAAGAAAGAGGCTCTGCTGTCTCCTCTCATATTCTCAAGCGGAAGTCGATAATACTTAAGGGTGGTTTAGATGGATGGGATGTATAAGGGCTTATACTAAAAGTGGTTAGTGGAATCAGGAGTGACCATCCTGTATATGATGAGATGACGACCCTTGGCACTTCCAAGGAAATCCAGCTTCCCTTCAGACACCCTTTAGCAGGAGTTCATCAGAGTTACAAGCTTTGTTTACGGCGGACTATTTGTTCGAGGGCACTTGACTTCTAGGGGCCTCAGACGTATCTTGTATCTTGTAAGGGTTGGTAGGAATCATCAGGAATCTGGAACCTGTGTATATATACCAGAGTGCCATATTCCCTTTATTCTAGAAGCAGACCCGACTCTGGACAAATGTTGGCGATACTTCAGAGGAAATACGAAACCTAGTGGGCATCCTTAGTCGTTGGTTTTCCAGAAAGACGAATAGCGTCGCGACGCCCTCACCGACTCGGACCTCCGATATCCACTTGACAACCGCCGCCTTTTCGATCCCGGCGAATATGAGCTTGATCGTGTACTCGATATGTTTCCTTCTAACCGGAAGTGCCATTTTCCTCCTTGAGGTAACTTTTATTATCACAGACATATATCTTGCGTAATATTTATCTGTGGCAATATCTAATTGTAACTTTGTATTTGACATTTGGTACTTTCAATCGGCTGCTGGTTGTTCGTAACGAAAGATGAATTCGCGAATTATTCATTTCCAGGAACTGAGGACCATTTTAGCAATTCAGACGGTGTTACAGTAATGAATCTCAAAGTACATAGAGTTTCTTGTGTAAACTATCAAGGAAAGTTCCATGAACAGAGTTAGGGTACGTAAGCCCTATCGATACGATCGACAAAGTCCCAAATTGCTAATGGTTTGGTTCTATGGCTCAGAACCAGGAAGTTCGACGTTAAGACGTCGCGTGTCTCTTGTCAATTTGCACGTGGCGCAAGACACCAAGCAATTTCATGCTGTTAAAACATAACTGAGGCAAAGTGACAGCTTTAAAAGAATATTATACAAGCAGCAGATTTCCCACGAGTTTTCAGAACTCCACTGGCAATTCTGGTTTCCGGCTCTTGATTTAGCTGGCTGTCCCATCAAGGATTATGGGCTTGTTGATTCTTGGTACAGTTGTCTGTCGCGTGTTTAGTTTAATTATTTATTATTGAGTAATTGTTATAAGTCGATTTTTCAGTCCCTCAGGTAAGTCATTGTAAATTTATATGACAAGCACGTATAACAGAAATTCGCAATAGTCGAGTTAATATTCGAGAGAAGTTTATACAACTTTCCGCTCTGTTCTTATAACGAATTCGAAAATATTTTACTTTTGCTATTATACTGCACAGCATGTAGGTTGGAGATTTTTTGGTTAATAAGAGTCTTCATACGTATCAGGTATAATCGCACTTCGATCAATCTGCGTAACGAATGGCACTTTGATTAGTTTCGGGTGTACTTTTCTAAAAAGTTCAAAAACATGTATCATGCATTTTTTGACATTTTGTATTTTTTTTTAACCAAAATATCTAATTATCACTCTATTCCCCGATCCGTTACAGGCCTATTATTTGACCTTGTAGTCGTAATCAACTGGCCGTAATATTCCTTAATAGGAATATGAACTGACGGAGGTGAAAGTCAACGTTAATGGCAGTGACGATGCCGTTCTCGAAAAGGGTCCTGTAAAGTAGAACTTTATTTCCCGATAAAGATAAAAAAAAAAGGATGACAAATCGAGCGTGATTTGTGCGTGCGAATGTGCTCCCAGCTTTACGAGTTGGGATTCAGAGCTCGGCCATTAATCGGACATTGAATCGCCTCTCGACGGAAGACGATTAAAAGCTCGCAAGCTTGTTAAACTCATGAAATTATTCGAACCGACTTACGTTCAGGAAACTTCCATTACTACGAGGGTCCTGTAGCGAGTGGAGGAGGTTTTGGGCAATGGAGGTGGAATAATGAGAAGGTAAAATGTATATCACAGAAATCGCTAGCTGGCAGCTAGGTCTTGTCGTGCGATTAAAATCCACCAGCACTCTGCCACCTCCCACATTTCCACCTGCACCTCCGCTTCATCAAGATTCTGATAAAATTATTTTACACAGCTCCTGTTTTATACTCGAAACCGTGCCTTAGATGCATTTGTATCCGAAAATATTTCGTTACGATCCATTGATAATCCAAGTGCCAGGATCACTGTATATAAAATCGCCAGATATTTTGAGACGTATAAATGCGCCTTTAGGGTCGGTCGTAAAATTTTACCCATTGACTGAAATCACAATTATATCACAAGTATACAAGCGCCAAGGGCTGTGGATTTAAGGGAAACGAGAAAATGGAGTACGAAACGATCGTTGAAAAGGAGTAATTCTTTCGTTTATGATATAAAAAGCGAAAAATCATTAAATCGAGCAGCATGATTCCTTACGTTGACTGAATTTTCTTAGAGCGATCTAAATCGTCCCACTAGAAGGATCTAGCGGAATAGTTACGTCTCAGGTCATCTGTTCCGGTCGGTTGTTATTTTCACTTTTATGCCGCCCCTTTACGAGTGGTGTCGGGCACGATGAAATAGGGGTACAAATTGTTAATCCTCCCCCCCCCAGACCCTTTCCAACCCCTCTGCATTCCACGTACTCCTGCCATGGAAGACGCCTACCTACGCTCGCACCCTTGAGACCACTAAACTCAGTCAGGGTATCAGCATTAGACTTTCTTCGGGGTTTTCCAAGACCACACATACTTTCTTCGTTCCTTCGCTCTCATCTCTTGGATACCCACGCGAGTATCATTCAAGCACGTGACCAGCACCAATATACCTGTACGCGTTGCCGGACCCTTTAATTGGCTTTAGACATAAATTAATGAAAATCCCAATAAATAGTTTCCATAAATCACAGGAAAGAAATATCGCTAAGTTCAATGTACAACATATTTTGTTTTTTACTATAAGGCTGGGTTACGCTGGAAAGGTCAAGTAAGTCAATTTATCAAATTACTGTCTGGGTTCTTGGACTGGATCCATTATTGTCGCTCTTGACTTTGGTCATACGTTAAACGTCGACCCGAAGAGTAAATCTGGCTGCGTGTTGCTTATATGCGTTACGTTTCTCTTGCGCTCTATATATATATATATATGTATAGCAAATGGGGTTGTGTGTAGAAAAGGTGGGGTTCGTGAAAAACTCGTTATCGCTGTGCGGAATTGAGTTAGTTATTCGTGCTCGGTCAACCAGCTATTCGTATATCTATGTATACGCAGGGACAGTCCCTATCCCTAACGTGTTATCATACGCACAGAGGATGAGCTGTCACGTAACCAGTTAATAAACGGTCAACTAAAAAGGGGGATGGAAAAGGTTCGGATATTAATAAAGTAACCCTGCGGATGACATCTGTCTAGTCACTTTATATTACTGCTTACTCGATGGTGTTTCGAGTTGAAAATAAAAAAAAAAAATAAAAATCTGTTTTAGGTGAGTTTCATGAAATTTTTGACAGATAGATGTTTTCGGGTTAATTGTGGTTTTGGGAAATTCAGTTCTAGTGACATTGAGAGACTGTATAGTGATAAAAGTTCCATCTCTTCGTGATATATAATCTGAGTAATTTTTTGGGGTAAAGTTGATCAGTGTGTAAAGTTTATGAGGTCTCACTGTATGAAAATGTTTTTGGGTACCAAGTTGGCGGAGTCATGCGAATCTATAAGGGATGGTTTTAGTGAGACCTTGATGTTTAGGTTCGTTTGGGTAAATTGTGTTTGGCATTTGATCCTATAGTTTTTATTATTTATGCATAGAACGTGACCCCATTTCTGGTAGGATCTCTTAGTCTGTGTCTAACCCTATTTCCGGTACGGGCATCACGGGGTCCTTGGGATCGGATAAATTATTGAAGAAAGGAAAAAGCTATTGAAAGGTAACTGGCACCGACTCTCGATTCTATGGAAATCGTAATCTACATTTTTAATAAACAATCGAGTAACAGGGCTTCCAGGGTGTTTCCGAAAGATTCTTGGAATTAAGGGAATTAAACGAATTTGGCTTTCGGATTATGGAAGAAGAAAGTAATCTTATGCCGGGTGTAAGAAAGTGTCTTTACTTCTAAAGTGGTATATAAGGAACAAAACTGAAATCTATTGGAGAAATAAAATAAAATTAACCAATTTGTTGCTCGATCAAATTAGATCGATGCTTCGTCCGCTCTCAATATTGCATATATCAGGTTAAAGACCCTTCTGGTGAAATTGTTGAAATTCCATTTTTAATCCTATTCTAAAATTTATACTAATATAGTATACTCACGTGTCTGCTGAGCAAAAATTGTAGACCCTCTAAGGGTAATTCACTGACGGCATACCATAAGGTAACCCCGAATGAGTTTTCGAAAAAATCTGAAAAACAGTTAACGACTTTCAAGCCACCCTCGGAATATACAGTTAAATGAAATTTTATTTAAGCCACCCTACTTCATAGGAAATTCTTTAACGGGGAGAATCTAGTATTTAGTAAAAGCAGTAAGCTTTACCAGGTTTATAAATTCGAATATGAATTCGTTTTAATTCTCGCCTCTACTCCTTATAGCATACCGGAGCTTGCTAGCATACGCATAGCTATGCGATGGGATATTTGAAGCGAAACTTATGGGAAATTTCAAAATTCCCTGGGGAATACGATTATCCGGCATAAAGAACGAGAAAGTTCCAGATACTGTTTCGCGCGACATCCTTTTTTTCCAGGAGGATGCAGAATCGGAATATCCATTTGCCATCGAACAAATCTCTCTCATATTTCACTGCCATGAGTTTATTTATTTATTGCCATCTACGTACTGCCAGTTGTTAGCCGTGCAGGTATATGTATATTTGACTAAAGGTTCTGCGAAGTCAAAGTGCCAGAGGCAGTGATGCCAGAAACCCCGGGAAATTGTGACCGCATAGAAGTTTGAATTCTGAGTTTGAACGTAAGTTCTATACGTGGTGCAGAAAAGTAACTCGGGTCGGTCGAAGAATGAAAAAGCTTAGTAGCTATTCGGTCTTCTTAGAGAATTTTATTTCCATAATATCGTTTCACCCTCTGACGTCATACCCACAATTTGTTTTATTTTTCCTGCTGCGTTATCGGACCGATATAGCTGCGAGTAAGGATATCGATATAACTTTCTTAGGAAAAGTGCATATGAGTAAGTGCACGTGGTGTATACCGTGTGTAAGTAAAATTTTCTTCAAACATGCTGGTTTCTCTAATTGGATAGGGTAAAAGCTAAGGAAGGTTTTTTTTTTGCAAATTACTTGCGCAATCTTCCGTGAGCCCACCTTTATATTTCTGTATGAATATTTGTAAGATGGAAATGTGCTACGAGGGATGTGGGCTTGAAGGGTGCGAGGGAGATGTAATTTCAAGGGTAGATGGTGGCTTAGAAAAATGAGATGTACACGAGACCTGGACGCAGCTTTACTCTGAGGTTATAAGGCCATACCGGGGAAGTAGCAGAAGGAAAGAGTTTGGTTTTCGAAAATTGATTTCCGTTTGGCCGAAGGGCTTAACGAGTTTCATGGGGATGAAAGTAGCATTGGGGGGGTTGACGGTTGCTCTTCAACTTCTTAAAATTGGAGCTCAAATGACTTTCGACGTTTCGATTAAGGTCACTTAGGCAGCGATGGAATCGCACGGGGTTCAAGCCGGTTCTCCCTCAAATTATAGAGTCGAGCGGACTTCCCTCGCCGGGCTGGACTGGCTGCCGCATCAGAAACTACCCCTAGGGACTTTTTAATATTTCCATATTAAATACAGCCTGGGATTATTCTGATTTCCCCCCCGGCGGATTAAACAACTTCTTAGATTTCATTTGAGTTAGGTTGGGTCAGGTCAGTAGCGCGTTAAAGACATTCGGGGGTAGCGCTTTAAGGGAGCATAGACTAGGGAAAATACGGTTCATGGATACCGCCTAAGGGTTGGAGGAATAGCTGGCTACAAGCAGGATGTTTAGGTCTAATCAGGATGGATATGGCGAGGTGATAATGAGGGGTGGCCACCCCATGTGCCACGTGAGGTTGAATGAAGATAAATAGCCTTCACGTTCGCCAAGTGCCCCCTGACCATGGGGTTAGAGATTATACCTAATGTATAATCCGACTGTAACGAGTCTAATTTTCACTTTTGATAATAGCCAATGAAACAATCTCACTCTTTCAATTCGAGGAGTAAGAAAACTATTGGCAAAGTTATAAGAATTAGTTCACTTTTTAAAGGTGAGAGCGAATCAAATCGAAGGTTGGCTGAGTCAAGGGTAGCCCTGGGTTGGTACGGGGATGGCACACGTCTAGCTTAGTCCGCTAAGCTTCGAGAAGCACCTTGATTACCAGTTCCTCCCTAACTCTAATAATAGGATTATACACCTTGGACCACCCCTAGAACCCCATTCGAACAGCCCGACGCTAGTAGTATTATCCCCTGTAAGCTCTTCGTTTCGATGTGAAGTAACCCTTAGTCTTGGTTATGTCGTCCTTTTCCATATACGTACGGGGCTCCCAGCAGCTAGCTGCTAGTTAATAGCTAATAGTCAGCCGGGCCTGTGTTAGTATGTAAAAGACGATGAGGGTGAACTAATCATGGAATATGATAAGGTCAGGGGGTTGAGTTTTTTCTAGATTCTGAACTCTGACCCAATGACCCTTCGATTATGATCTGACTTCGAAATCACTTCGTGTCAATCACATCACTTCGCTCGTACTAATACAATTTATGTTATTTCTAGTCAGTAAGAATCAGCAAGCATCAATCACCCCTATGACAGGGGTGTCACTTAATTTCAACAGGCAGTTCCTGTTCGAGAATAATCGTATATAGTTGTGCTCAAAAATTGCTTATATCTACATTATAAATATTAAGGGTTCATTTCGATCGGAGTTCTAATTTATTATTATCGACTAAGGAACGAAGGTGGAAGTATCATATATACAATCGTAGCTCAAAGGTGGCTGCGGTACTGGGATTCCGAAGGTAATCTCTGAAAGGGACTCTGGCTTTCTCAACCCGCTCACTAAAGGGTTGTGCTTGTTATGTCAGTGGGGGGTTGTTTGCCGCACTAGACTAATCGTATTTTCGACCAAAATTGTTTGTCCCGGCTTCCTAGCCGCAATTAAGAACCGCCGTAACAGCGCGGTGTTGTTAAGCTGACTTTAACCCTCCGCAACCCCTATTCACGAGTGTTTATTTCTACAGGATAGGTGGCAGAGGGTTCATTCTGTCGTTACTATGGGGGTTCGGAGTAAACGTAACCATGACTCAATGAGAGAGTGAGAGAAGGAATAAAAAAAATAAAAAAAAAGTCACGCAGCATCTGGATATCCTTGAAATAAATATATCGGAAGATCCTCTTGTCTTATTTACCGTAACCGTAACCGTTACCAAGGATGGGATCGGGAAGGATTTGTTTTCCCTAATAAAAATAGATAAATATCATGGAAAAGAAGACCACGGATTTCGGATAGCACAACTATATGTATACACGTTAGCCTATTGGCTGCTACCTTTTCCAATATCCGATTCGGCCTCAGTCAAAAGGATCAGCACGCTAACGTTAAATTCGTATCGGGCTGATCTACGAGATCTTTAGACGTTACCCTTGGGATTTATCATTTATTTTTGCATCTTCCCGGTACGAGCTTCCCTCTCTCACGATTCGAACGTTAACAAATTTTCTGCGCAATGGTGGGGCACCTTTTCCAATTTATACAGTATTTCGGGTACCCGTCGCACCCCTATTTTCCGGCGTTTGTTGGGGTTTATATCTGTATCTTTTTTTTTTTAATACTTTCTTTTTTATTACCCTCGTACTTTTAATAACCTCATTCCTGTGCAGGATAGCGCGTCTATTGAAGCGTCGCATAAATTAATATTTCCCATCCTCCGCGCTCGTCCTTTTGCTTTTGACGACTCCTGCGCCACCATCTGGACAGGCTGATAATTATTAATATTTATTTTATAACGGAGGCGAGGAATGTTTAATTGAAAGATTACAGGAGGCGTTATCGTTATTGAATTACAAATCGTCATTAAATACCATGGATTTCGTAATTTCGCTACTGTCGGTTTCAAACCCAGCAATCCCCAAATGGCGTCTATAAAATTCACAAACAGCCTGGAAGGTTCGCGGACGCTTCATTTAATTACGCATTTCGCTATTAATCTGCTGGTTTATCTTGGTCCGTAGTCGTAACAGTGCCATTGGCCCTGCCGATAATAAATATATTATGGGTGGATGGGAGATTGGTGGTGCGTCCTTATACGACTATTAGAGGGGTAGATCCGCGCATATTCTAGCGGGTGACGAACGCTAAAGGAGACTACCCAGTCGTAATTCAATTACAGAATCTAGATGAAATACATTTCATCTAGATACTATTTTATCTAGATACCTGGGGCGGGTCCATGTCGATATTCCGAGAATATCAGAGGATATTCTTTCCCTGGAAAATCACTAGCTCCGGAGAATCACGGAGTACCGTATGTCAGTGGATATTCTAAGGGTGGTTCCTCCCCAGGGGGTTGCACGTGGTAGAATTCGTAAATGCGTAATGCTCCATAGGGAATCTGGTGCAGTCCTTCAGGTTGACGTAATGCGGCATTCTGCTCGAAGAGCATCCCTTATTAGATCAGGCTGACCATAGTGGACAGTGACTTTGAGGGGTTGGATCGTCACCCCTTAGCAGTAGATGTGGATTGCCGATGAATAAATTTGCGCAATTTTAATCGTCATCTGGGTATATTCTTAGCGGAAGGGGGGGGGCGGGAGATTTTCGCAATCTCGTCCGTTTGGTTTGCTTTAATTTATTAATAACAACCTCAGCTCCCTTGCGTGAAAGTATTCCAGTCGGTCCCTAGATGACATTCATTGACCTAGCCCTACCAACCACGGTGTCCAAGCTACTGCTTTATTTTATGATCACCCGGTAGAGGGCTTAACACTGCTATTACTGTAAGAGTCAAGTCCCACCAAGCCACCTGACTTTACAATGGCTTCAGGCCTTAGCACCTTTCACCTGTTTCACGTTTTTTTTTTCCCCTCTTTTCCATATAATTTTAGTAATACGAGTCCGCGAATTCGCATACGAATACTTGTCTGTTATATGTCACTCTAAAACAAATGACGAGATTATACCACTCGACAGTACGGTCCATTTCGAAAAGAATATTTCACCAGTATAATTTACAAGATCGCATCTAGCGTTAAATCCGTGGTACTGAAAAGAGTAGGGAAGCTTTTGAAAATTTCATGCTCCATTTCTAGAGAATTGCTGGATGTGTTATATATAATTAGCGAGCCACACCCGTTGTTACTGCAATTTCTGCTGTACACACACTATATGAACACCCATGGTATTTAACACGTGGCAATTCCGTATGAGGCTAAAATGTGTTTCGATATTTTTTAACTTTTTTTTTTTCATTATCACCTGAAACAAATTCCGGTTTATTTATATAATTGTATAAATATTGAAAATGGATGGGCTCATTTTCACGCGTCAGAACGATCCGTCCCTTGAATGTTAAAGCTTCAGTCTGTATGCAAGGGACCGTACTCGATCACATTTTACAACCTATAGCCATACCCATAGCCAAATGGCGATACCTATATGTACACATACCCCAAAAATACTCTGTTCACACAATTCGAAATCTGATCGGTTTCGTTTACCTATTTTCAATATTTTTCATTTTTATATCAGGCGTATAATAGTATATATGTATATAGACTTTCTCCTTCTTTTCTATTTTTTTTTATCGCCATAGCGAAATACATACATATATTATAGTGAAAAAGGATGTCAGTCGTTTCAAGGATTACAACCTAATCTGCAAAGAATCGATCTCAGGTTTCAGTGTTTCTCCTATAAGCTCGACCATAGCGTAGGAAATTAAATTAAATTCGGTTAAATCGAACAGACAATCAATAAATTTTCATTTGGTGTTTGAGCTGGCGTCTGTGCCAATGGCGACAACAAATTCTTTTCCCCCCTCCTCTCTCTCTCTCTCTCTCTCTCTCTCTCTCTCTCTGTCTCTCTCTCTCTCTTCTATTACCTTTGGTTGTACGTAGTTGGATTCAAGGTAGAAAAAGTCAATGCAAAAATATTGCCTGGCTATTTCGTTATTCGGAGCTTTCAAACCCCTCCTCCTTCCGTACCAGAGTCACCCTACTACGGTTACTTTTTTTTATCCTTCTCTACTTTACGAGAATTTCCCTGCGCCTGGGAATCCTCTGATTTATGTACCAATCTCGATGGTAGGTATAACCACGCCTCGGATTTTTCAGAATCGCACATTCGCCGATCCAACCAATTTTCTATGAGATCAGAGCCACGTGGCAAATGTTAAGTAATTAATAAGAGTCTTACGAGATATTTTATCTGGAGTATCTAGCTGTATCTTTCAATGCGAAGAAGTAACGTTTTCTCATCTTGTATTTTCTTAACTTTTCACCCCCTCTTCTCCTTTCATTCCCCACTTTCTATATTTTTCTTCCGCTTTCACCTTGTCTCTGTATCTCGGTCCTTATCTCCTGGAGAAGTGCACGTTCACGAGACGAATTTCCAGTCCTCCGATCTCCTGGGATATTCAGGAGAGAAATGCCCCTCGCTACGTCACTCCACACATGGAAGAGGTTATTCCTCAGCGGGTCAGTATAAAAAAATTTTTCTTTTTAAAAAAAAGAAAGAAGCTTAAATCATCTTAATCCTCTGAATTTTCAAAACAATAATAATACTAACGAAGGATGAAATTCCGGAAATCAGACATTAAAAAAAAAAGAAACTAAAAATAAGGTAAAAAATGAAAAAGGTTATATGCATTTGCCTTGATTAACTTTCATTGATCATTGACGTGCCACTGGAATTGGCCAATGATACCTCGGTTCACATATTCTTTACTCCTAAATGATTATAAGTATTACTCGGGAGTGCATCTTACAGTTCCGTAAAAGAGTGAGAGAGACAGAGAGAGAGAGAGAAAGAGAGAGAGAGAGACAGAGAGAGAGAGAGAAAGAGAGAGAGAGAGACAGAGAGAGAGAGAGAAAGAGAGAGAGAGAGACAGAGAGAGAGAGAGAAAGAGAGAGAGAGAGACAGAGAGAGAGAGAGAAAGAGAGAGAGAGAGACAGAGAGAGAGAGAGAAAGAGAGAGAGAGAGACAGAGGAGAGAGAGAGATTATAAGTATTACTCGGGAGTGCATCTTACAGTTCCGTAAAAGAGTGAGAGAGACAGAGAGAGAGAGAGAAAGAGAGAGAGAGAGACAGAGAGAGAGAGAGAGAGAGAGAGAGAGAGAGAGAGAGAGAGAGAGGAAACGAGAAAAATCCAGCTCCGACCATACATATACATATACAGTCTTCTGGACGCGGCAGAGCTCGTTATTATAACAGTTGCAGATTGCATGCTGAGGGTCTCGTTACGTTTACGAGAGTGAAGTGTAAAGTACTTTCCCTCTTTCTCCATTCTTTTTTTTCTATTTCATTTTCTTTCTTTCTTTTTCTTCGCAAGAAACGATTAAATTGCCGCACTTGTAGGTTTTTAACTCGTCGTCATCGGATCACGAGTGTTTATCCCATCTCTTTTGATATGAAAGTGCAGCATCCCACAACTGTGAGAATATCCGCTATGACGGTAGTGCCAGCAAAATGGCCGACGTCTCTTGGGCTTTGAAAATGGTTTGCCGCGACTCAAATTCACTGGCTGGCAATTTTGCGGTTGCGTGGATTCGTGGAGTGGGGGGTGAGGGGAGGGGTAGCACCGGTCAATTCTTTACTATCTTATATGTAGTATACAGTTTATATATATATATATATATATATATATATATATATATATAGATGTACGTATAGATCTACACGTGCATACAAACGATACCAAGGCGTTTTGAGATAGCGATTTTATAGGACTAGGTTATAGTGCCGTCGGAGAAGCCCTACTTTCCGATTCCCGATAACGGGATCGAATCCAATAGAGGGATAAAGGTCCCTATTCGAGCCAATAACTACTCAGAACAGATTTTTTATTATTCCCTTTTTCGAGGTCCAGATTTCCTAGTATGGAAGGGAAAGCTATAGGGTCGAAGTCTCAGGTACAAGTTGTAAAGTCAGATTAGACCACAAGGACGAATCGAAGCCGAACCGAAGGAGCACGAAGCGCTATGGAAAATTCCCTCGTTCCGAATTCAATGGAATTTCCATTCGGAAGTTTTGCGTTATTCCATAGTGGATGGTTCCGTGGGTGTGCCGTGATTCAGACGGCGTAGGAAGTAAGGAAAGGGAAAGTAAAAAAAAAGAAGAGAGGAAAAAGAAAACAAAAGATAAAACGACAAAACTTCTCAATCCAACGATATCGTTCCTTTCTGTTCACTGAGTAGCGGTTCTATCTTATCATTTTTTTTTCGCTTTAGGGAGTAACGAGTATCCGATGGATCTTTGACCGACCGTCGGTACTGGGTCATATCTTCTTTTTCTATTTTTTTTTTTGTTACTCTGCACAGCATGAAATTATTCGCGATTCGTTCGCACGGCTAAATACGAAAAGTTGAAGTTAATCGTAAAAATAATTTCTGAGCGAAAAATTTGGAAGATTATATTTCCTCGCGGTTAAATAATGTAGAAGTAAGATGTTTATCAGGATGTCAGGGATCCTGTAGTTCACTCAACGGAAGACGTCGAAGACTAAGAAATTGAGGTGGCTGGATGAAGGGTAGCCAAGTTCCCAGCCATGTCGATGGTCTTGGTCGCGGGATGAAGGTTTAAATAAATGATGGTAATTTCGAGTCCTTGCGCAGCCCTTAGCAACGGGGGTGTACGTACCCCTTGCAATTAGCTTGATGCCACGAAGAGTGCAAACGCTTTTCCAACTGGATATAATTCGTTATTATCTCAATTTAATGACGCGCTTGAAGAAAAGAAAATGTTTAAGCATTCCCGCTCCCTCTTGCTAAAGATAAATATAAAACAGGGAAGTTCACCTGGCCAAAAGTCCTTAGAGGTCTGAGTTACTCGAGTTCCTCCGGGGAGAGTGGTCGTAGAGTGGTCCTTCGCGATAACGAGGTGGTCGCTGGAAACTCTTGCCACAGACTTTACTGCCCTTGCTCGGTCTTCTTTTCTCTTTATCTTATTGCACCTATTTTTCTTGGACTTGGTCTCACGATGTTTCTTTTATAATCTCTACTGTCCAATCGTGACCATCCCACTGTGATCCCTTTCGGGAAGAAGAAAGAATCCAGGGCTCTTGATGTCAGTCATCTGGAAAGAGAAGGAAGTCTTGTTATCTTGATCGTCGTCCAAGAGAATAACCGCGATAAAGATGAAAATAAAATTTTTTAGCTTTTACGGACAGAGTAAAGTTGCTACTGGATCAAAAAAGCGCCAGCGTGTAACCCGTAATTAGGTAATCACTAGATGAAGACGCAGCATCCCTTGTACTCAGTGAGCCAAAATAAATCCCTTGATAGACAACATTTTCCAGACTTCCTCATCCCTTACGTCAACCCCTTAGTCATCCTTTATACCAAAACGGGATTAAACGCTGTGTCACCCCTGTACCTTTTAACTGGTTTACTAAGCGACCTCGTACCTTAGTATTCTAGTACTAAATAATTCAACCCCATCCGAAATTCTAAGACGTAATTGATACAGGTCACCAAGCTTGTACAACTCAACGCCAGACGTCGAGATGCTTCTGTAGCGGTATTAAGATTTCAATGAAAATTGATATTTCGAATTATTTCGAATTGGACCAGAGGATGATATTTGTTGTCTAAGAATAAGACACGTGTCGGCGAGCATTTCGCAGATTGGTTTTCAATATTGAAGAAGGTGCACCAAGAGAAGAGTCAGCGACGAAGCTAAATCTGAAGCAAAAGGCGACAGACGTAGAAAGATGGACGTACCGATACAATTATCGGATTGGCATAATAATGGGTTTTGTACGTAAAGGTGTAAATCGAGTGAAGGATAATAATAATTATAAGTTTTCCAATATATAGATATACACAAGCGTACAATGTAATTCTTCAGTGCATATATAAAGATGATTGTGAAGCCAGCATCTCATGTGATTGCATCCCAAAAAAAGGTCCAGTTCCCCTCGCAACCAGCATATTTTTAAGTATTGTTAGGTAGACGTAGATTTAGGGGAGGTCTCAAATCGTTGCTGTTTCATACTCGAACGCTTTTCTGGATATGTACTAGCATAGGTATATGACGTATATATTACATAAGCAGAAGGTACGTGTTTGAGTATTGGTACTACGTCTCGATAAAAGTACGCGGTCGCAGCATTTACCTTAAGTATTGAGGGAAAGCAGCCTTTCCTTTGATTCTATAGTCAATACCCTGTATAGTATGTGCCCTATATAGTATACCTACATGGGCTATATCGAAAGCGCTGGATGGACATAATTGTCAGTCATTGAAAATCAAGGGGCCTTACATTGAATGACTATTTTATGAAACTTTTTAAAAATAAATATTTAATATCAGTTATGATACTCGAGAGTAGCAATTTTTTATGATATACAAGTCCTATACTTATTGGAATTATTTATATTTTCAAGGAAATCGTGTAACAGTGACTTAGTACACGTGTCAGGCTTATTTTTATTTGTACGAAATTCATTCATACGGCATCAGATTGGCAATAACTACCCTTATTAAAAATAGAGATGGAAACAGATTGGTCCGCCGATGATCAGTCTTTTCATCTCAAATTCTTCACGTCTTTACTACGGCTACTACGTACGAAGCTGAAAATGCAATGGTTTAAAAATTCTAAAAAAATCAGCCCACGATAAAATAATTAATTAAAAGGATAAAATACGTAACAGACTAGGAAGCCACATAGGTATGATAATTATAATCGTCCCGAAGAAGCCTTTGCTTAACGAGAAAGATTATCTCGATGATGTGCCACCGTATATTTTCTCAGTGGACTGTACTGAAACAATACTGCCCAATAGAGAATATCAAACAATAGTATCTTGCGAAAGTTAGCTAGAACAGTACAATCCTAGAATGACTAGGCAATTGTCAAAGTGCCTCTGTGTTGTCTATAAGGGAAAAAAAAGAATTGTTTGAAACAGTTTGGAATAGGTCTAACAGTTTCCTTAGAGCAACAGCAGTTGGTCGTGTAACAGTTGGGTCGAGCCAAGGGTTGGCAAGCTGGTGCATTTTGTAGGTCAGCCTGGTTAAACCGAAGAGGTGACAGTTCGAGAGGATGAGGATGAGGGGAGGTTACGTGTCGGGAACAATGGCCTCGAGGGTACACGGCAACCTGACGTCACTTCCTGCGACGCTGAAACCGCCCTAATTGTCCTCCACTCGACTCCACCACCACTGGAACTGCCATCATATTGGATGGCAACGCCATTGCTCAATACCATTACGACGCACTATCACCAGAACCATGCTCATGGGGAGGATGGGGTTGGTGACGATAGCACCCTCGTCGTCCTTCCGTCAGACCGTCATCTCGTCACATCCTGTGAGTCAGTACTATCATCGAGATGATTTCACGTAATCGTCTAAAGAAGACACGTGGTGTTCCTGTGTGTAAAAATGTTGCGTTTATTTTTTTGTTGGAAATTTATGACAAGGTGACGTTGATTAACGAGGAGAAGATGGATGATCGAGAATGAAAGATCGATAAAAGATTGAATGTCAAAGGTCGAAATAAAAGGTCGTTGAGAAAACGAAACTGATTGCTTGAGGTTCCTGGGGCGGAAAATTCTATTTGACAGAGTTATCGCGTGATTGGCGTCGCGACGCTCGAGCCGATAGAACAAGAGCTAGATAATATTTCGATTTTAGGGTCATCGAGGTAAAAGTCCTTTTGTCCTGGCTTCATTACAAAGGTCTATGTACTAGTTTAATAGTGGGTAGGTATGACCGGTGGTTGGTATTTGATATTAGGTAATAGGCAGAACTGTAATGAATTTCGTGTTGCTCGTACGGATATTATATTCACGGCTTGATCATCATACCGGGGAGTAGATAAGCGCTGACGAGTTATTAACTTCCATTATCTATGAGGTAGCAATAATACGACCTGTCATAATCGACTGATACTTCTATGCATATTTCGAACTTGATTAGCCCGGAAGTTCGTTAACTGAGTAATCAGTGGTGATTGGTTTCCGGTATAGGTAGTTGGTCACTCGACCAATAAGGACGCTGATTTCCCTCTTATCCGTTATCACATTGTACTTCGATATTGAATACCAATCTATACTCCGTTCAATTAACTTCATCCAAACAAAGCTCCATAGTACCGACTACCAATTCCCAGCTACTAGCCGCTGCACTTAGCTCTGCCAACTTGACGCGTTGATGCACCCCTTTAAGTACCAAGGGTAGAGCAGGGAATCCTCTCGAGTGAAGGAGGGTGCCTTTGCGCCAGGTTGCATCGAAATGGCTAAGGGATGTTAAGTCAGCGCAAACACGTGGACCTAATCGAAATTTCCGACCTGGTCCATTGACTCAAATCGTGGATAGATATTCGGATCCCTAAGTGGGGACTCGCTCCTTAGCATCATCCCCATCTCTTGTGTGTCTATTCGGGTGTTTCTAACCTCCTGACACCTCTCAATTAAATACAAATTAACTCAATCCGGGGCCGCCTGTCTCTGACGATGGTAGACGCACCCTCCTGCCAGATATTCCCGTCTCATCCCTCGAACTTATTACTTATTTCTAAGTTATTACCAACCTTGATTCCATCCTCTCACTGTATTTCCTTTACCCTTTCGTTCATCCCCTCCTCTTTTTATCTCCCTTTCTGGATTTTATCAACTAATCAATTTGCATGCGGATATAATAACTTCGAATGAAAAACTCAACACCTGGATCATCTTGCTCCTAATCTCAAACTCTCAATTGGCCTTCGCTTTGGTTTCCCCGTTTTCAATGATTAAACTCCAAATAATTTTTCGTCCCTGAATTCATCTCCCTGGCATTAAATCCCTCGCAAAATTATTTCGCACTTTGGTTCATACAGATAACGTTTCATCGCTACGGCAATACCGTACAACTTATATAGTATACCACTGTTGCCGATACATTTATCTAATTGTGGATAGAAACCAGAGAAAATCGTTATCATTTATTACTGGAAAATTCAACAGGTCCGTAATCGTCCTCGGAGCACGGCGTCCGCGGTCTCCCCCGTCTAGGAAGCGTCGGGACGCCATCACAAAGAAAATAAGGGGCTATTCTTCCTCGAGAAATTATTTAACAAAGGTGGAGATACATGACGCAGTCTTGTCGAGTAGAATTTTTAATAGCTACTTATCATTGTCTTTTATTTTTCACTTGTTTTTTATCTCGTAACCGGAAGTACCTACTTTCACGCTACCGCTAGCGTCGCTGGGAATTTAAGAATAAGAGATAACTGTATTGCAGAATGGCTCACGTCATCTTGGAAATTCTTGGCACTGTTTACGCTATTAGAGTCCTGATAGATCGTCGGGTATCGGGTCAGCATTTTTACTTTTTTAACGGAAATTAATGTTGATCTCACGACGTGCTAGAATTACGTGACACTAGTACTGTCGATTAAACGGATCGACCCTTACATTTATTTTATTTAATGAGCTCCCAAGTTTTCCCGTTATCGTAGGCTATATCTCCCTCCAGTCATTCCCTAGCGAATTTGGCATTCCGGAAATCCCCACCTTGACATTTAACTTCTTTGCGTCATATCTGATTAAAGCTCCGTTAGACTGAAGCCTCGTAGTGAATTATAATGGGGCGTATCCTTCAAATTCTCTTCGATTTAAGCAGGGGAGTATATGTTTATAGCCACTATCAACGTCACTTTATAATTTCAAACTGGAAAGCGTATTTACGCTTTTCGACACCCTTTTTGTTGATAATCTCGAAAACGTCCAAAAGATTAGCTACAATTTTTTTTTTGTAAATGATAACATTATTTTTTGTAATTAAAAAAAAAAGTGTTACAGCACCAGATGTAGTTTACTGAACATTCGTCGTTATCCGCTCTTTACGATTCTAGACTTGAATTCTCCAACCTTCAACTCATCCAGTTGAGGGTGGCTTTCCTCGTTAGCCGGGGATACGCTCACTAAATAGAAGCTCTTCGAATTGAGTCATTCTTCGCAGCCATTCTGACACTTATTGCCTAGCAGTTTATTGCCTCATGCGATATTGCGATTAGGACTCAGCTATCTAGACGTTGATAGGGGGAGTCAGAGTATCCACTCACATTAATTAGCTCCCCTATTCGATTTCTACCAATTACCACCCCTACCAAGCCGCTCACACTCTCATAATTTCACTCTCCCGCCAATACAGCATTTCCCTTTTACATTTAACCCATTTTCATTTCCGATCTTCACGGATACGAGCAAGATGCAAATACGTAAGGAAAATCCGTTATACCAAAAAAAAAAGATTTTTTAATAAAAAAATGATTTAAAGAAAAAAACCAAAAAGTCACAAAAAAGTCAATTTTTTTCAGAGTTCCTTTGGTCGGAGAATGCCAAAAATGAAATGGGGCAAGTCGATAAAGAAGATACCTACAAAAGCAGATGAATCCTCTACGTAAGAAGCGTGTCCAAAGCTTGTAATATTGTGGTGCAATCTTGGAGGAAGTTGGAACAAGGGTGAGAACTTTCCGTGACAATTAACAAGCCCGCGAGCGAGCTGCGGGATTTGCGGGCAAGTCCCAGAGACCCCTCCTGGAGTCTTCTGAGTCTCGTGAGTCTCGTGAGTCTCGTGAGCCTTCTGATACTTAAATACGTCGCTCGTTGACACCCCTTCCCTTCCCCAGGCACTAGGGGCTAAACTATTTCGCGGGCTTGAATAGCTAGCGCGGTCGACTAACGATGCTTCAACTCTCCCAGCCTTCCTCTCCTTTCCTCTTCTTCCGCTTTCTCCATCTCTTCTCCGTTCTCGTCTACTCCAATTTTCACCCTCTAGTCGACCCCCCTTTTCACCATTAACACCTCCGCTTGTACCACCGTTACTCTCCGAAGATCCTTCTCCTCCATCTGAGTCTTATGTGTTTATTAATCCTCCGTTCAGTCAATGAGAACGGGACCAGCTACTGCCAAGTCGGAAGTCACGGTTTACAACCTTCTCTGAGAATTAACCACCTTTCCTTTTAAAGCATCTCTGAACGTTTCCAAGAGAGTAACGATAGCAACAGCCTTCTTCCCTTGGTGTGTCACTAGTAGCGAAGAGTCACACAGTCGATTCCGATGAAGTTGGCATTGTTCCTTGAATCCGAATCCACACCTCGCTCCACCATCTTCCATCAGTTCGCAATATACCTGATTCTTGATTTTGGCTAACGAGATGAATTAAAAACAGCTCTGCGGGAAAAGTATATTGTGACCGGAAAGCGAATGAGTGATACGAGAAGTAAGAAATTGTTAGATAAAATAAGCAATGTCCAAAATTGATTTGATTAAATATACGAAAGGCGAATTACTATACGAATGACAGACGATGACTACCAACGAAAACCTGTTAAAAGGGGACGTCGAGGAAGCCCGACTCGTCGCAAGGTAATTGGTTGCTTAATATGCTAAATTAAGTCGCGACAGAACTAATTATTCTGTCCAATGCGGAGGTATAATTAGCGCCTGAAAACATTTCAAAAGTTCCGAAATGCTTCTATCCTCTCCCTGCCATAACCACTTCTGCACCCCTCGTCGCCCAGGATACTAGACACGGAGATGTCTCTCACCCTTATTTTACTTTCTTAGATCAGTCATCCTCCTGCACCGTACAGTCCATTCGCGCTAATAATCAGTCACTCAGAAGCCCTCGTACAATTAGGCAGTTCAAGGGGTGAGACGAAGGGCTATCGTTACGTTGGCACCTATAGCTAAGTAAAACGACTGTTAGGTTGGCAGGCCTGAAACTGTACGGTTAAAGAGGGGATGAGAAAAGTAGAACTTTATGAATCACGAAGCGTCAAAAGTCTGCATGGTAAATCTGACACCCCATTGGCTGGCCGAGGGAGACGTCAAGTCGTGAAGGGTGATCGTCCCGACTTGTCTTCTTGGTGGATCGCAAAAGAGGGACAGATACCGCCGGAGCAGTATAGAGTGAGAGCCAAGACGTATAGAGGGTGAGCTTGAATGAGTAAGGGTGGGTCGAATTGGTGCACCAGTTATGAGTCATTAGTCACTGTCCCTCGCAGAAGTGACTTACTTGGATTTTAAATTAATGGCGTCGGTTTTGCGATACTTATACCAGGCCGCGCATAGACGTCCAAGACGAGAGATAGCTTCGAGTTGACTCGTGGTTTACGAGCGAGGTGCCTGCCGCCGCACGAGGAAATGGAAAAACTCCGCTTTCACCGAGGAAAAATGTTATTAATTACCTTCACCCAGGCAAGCCAACACTGGCTGCTCTGGCTGCTCTGGCTGCTCTGGTTGCTCTGGCTGCTCTGGGGTACAGCGACTGCAACGACTCCCTTGAGAAACGAATGGTTCTGCTAAGAATAAAATTAGTTAAAGCCACGGGACACTCGACTTTCCCAACTATATTTTCCATCTGTCTCTATATCTGCTACAAAAGTTGATTAGCGTCGCACTTAATTTTCATAATTGTTAAATATCGTAATCGTTGGCCCGCAATAATGTCTTTTTATAACAAACTAACATTTACCTATAACAGGAACATGTATTCTAACGGGCTTCACAGACGAGAATTCACAGTTGACTCGAGTTTTCTACTGAAAACTTGACTAGAGTCGTTTGTTGTCGTAGTTGCAAGTAAACTCGGCTGAACATTTCGAAGTTACTATATCCGGTAATTGCCTACTGCGAAGCCAAATCTAGGAGACTTTAGAGAAGGCGGAAGAAAGTTCTTACACCACGGCCGCATAGCAAGAGAACTTATCGTCCCTTCCAGCTAGTAAAAGCGTCCTTAAAATTTGATTTCCCACAATCCTATGAAACAAGAGTGAGTATAAGAAGAGGCGAGGATAAGATAAACAGGCTTCATGATTTTTAAGAGAATCCTGCTAGCACCTATCCCTCCCTTGTAACTTTTCTTATTAACAAGAATTCTATCGACACGTTATAAAGCAAAATGTCAATACAAAAGCCACGTGATTTCAGGATCCTTGGTTTAATTATAGACAATATTGATTCCCATTAATTATAACACCGTGTATATTACAGAGCCAGATTAAATATCAAATTAATAACCAGCAGTAAAATAGGCTTTCAGGAAGTCTCAAATATCAAGCACGTCTAAGGAATCTTCGTCTCCTCGTAAGAATAAGAATGGGGGGACCCTTGGTCTCTGATTGTGAAATCAAGAGTAGGTTGCGTACCTCCTGATTATGAGCTGGTTCCCCCCTCTCTCTCTCTCTCTCTTTCTCTTTGTATATATATCTTTCTCTTCTCTTTGTATATATATATATACATGCCATAGCATCTGAACTACTTTGAATTCACGCGCAGCGCTTTCGTATTTACAATGAGAAAACTTTTGGACCCTGGGTATATTTCCTGTAGAGTTTCAAGGGGTTAGAAGTGAATCAAGGAACAGGGAGTAAAGACTCTGATTCTCGGAATTAGGAAGCGAATGGAAATAATGAGAATGGCGAGAAGAGTTATTCGAGTACAGATCCTGTTCGAGCATTCACCTGCCTGTAGGATATTTCCACGTGGTAGTGAAAATTTATTTGGCTTACAACGGGGTAGGCCGATCCTTCGTTTTGGCTTGCGTTCCTAGCACCGGGATGTGGCCGGATTTCGAATGCCAGGAAGCTCGCACATACCGGGTGACACATACACCTTAGTGCCATACCGACACCATTCCAAAATGCTTCCTCTCTCTCTTACACTCTGCTTGGGATTATCTTCCTGCTTACCTTAGTAACCCCTTGCCACGTACTACCTCTTGGTACCCGCTCAGGTTCGGGATCCTTCTTATACCCTAGTCTCCCTTTGGATGAACTTTGAACTAACTCGATTTCAGGTCCGCGAAGATCTTCTATGTAACAATGGAACCATCGTTGTCTATTAGACAGGGGAGAACCGTCCTGATCCGTTTATAAGGTTCCAAGCGAGGGACTGTCTTCCGTTATAGAAATACGTAGGATTACCTCGGAGTCTCTGGCAGCCTCTACCCCTTATCGAGATGTCGTGCGACCGCGGCCGGACCGCGATTTCGAATACAGGTCGACCACGCGGACATGATGGAGTTATGTAGATACATATTGGTCCTGAATATTCAACAAGCCGAATCAGCGACTGGAACGACGACGAGGACCAGGACGACCACGAACAGTGTTTGATACTCCGTGGGCAGTGTGGCACCTCGTCAAAATTTACAATGACTCACTTCACCTACTTTGCGTGACTCTGCAACATTCTTAGGCGCAACCTTAAGGCGCAACTAAATCAATTATTGCCACCAGCCACTTTCCACGTTAGCCAATGATACGCTGTTCGTTCCTGTGGTAAAAATAATTTTAACGACCCCTTTCCCATTATCCTCCCAAACGCATCAGAGGAACTAATAACATAATTGCGCAAGGGTCGTACCGGTGCTAATGGCTTTTTTTTCCCCTCTGTATATACAAATAAAAAGTTTTACGAGGCTAATAACTAATAGCTAACAGCCAATCAGAACGATCGGTTACTTCCTCTTAGGTAGTATCAGTTTCTGACGTATAACGGAACAAGGCCGAATCATGAACTTCAGTGCAGCCGTTACAAGCAATTATTTCGTTCCTTGACAGGTCGATCCTTTTCCCCTGAAGAACTTCAAAGGGATCTTGTTAAAGCTCACAAGAGGAGTCACCAACATGGAAAGCTAACAGTACGTGATCTGCTGGGAGATAGAAAAGTTGTAAGGTCTAAAGAAAGATGTACGTACGTGAAGCTTGACAAAAGTTAGTCTACTGGCACATATCTGGTACGTATGTATGGTGTGCTCGTTATGAAGGGCGTCCAAGAAATCGCTGGGAATAAAATGATACGGTTAATTTGCTCGAAATAAAAGTCACTGGTATAACGAGAGCACCTCACGTTCAGACAGCATTAATGGCACGTCTGGTATACGAGCAGCATCAGCAAGAGCACCGAGGCGACCCAGCAGAGGCATTGGCTGGCTAGGAGAAATGGCCATAGCCGAGGTAGCAATGTTGCTAGCCAGCAATGCCGTTGCTATTCCCAGCAGTTAAAAGCACAGACTATAAATCAGAGTGGCAAAGGAGACGAGGACGTAGAAACAGATGTATACCGCAAATGGCTGGCTGTCTGGTTAAGAGAGAGATAGAGGTTAAGAGAGGAGTGCGAGAGAGAGAGAGGTAGAGAGAGAGAACAACACGCTATAAAGTGGGTGGTCCATAGCGATGTTGCTGCTCACTGCCTTTCCAGCGTGGAATTAATTAAAATGCATATAAAATAACCCAAGAATGCACAAGTGCACGAGACAAGATTCCAGTTTTACTCGTTTCCTCGAAATTCGACAAAAATTATTTTATCAGCTCTTCTCTCTTAACGGTCTCGTTACACTATAAATTGGCCGTTTAAAAGACACGATAGCATCGTTCACACGTCGTGTACTTGACAAATCTAAAGAATAATGTTAATTCGTTTTCATAAAAAAATTAATTAATTAGGTTCACCTGATATTACTTCTATTTGAACTCTAATGCAATTGACATAATTTATTACAGGTGTACCGTATACCAACGTCATAAGGTTCCTCTATGCATCCATTCGTCTCTATGAGCACACGTTAGTCCATAATAGATATATGTAGGTAATATGGCGTCCGTATGGGAATGTGAAAGTGCACTCAGCACCGAAGCTCATGCATAATCATATATTTACAGTGGCGACCCAAACCCCCTTCGAGAGTTAGTCCGAGCGGTAACGTTGTCCAGTGGCAACTCGCAACGTCCCCGCGGCCGGAGCATATGTGCTCTTGCTTTAATTAAATATTTGCATATGCTCACGTACGGCCGGTACACCTTGCAACGATCGCCTTGACACAGGCCCTGCAAGATTAACCGCAAAGTTACGCAGTAACTTGTATTCGTAAATACCGGCTCAGTAGAATTATAGAAACACGTGCGGGATGTGCGATAGTGCAGAGTATACTCTTTATGGAAAAGGAGGTTTCTCATAATAAATAACCTTTGTAAGTCAGTTCTATTAAGTACGTTGCATTTATACCAGCTTCCATTATGTGTATATGTGATTTTCTCAATTTCTATAAATGCCTCAATTAATTATTGTATTGACCCATAGGATTTTGCCTTGGTTCTGTTTTTATTACAAATATCAAATTAGGAGACTAGTTCGACTCGAATCGAAGTCTCTACTCTATCTTTCAAGATAGCGACCGAAGCTTTACTTTCCAATTAACCGAAGCTTACGGTGTACGGGGTCCTTTCAATTAACCAGAGCTTATGGGGAACGGAAATGGTGGTGATTGCATGGTAGTCTGTTAGTATAGCTAGGATGCGAAAGAAACTGAATGATACGGAGAAGCTTAGAAAACGTATGGATAGAGAAGCTCCCGACATATCGAAAAGATTGGTTCGAATAGGGTTAATGCACGGATAGGAACATTCATTTTATTCCAATAATCGATATTTTTTCTTTAGATTTCTAGAAACCCAGTAAATATCTTATTTATTATTGCTATATATTTCTAATCCTCCGTTTGAGTACCTTGGTCCTCTATTTCATTCTCGCAAAAGTAAACGTGAACGGAATTTCATGATTTATTCTTCGAAGTTGGTAGAATTGAGAAATGGGATCTTATCTTTTTTTCTCTCTCTCTCTCTGCTCACTTGTCTGACTATGTTAGAACGAGCTTGACTCCCTCATTATCTGGCAGTGCGTTTTAATTGAACCACTTCAGACGTCTTTGGCGTTAAGTGATTCGTATATCTCTATATGTATATTTGTAGGGCTGTATATATATATATATATATATATATGTATATATGTATATACCACTTAGCGATTAAGCCATTAAGACATTTCGAGTAAAGCCTCTGAGTTTACTGTCGAAACCGTTTCAAGCTTTGCTGTATATGTATATAGCTAAGATCCTCTGAAACACTAAAACCACTAAACTGCTTGCTACGCCGTTAATATCCACGTCCATTTTCTCGAGCAACATCGTTTGATTGGCTAAATGGAAACAGGAAACGGAGTAATAATTCTGAACTAAAAAAAGGAAACCCGGAAATTTTACTCTCCTAAAAAAAAAATTAAATTAAATTTCTCACGCTTCGAGGGTAATTTCGTAATGTGACAAGCATAAAAAAAATTACAAGATCGAAAGAAATTTTTCTTATTTTCCGATAAAATATGATAATTGCAACAGCAGGATGCGCGAGAGACGGTACGACGATAATAACTAAAGCTTAAGGTAATTAAAGTTTTGATTCAGATACGAATGCGAAATTTTACACGCTTGAATTACCAAGTAAAAAGGATACATTAGCGCTAATTACCGGTTGGCTGGCAGAGTTGACTAATTTGCGGGTGACTCTGTTGAGCTCTGATGGATATGGCTTATCCGACGCCTATGAAATTATAGAGGGAAAGGTTTTCGAGAGTACGGGTTGAGTTTTGTGTTACACCATTTATACATTATTCAGCCGTGGATGCTCAACCACAGGTGAGCCAAGTGCCTAAGCGCTCTGATCATCCCAGCTACGTTACGTCACTCTTTCGTTTCTCCTCTTCTGCCTTCTCTTCTCAACCCTCCTCCTCATCCTCTCCAACCCGTTTTTGCTAACCTCCACTGTATTCATCACTTACCTTCCAAACCAGCAGCAGCAGCAGCAGCATCATGAACCAGTTCTGTGAAACCAGAGTTCTCCAACACTCTAAAGTGGCAGTTTCCAGTCGGTCCTATCCCTGCCACGTTCCCACTTTTCCACAGAATTCAAGTATTTTATTTCCATCCGACAGTCACCTCGTTTCCGTTCTCTTTGTTTCCCGCATAAAAACTTGACTGCCGAATAGGCGAGTTTTCCCCCAAAAACCAAGAATCGCTCCTCTCTCTCTCTCTCTCTCTCCCACTACCTCCCGCTACTCACAGCTCGTCCCTCTTTTTCTATTTACGGTCTGCATGCTTTCGCAACCCAGACTCAGTTCTCTGTAGCCCCCAGAAGTACGTTACGTCTTTTTACATCCTTTTTGACTTCGTCTCCTTTGCTCCCTCGTGGAGGAAGAAGGAAGAGCGACTCTTCGATCTTCCATGAAGATTTCAAGGAGTAGCAGAGGGGTGGTCGGAGTAAGGGTGCAAGTATCGTACTGAACCCAGTAAAAGGATCCTCGTGTCCTGAAGGTAATAGTGCTGGTGCGTTTCATGCATACGGTATATAAACTGAAACAGCATCTAAGCCGCAAGGGGTGGAATATGGTTTATCGGCCATTTGCATCTTGCGACGTTGCAGGGATCATTCCTGAAAAAATCATCCCTCTTTCGCGATACCATCGCGTCCAGTTTACCCATACCAACTTCATTTTTGTAAATGTGCGCCGGCATCAATTGGAGATGAAAACGCTTATACAGAGATATATGTATACACGAACGAACCTACACACCTGTGGCTACCTTCCATTGGTCCAGGCTCTTTTTACGGCTGGTCGAACGAGTTTTTCCCTCGAATATTTTCTGGCCTCGAATCCCGTCAGCCCTACGGAGAGGGTAGGGTGGCTTTTAGCGTGCTGTCCAAAGGCATCCCTGACCTCCTGCACAAGGACTCCACCCTTGCCGTCCTCTACGTAAGCCCGGGTACTATATTTCTGGATATTCGACATCGGCATCATTTCATCCCTCGTTCGACGGCCCATCCCTGTTGGCTCGATAGTCCACCCTCATACTTGGCAGCCGTCTGCTGCGTACACCACTCCCGCACATCCCTTGCTCTCCCTTTCGACAAGTGTGCCAGGGATGCTATTTGCATTCCCTGGCTCTGGCCTCGGCGCCAGCGTCGGCATCGTTTCACGCCCTCTACCGCCGCTTCATGAATCATGGCCCACTTGAGGGCGCTATCGCGTTACTCCATTACCAAGGACTCGGGCCCGATCGAGGCACATCAATCAAATTGCCCGAAAGTAGCCTCAGAGTGTTTGCCCTTGAAATACGCACGGACACCCCCGGCTACCAGACTCACCGCCGACTCGAACATCATCCCCCTCTCAAAATTTACCCCGTGCTCTTGGCCGTCCCTCAGAGTTCCCAAATAACCTGAGAATTTTTCACGTCGCTTTTTTTTCTCTATATCCACGACGTACTCTCTTCAACCCTTACTCGAGTATATCAATATATACATGTACATTGGAAATGAGTTTTTGTACTTCGATGCTTTCATGCTGTGCTAATTTACTCCCTCCGATGTATCTCACGAAATTGCATTGGATATACAAAGGGTGAATACAAGAGAGCTTGGGAGTGGGTAGACAAGAGCGATGGAGATGAAAGAAAAATAGTGAAAATCCCAGAGAGGGATGTACAGGTAGTGTTGATCGTTTTTCATTTTCCAGTAAAGCTCGATGATTTTCAAACGTATTTTAAATCCTGACACTCAGCCGCAGGGTGACAATTGCAAATAGAAAGGGTTTCCCCGCGAATATACGTGGAAGCATTTTTTTCACGTGCCATACCCGATTAACGTAAAAAACTCCACTTCGATAATTGGCCATGGGACAGTGGTATGCGCAAAAGAGGCCATTTTGCACTGCTACTATTTCCTTTTTTTTTTTTTTTTTTTTTTAACA
>NW_014332862.1:1429486-1473399 GCF_000341935.2 Cephus cinctus
TTTTCTTTTTTTTTTTTTTTTTTTTTTTAACACGATACAGTATTTTACGGATATATTGTGGATCGGTGGGAGCGACAGAGCAGATAGA
This sequence comes from Cephus cinctus, assembly GCF_000341935.2. Taxonomy (NCBI): domain Eukaryota; kingdom Metazoa; phylum Arthropoda; class Insecta; order Hymenoptera; family Cephidae; genus Cephus; species Cephus cinctus. The sequence continues at coordinate 1,429,575 of NW_014332862.1, forward strand.
GTCGAAAGAGCGGAGGGAGTTGGCTCTGATCGTAACATCAGGGTGCAAAGAGTCCCCTCGCGTGTCTGGTCCCACGCAGAGATATTTACTCCCCAAGGTGACTCAACGTGGCACTTTTCTGGACAGCCGACATTTCCAAAGTACCACTTTTCACCCACCTACTAACAAGGTCTTGTGTCTACACTCCGCTCCTTGCGCCCCTTGTCCCATTTATGCGCACGTATCAGGATGTCATATTAATAACAACGGTGGACGGACACGTGTCTGATGAATTATTAAAATGGAATTCGCCGAAGGCATCGCTCAGGTTTTCTTTGGCTTGATTTGGGGATGAGATTGTTTGAGGAAACAGTCAAATAGTCAAGCGGCCAAAGGGGGTCGGTTAATGCAACTAGTCATAACTGCAACTTCCTCCGCTTACTTTATCTCTCTCTCTCTCTCTCTCTCTCTCTCTCTCTCTCTCTCTCTCTCTCTGTCTGTCATAGCTTGCACGAAACGTCCCTAAGTGAGATTGACGTGTGGCCGAGGTCGAGGGTTAATTTCAGTCGTGAGACCCATAATGAAATGGCTCTTTCTGGAAATGTATTTATGTTCTTGTACTAACGAGCACTAACGAAGCATGGCTATTGCTTGGACACGCCTCGAGATTCATCTTTTGCTCTCTCTTGCTTCGTTTAACGTTTTTTTTTACCTGGATAATCCCAATCGAGATTATTTAATGGCAAAAAATCGGATAAATCAGACTCGTGTGTAAATCTTCGCGAAATATCTTAAGATGCAAATCTCTCGTCTTTTATTGATATAATTGTGTTTCTTTTAAGCAGAAACCTACCCTTATTTTCTCGAGGGGTAGTTTTTCTATCAGGACGACGAACAGGCTTGGCTCCTAATTCGGAGTCCTCCGTCATGACAGTAGTGTGACGGTGGAGAAAGGGCGGTAAATAGCTCAAGGCACGGGGGGTAATTTTGGGCAAAGTTCCTCGCGGGCTAATCGTAGATATCAGCTTAACGATAAGGGGTGCCCCAGCATCCGGTGCATGGTTTACTAGCTACGTAGTTTACGTACCGCCATTACGCAGGATAGAAAGCGGCGGGAAATGACTGAGAGAGCTATAGCGTTTTTCGTCTGATGTTATAGAGTAGTATGGGTAACGAGAAGATAAAATTCCAGGAATGGGATGCATGGGGAGAGTTAGGTCCAAGCTCTTAAACAAGAACCTACCCTTACTGCTGGGCAGTGAACGAGTCTATTGTCGTTTAAGGTCCTCGAAATGTCTACCGGACTAGAAGGCTTCCACATATATTTCCGGAACTGTTCCTGCCACGTAGGGTCTGGCTCAAAACCTTCTGTTCTCTGAACCTCCGCCCTTGCAAGGATCCGATCGCGAACCTCCCAAGAGGCATAGAAGAGCGCAGCAAAAATTCTCACGTATATCAGAAAGAAAAAAGAAAGAAATGAAATTCGAGCCGTCGGGACGTCGAGTCGTTCCACATCCGGGACAGCGTAAATTTGCCAGGGAAGCAGACCCTTGAACATTTAACGTGGGCCAGCTCCTACATGGCCCGACAGTAACGTTCCGGAAGCTCACTAGGCCGGATGACTAATAGAATTCCATTGCAGGGGAAAATTTCGTTCGAGGCGGCCGAAAAGTGCCGGAAGAAAAATAATACCAGCTGCCCGTTCGAATTTGTCAAGGTCCCTCCTCCTCTCTTCTCTTTACTCTCTTGGACTCTCTCTTTTTCCCTTTCCTTCCATTTCCCAATTTCCACTCACCGATTTATTCGTTCTTTTTCTAAATTTCTCTCTCATCCCTTACCAATTCCGTTAAACCCCTACGGCTTAGATGCTCCGGTAAAAACAGGACTTCGGGCTATCCCGTCCATTTTCCCGGTGAAGGTCTAATTCACGACCGAGTGATTCTCTCTGTCTCTCTCACTTTTTGGCTCTCTTTCTTTCGGTAGGCTCGACCTAGGCACAATTTCATCCCTTCTGTCGGGGGCAGATCGCCTTTTCCTCTTGGCAGAGGGTTGTAGCTGCGGGACTACAAGCAGAAGGCAATTGAATTCGGCCCCGGTAAGATTTCCCGAGAACGTCTTTTATTCGAAATTTTTCGTTGCGGCCAGCGTCCATGCCGTCAGGACGGTGAGTTCACGATGGCTTAAGGCCTCGGGCTCTTGTAAGGGTGGTCCAGTCCTTATAGGTGGTCCTTATAGGCTGCTGCCCCCTTTCGACTGCTGGGTTCTTTCGCATTTATCAACCTTTATTTAACTTCATCAAAATACGACCTCCGTTTCAACGACAAAAACGACATCTTGTCTCGACGACTAGACAGACAATTCCGTAAGAAAAACAAAAATCAGGATGCGCCTTTTCCATGCACCTTGACGTTCCTCCCAGAGATCTCAGAGGGAGCTGAGACAAACAGAAGGACGCAGAGCAAGCAGACTCGAGGAACGAAACAGAAGATAAAAGATGGATGATACAAAGGAAAAATCAGAAAATGACACAAAGCGAAACGTTGTCTCAGGAAATTGACTTTCGTCTTGGAAAAAGTATCTGAAGTTTATAGTAGAAATTTTCTACCTACTACCGATAGAAGAATGTAATTTCAAAATTCCATATATGCGCCCGATATCTGCCTATATATCTTACGTATTTTCGTATAAATATCACTTAAATAAAAAACGATGACCATGTTCGATCAGAATCAGTAGCGGTGCGTTAATCGCAGCTAAAAATTTCTTCCTACTACACGAAATATAATATGGTTTTCCGGACGTAGCAGAATATTTATGAAAAGTGAGAATTGGTCCATGAATTCAAGTGGTTGCACTATATTGCAAGCGCTTGGTCGTGCCAGCAATGCTACCACTGCTACCAACTACTGGTATCCCTGGTACCACTGGTACCAGCAGCAATTGCGAGTCTCTTGCTGGTGTTTTCGCATTTATTCTCCAAAGTTCGGCTTAAATTATTGCGTAGTGGGTACGGAGAGCCCACGAGAAGACAGAGACTGGACCGCTAAGCTTCCAATTACCGGGGACCGAATACCAATGTGTATTCTGTGTATTGTGGTATTCCGTAGTGGTGTGTCAGTGTTAGCATCGTTCTACGAGGACAGAATGTGGAAACGTGAAAGGAGGAAATTGGAGGGTGCTAGTCGGGTTCTCGCAGTTTTCCCTAATTCAGCAAACGTCCACCTACAACGTACTGACGCTTTGCCTTTTAGTCTCCTTTTTCACCTTTTCTATACCTCTCTCTCTCTCTCCTTTCTGTTTGACCCTTTCTCAACAAAGCTACGTCCATTATATTCAATCTCTTCTCCTTCTCTGTCTTTTTATTTCTCTTTCGTTCTTTGCAGCATTTGCTCACTTCCTCTTACCAAGGGACCATAGAGCGCATTTTTTTCTCAGAATTCTCATGGCAACAGTTATGATGGCAGTGATGGTATAGCTATAAGGGTTGTATTAAGGGTGGTTTATTCCCTTTGGTAAATTAATTTAATCCTCAAGTTCCTTCGGTAAACCGGGGGGAGAATCTCGCTTGAGTAATTTTATGGAGGAAGTTGCGAGTGTCTTGTTCGTGGACGTTCAATAAGAAATGGCTGAACGATATTCGTTCGGTCGAGCCGCAATCGCGAGATTTACTAAATAAAGTGCCGCCCGGAGGTAGTACCAAATCGAATTATCCCCTATCGGTTGGAAACAAAATCCCATAGGAATATTCGGTCATCGATCTCTCTTCTGTCAGACCCATTTCTTTTTTTCTACTCTCCCTTTCATCAAATTCTATTTTATTTCTATGAATTATTCGAAATGTAGATAGGATAGGAATTTCGTGATAGAGACAAAATCTGTGAGCTACTAGCTGTTCCGGACTTTAATTCTAATTCTGATTTAGATGGACCTCGACTAAAAAACATATATCAAAATTTATAACTCTCAAAATCATAATAACCGGTACACTCGAAGACACGCGTCTATGTCTCCCAGTTTCCGCTCCAAAAAAAAAAGGTTCGCATATTTCACCGTGAATTTTCAACAGTGAAAAAAAAGAGGAACGAAAGAATTTCAGTGAATGAAAAAGCGAGAAAAAAATGTTCATCGTGTCACGGAAAGAAAGGAATAAAAGGAATATAAAGAAATAACGAAAAGGATGAACGGACGAGGGAGGTTGGGGACACGTGGAACCCGCAGGATTCTATATCCTGACCGCAGTGGGGAGTAGGTGTCCTGTAGGGACAGGGACACCAACACCACAACCACCACCACCACCACCACCACCACCACTGCTACCAGGAAGAAGAGTAAGAGTACTGCGGTGTTGCGGCCCTGCGGCGTCCCTGTGGCAGCCCTGGCTGCCCTGCGGGTGTTCCGCCCTGGCACTGAATCCAGCGAACATACACGGAGCAAACTATAACTTAGCCTCAGTCGGGGTTAATCGTTGTAATGCCTTGATTTAATACCGAGCCCAGACGAATATCCTCTACCCTTCGAATTAATACTGCGACGCACTTTACATTCGCCGTTCAGAATAAACGAGGGTAGTAAGACAGCGCTACGTCTACCGGACCGATTTAGGCACCCTCCTGGAAGAGGGATCTTCGTAGGATGAGAAAATAAATACACAAAGTTCTTCCCCTTTCTAACCTCTGTTCACGCCCACCTTAGAAACATCTGACTATACCCCTGGTACACCCCACACGTGCCCTTTGACACCATTTTCTTACACCCTCTATTACCTGTCCCCTTTTTCTTGTTACCACAAAGAGCACTGACCGTGGGTCATTTTTTTTTAACTAGGTCATTTAATGACCCCTGACCTTTGCAGTTAATCATTTTACATTAAAAGCGTTAGGGTGTGCACTGAATATCGTCTGGCGAGTATTAAGTTCGAACTTTCTCGAAGATTCTAGACGATACGAGACCGGAGCTTGTTACCGAGTTGTTAGGAGTGATTCAGTCGAGCGCGAGAAGGGCTGCATTTAGATGCACAGAACAAGCCGCAATATTGGCACGCTCCGGCGGTTTCACAGTTTACAATGGGAACGAGAAACAATGTGTGCGCTCTGTTTGGCCAAGGCTTTGTCCTTTTGCTTTTCTTGCGGATTAGGGATGATTCGCTATCCCGTGCCGCTAACGTTCTATATACTCACCCACAAGCCCTCTTTATACGTCTGGTACATTGTCATTGGGATTTTATGTATATTAACGTTTCCTTGTTTAATCTTTCATTGATACCCTAGCCTATTCTATATTCATGTGGACTCAGAGTTATCCAGAAAGTCTAGGTTGCATTGTTTTTTTATTAGCAACCAAGCTCATTCAAGATACGAGAATTTCTCTGGACGGTCACAATTGATTCTTTAAATATCGAAACTGATTGGGATATACTTTATGATTCCGATACCAGCTTCGCGTATCGGAAATAAAGGAAATATCAATTTCATCGCTTCTTCTTTTATTTCAACACGTTTCGTTGCACCTTTCCAGGCGCTTGAACAATACTTCCTGCAGGATAAGTTCCACCAGGTGGAAATGGAAGGGGATGCCGACGGGATGGGAATTCCAGGAAACTTGGATCGGAATAAAACTCAGATGCTACTTAGCGAGACATCACCCCAAGGGGGATGCATAATAAATTTCGGAAATGGAGTCTCCCCGTGGACAAACGGCGCTCCGGCGCTTTGTAATTATATTTATTTTCCTGAATTCGCTTTCCTGAGTATATTGCTATTCCGTCTTGTACTGCTTAATTGTTAGCTTTGTTTTATTGTTACTCGCGTTATTAAGAAATACGCAAGAATTTTTATTGGTCGGATTATTAAATTATCTTTCGTATTCATCGCGATATTCTTTTATCATGGTAATATTCATTAAATTATCTCTTCTTTCCTTTAGGATGACGACACTAAAAGGAAGGACGCGCTCGTGCTCCGAATAAGACATTTATTTTTCACATTCTCTTTTCGGGGGATTTACCGGAAGAGAGGAATACTGGTTACCCGGGTACTCAAATTCACCACTAGTCTAAAATTAGAATCCATAAGGGTAATTCAATTATTAACATATAACGGGAAGAGTTTTTAAATTCTCAAGTATAAATTCAATAAAATTGCAAAATAAGTGACGGACTTCCGGTGCTGGTATATTTAATTTGGATCGGTCAGTATTTGGGGGTGGAGGTACCTGCTGTTGGACGATATTAACGTGCGTACATTTGATATCGTGTATAATTTCATGGCCAACCCTTACAAGTAAAATAAAGATTTATCGTATTCTGGCTGATATATCTGCGCCTAAAGTAGGTAAGGTTTTTATTATGTCGATGCGTTCCGACAATTATGTATACACAAGGGAGGAAATTGCGTGAGTGGATGCGTGCGTGCGTGGCACTATTCGTGCTCGAGCCGTCAGTGTACGTAGCACTTCGTGTGCGGGACTCGTGTCACCGGGATTTGCTTGCTACATGCTCGACTTACAGGTTTAGTAGATGGGAGAGCCGACACTATGGAAATAAGCGGGTCGTCTATATAGGCGAAACAATTAAAATGGCAATTAATCAAGACTGGATTACAAAAGCGGTAAGGGAGGATTGAAGCGCGCAGGAAGCAAAGCGGCGACAAAGGTGGTGGCGCCAAGTGCCAATCAGAAAGAACGTGAGTTAAGGGTGGTTTGGGTCAGCGAGGTTGGGCAGGGGGGTAGGTGAGAAGGAGGGGCAGAGGGTGGAAAATAAGACGTCGAGAGGAGAAGTGGTGTCGGCTAACATCAAAGTTTCCACCTCCCCCCCCCCTCCGCCCCTCATCGCCGCCCACCCACGATTTTATCGGGAATAATAATTAACAAAGTCGTTAGCATTATTCTAAGAAGCGGCCGTGACGTTGGAATACAAGGGGTGAAATCAGGTTTCAGCCTCGCTCGAAGGTCCTCTCCAGTTTCCGCCAGAATGAATATTTCAGGAATATTCGGTAGGATCGAAAAAATAATATCACCGTCCTCCTTCTATGCTCCCTAATAATGTCATTGTTTCGCGAAGGCTTTGAGGGTGGGTTAGGTCAGGCTGGAAAGAGCCAAGTGAATCGACAGGGGTGAATCAATAGGGGTTCCAGCCTGCTGGCGAATGCGACATTTAAAGTGTGTCGCGTGTGTTTTCCGCGTGATTTCATCGCACTCCCCCGAGCCCCCCCCCCTTCCCGCCCCCAATGGGCGCAATTGTTGCTCCGATAACAATGGACAACCCTTTCGTGATTATGGGGTGTTTCGATCCCCCTTGAATTTATTACGTCCTCCATTTGCAGCGCCGGTGCTCCGCGACCCTCCTTCCAGCGCAACCCTCCCAATCTCCACGGGCCGATAATCACCGCATCCAACTCTCTAAGCGCACCCCCATTCTTCTACCCTTACTTGTACATTGGTTCACCGTCTACCGCCTAACACCCTCTGACCTCAGGCCGCCAATCGTGCTCCCTACAGGATGGATCGAGGTCGGAGGGAAAGGAGTGGAGAGAGATGAAGATGGAAGAAAAAAAAGGAAGGAAAGAGAAAACAGGGGCAAGGGGGATGAAGGATGTGCCACTAGGGTGACGAGGCAAACGGGCTACTCGTTAATGTAAATGAACGCAACTTTCGAATGAATATCGTTAAGTCAGGGTTAATTTTGAATTCCACCCCTATATAAGGCCGCCTAATGCAGAGCCCTGACAATTAACGAGTGGACTAAACGGTTAAGTACGGATGTGAACAGGCTTTACTTTACGCTCGTTACTTTCGCCTTTAGTCCCTTGCGGTATTCATCCCTTCCAGAGTTACAGCATCTGTCCCCTTTTCTCCATTCGTTTCCCTATCTCGCTTAAACGTCAGACAAGCTTTTACCTCATTCTTCAAACTCCAGTAGCAACGCCAGCGTGGCACCGGGTTCCTTCTACCATCTCTGATAAAGTTACCATCCCCAACGTACAGCACACTGCCAGAAACTAAAACTAACTGCATAACAGGGTAACTGTATAACTGCATTACTGTGTACCACTTGTATAAATTAACTCGAATCTCAAGAACTAAGTACCCAGAGAGTAAAGCGCTAGTTGACTTGCTAATGCTATTTACTAGGCCGCAGTGACGTAACCTTTCAACGGGAACCCCCCGTTCTTGGGTCTTGAATTTTACTATTTTTTTCAAACTTCATTTTTCTGAACTCTCTCACTCCGATATTTCAATACCAATACGCGTTCTCTTTGTGCTTACCCTTATTTTTCTTTTTGATTACACAATGCCAGCTCGGTAATTTTCACCCTGTCTAATGGGTGAAGCCAACGCTCACATCACTTCCCTTCGACAGTTTCTCGCTCGTTTCGTTTCACGAAATATCGAGTGGCACACGTCCTGCCCTGGCTTATCCCACGGAGGGTTGAAATCGCAACGAAAGCTGCTTTCTACATATTACGTCACTCACTCATTGTAAATTGGACAATTTTTATGGTACATGCTCACTTGCAGAAATTCCCTTGAATTTTGTGTGATACGTCAAACCAATCATTTTTTTCTTTTTACAATATTTTCTTTATTATGAAAAATAATTACGTGTATCATACTATAATATTATTAGTCCATTTTTTTTTAAATTGGACACTTGTGATATAAACAAAAGTTTCTTTTATTTATTTTTTCCACGTCCATAGGGTACCTGTGAGACACCCCTTAGATGAAGTCTAGTTGGTATATCGCTGGTAGGTAAGCCCGCATAAGAACAGACTGGCTGCACTATAGTGTAACGGCGCAGCTCTTTTCACCCAGCGAAGCTTTAGCAGCAAAAGCAGCTTATTACGCGGAGAAATACGGTTAAGCTGGTGCTTCGAGTCGGGCTTAGTTGTTTGTCAACAATGCAGCAAACGCAGGCTAATAGTGAATATGTGATTATGGCGAGGCTGCGGTCTCGACGTTTAGCGACGCCCTACGTCGTTCCGCAATAAAACCGTCTCCTTGCAGCGAAGATCGTCGCCTTTACGAGAAACCACGTTTCCATTTCGAATAAGACTATCGTGCATACCTTAAGTACCCATGTACAATTATTAAAATAGATATAAAAATAAACATAAATTACCCATAATGCTCATAGAAGTATTTTGCCCGCAGTACTTTTATACGGCGGACAAATGTAACGAGACAAATTTTTAAGTCAAATTGAAAAATATTTTTGACATAAAATCAGAATATTACTGATTCCTTGAAGTATTATTACAGTTCCTCAATTAGTTGCTCAAGCGTCGAACATTGTTATTTTATCTTTTTCTCCTTTCGCCAGCTTCACTCCGGACCAGTGTCAAACTGCGAATTCCATCAGGTTCTTTTCCTGCAGGCTGCGCCAGAGATGACGACTAACTTTTCCTTACGAAAGAAACTTTCGATGCCAACTTTTCTTCTCGCGCTACGACTTTCTTCCATTTCGTCACTTCTGCTTCTGCTTCTCTCTCTCTCTCTCTCTCTCCCTCCTTCCTTTCTCTTTTTCGTCCTCCGTTCATCCCGGCAAGGAGCGCGACATTTTTATCGACATGGAATTACCCGCTCTCACCGATCCCAGTTTACCGCAAGTTGACGCTTCCCTTGTATCACGAGTAAATTTTCGCCGAGCTACGAAACTTCCAGCTGACTTCGTTCAAGAGTCCTGGAGGATCGAAGTGACTAAAGTGGAAACGAGAACGAAGGGAGAGGGCCGAAAGAAAATGTGTGTGTGAGAGAGAAAGGGAGAGAGAGAGAGAGAGAGAGAGACACCTGACGTTACACTGTGAAACACCCTTACTCTTTTTATTTCTCTCTATCCCTCTTTTTGTACCAGCATCAACTAGCCGCCAATAGAATTCTAAGCTGCTTCACTCTCTTGCCACCACTTGCCACTCTCCAACCACAGTATATCGTTAAAGTTTGCACGAAATTTCGCGTTTCACGGTGAAACTTTCGTGTAGCGCGCCACGATGATTTTACGAGATTTAGATAAAAAGGTAAGAAGCCCATAGCTCGTCGCGACCTCCGCTACTCCCAACCATTATCCGGCTTTTCAAGGAAGGCAAAGAGATTCCATTTAACTACAGTGTGATCGATAAGGACGCGTTTGCCTACAGGTTAATCATTCATGGTAATTTATCATAACGGTGGCGTTAAAATAAGCTGAAACCATTTACTAAAGACAATTATTATCTAACTGGAAATACTCTCTTTTCGTACAGTCCTTACATAACATGTACAACCATATATATATATTGCCTATACGGGGCAATGTTTTCCGCGGAACGATCGAGAAGAGAAGTTATGCAAGTCTCACTGTTAATTACTGGTTTTGTTAATGATTGTCGGCTTTCAGTGAGAATGCTAAATTATCCTGTAAATGGTACCGGTTGGACGCCAGAACCAATTTTGTTTCAGCAAACAAAATGATGGCGTTGTTTAACGTCGGCCGTTGGACGCCCTAATAACCGTAACCCCGGCTAAAGAAACTGGGTTAATTCGAATCATAATTACCCCACGAAGCTCGCCACCCTTCGCTCTTCTTCCTCCACCCACTTCTACCTTTCTCAAGTTTCCCCCTTTTAATCTTCCTGCCAATAGGTTGGACTACCCTTTGCACTGTTTTGCGCATAATGAAAATTCTACCTCGTAAAATCTCAGTGGCTTTTCACGAAGCCATCAGCTACGTGGCCATCATATACGCTTCAAAGGTATATCTCTCCGTTAATAGAAAACAAATTTTCTATCTTGCCCGCTACTTGGGCTCGATGTGGCGTTTCAATTATTCAATGGCTGCTAAGCGTGACGCAGCTGCAACCAATACAGAATCATAGGATAATAATGGCTGGATGGATCGCAATTATAGATATATTGTATCAAGGGGTGGTAGGAGAGAAACAAGGGGACGTTAGGCGAGTGCTGAGAGTAGGTCGCGTTAACAGCCCTAGAGACGCTTGGCACATAGAATAATGGCTGAATGGGCGTGGGGTTAGCCTTGGGGTTAGTCCCTGTTAGCAAGACAAGGGTGCACAACCTGCACAATGTATGCAAACACTGTAGCGCCCCGGGACCACCCCTGGAAATCCTCAAATTACTGCACTTTAACCCCCGCAGGACTATTCTCTCACACTCTCTCCTGGTCTCTCATTCTATAGTCTGGTGACTCTGTCTCGCTCTCCCTCATGACTCGGACTCCCTTGGCTGCCACTGGAAACAGTTCCGCCACTCTTAGTACATAAATAACTTTCAGGACTATACTCGTAACGTGTTAGCCTAAATCAGGGACTTTCAGAATCGCGATGAAGCTCACTTACCATCCTGGGACATTATACGAGGTCCTTTTTTTTTCTTGTCTGCTTTCTGAAACGTTGGTACTGCTTGTCGGGATGAGTAAGGAGGAGGTTGTAAAATTTTCTTGAGAATCGATGCAGCTGAAAGAAGTGATCGCGTGGGTCAAGGGAAATGTGGTAGGGAAGGACTAAGATGGTACCAGCGGAACCGGATTCGGAACCGGGACCGGAAACCATTCGACTATGTACTGAAAGTGGCGCAAAAAGTTAAGCAGCTTTCCCATCAGCCAAGTAGTAACTTCCTCTGGTGATTCCCATCACGTACTCAGGAATTCCGTAGGGTAGGCCGTCTACTGGATTCCTCTTGGGTATCTTCTACATGGATATTCTCCAACCTACTACAACTAGAGGATGACGGGACTGGACACCGGAATTCGTGCAAGGACGTGGGCCAAGTTTTCTCGGCCGAATAAGGGTTCAAGTCACTGCGATGTAAAACGGACGAAAGATATTTCGTTTATTTCGTATCTCTTTCGAGTCATCTTTTTGCTTTTTATCTTTTATCATACACGAACGACATCTCTCGGCTTAACGTAGCGAAGAAAATTCGGACATTACTGCTACCACCCCTAATTATGGCTCCACGCCTATTTACAATAGACTTTTGTACAAAAACTAATCTCATATAAACAGTAAAACGTAACGTATTCGAAAGTTTATCGAAAGGGCTGATATCACCCGCTCCGGATATCAATGATAGTTTCCAAGAAATTCGCAAATATTTTAGTCATTACGAAATTTCGAGTCTCTGTCATTGCTCACGATTTGGATCGCAAAAAGATACAAAGCGTCGTTTAAAGTACTTTTTTGAAATTTTCTAAATCCTCGTCGACCCGGGATACTCAGCCACTGACGAAACCAATCGATATGCGTTTTGACAATTTTGTACAGTGAATGAAAAAAGTGTCTTGTAAATATACGAAGACGCACACGAGCTACGGGAAGATGTGTTAGTCCAAAATTGGGCGAACTTTTCACATTTTTTTTTTCTTTTCTTTTATTTCATGAATAAATCGACAACCGCCTTCGTCGACGAATGACAAAGTTTTCTATAACCTAGGTATATGTAAATGTTGATGGAGGCATTCGTTTCAGTTCGGTTACCTTAGAATGACCTTGACAATGAAACGAACAAAGTATATAAATGGCTTTCAACTCTTAAGAGTCCGAGCTTTCTTTTTTTCTTCACGATCCTTTACTTTTTATATACAACTTTCTTGTATTCGGTTTGAACGCGTCACCACTTCCGGTTGATGAAACTTCCCATGCGCCGAGATAGATGAGGAAACCGGCCTCTGCGGCATCGTCGAGACGCCTTTGTTCGACCTCTGAAGGCTGTAATATACCTACAACCACAACTAGCCTCGGTAACCAGAAAATTAGAGGGCGCGCACGCCATACTTTGCCAAAGAAAAGTTTTCCCGAACGAGCGTCGAAAGTAAATCGGGTCTGAAACTTTTTTTTTCTTTACCACCACAACAACCCTCCCCCTCCCGCCCCCCCCCTCTTATAAGGCGTCACGTGTACCTGTACATTGAATTCTTATTATTATAAATACCACCGAAGCTCCCTATCCATTTTTCATTCTTCATTAAAACTACTATACAATTTTGGTTCCACCCCTCGTTTAACGTTTCTCGTGTAACTTCGCTTAAAAAAAAAGTAAAACTAAATATACCGTTAACTTAGGGAAACCAAACGAGACTCGATTATCGGCAGTCGCAAAGTAAAATCGTACAAATGTTACAAGGGTGAAAGTAACGACTGCATAACTAGCCGAAATCGGAACAGGTAACAGGGAATAGGATATAGGGGACGACGGGAAAGGGAAGAGGGGACAAGGTGGGGGTACCGACTTTCGAATTATCGAAGAAAACTTAAAGTAATTAAAGTTACGGAAGCGTGGATAACCTAAGGCTTCGCTAAACCGGAAAAGTTAAAGTGGAAGAGTTCGCGTAAGGAGTACGAGCGCTAAAAGGACGCTGCCTCATAAAACTCGGATTATTTTAAATATCCGCGGGCGTCGTAACCCCCGCGGAATCACGACTCGCAACGTTCGAGGCACGTTCGGGAAGTGTTGGCTCGGCGAAAGAGCGAAGGGGAAAAAAAAATATAAAAAAAAAAGAAAGATGACCCATCAAACCCTCGTTTGAAGATGAAAACTTACATTTTGATTATTTCGCTGATTATAGGCGTCCATAGCCATCTGCTTAAAGTCGGCCATCGTCGGGGGATGACTGTAAGCGTTCTGCTGGCTGACATGATTATGGGGGTAGTTCGTCATAGGGGATGAACTGTAATCGTCCAGTCTGGGATCTGGTTGCAGGTCCAGTGTCTGTTGAACGACGATCGGTTTCTTCTCAGGGGATGCGTCATCCGTACGATCCTTCCTCCTGCGCTGGGGTGGTGTCTTGTAAACCGGAGTGTACGTCAAGGGTCTTCTTTCTATCAACAGATTTCAAGGTAGCCATTCAAGTCACTCGACTGACTCCATTAATCGATTAAATCGTTAAGAAGGTAGATCATTTTTCTACACATGTCACGTGATCACTTTTATCAGTACAGATATCTATAAACCACCATTTGCATACAGTTCATTAACATCTCCATCTGTACCGTGAATAAATAAAAATCCAAATTTTTATCGAAATTTTTTTTTTCATATTATTTTCATACACCTAATTGAAATATTTTCCAAAAACCTACCGTACTCGTTTGGTATAATGTCCGGATCGATATCCTCGGCAGTTTGCTTCGTTTGAGGATGTATAGGGGTGGTAGCCCCGGCATGAGGTGGCTCGCTCACGATCGGTGCATGCTTCGGACTTCCGCCACGAGCACTGGAGTGCTTCCGGTAAAGTGCCGCCAGAATTCCAGCTACCGCGAGTGCCAGTAGGGTCGCGGTTGCGGCCAGACCAAGAAGTAGAGGATTCAGTACGGAGACATCGCCGTTACCTGTGCCATCCGTACCACGGAATACAATATGCATTACTCGACCGTCACTTTGAACAACTATCCGATACTGGTTCGCTAATTGCCATTAATTCAATTTCAATCCGCTACGAGATATTTCATTAGTTTGCTGATCCCCCCATTCTATCCCGTACCATTTGAATTTCAAATTGTAACAGTTCGACGCGTGTATCTTTTCTTGATATTTTAAACAGTAATGGTCAGCCGGCTTATGGTAACTCATCGTCACGGGATAATACTACGGTACCGGGCTTAATAAGCACGACAATAATTAACGAAGCTATGTACTCTATGTATAATGGCGCTATTACAGTGTTCGCCGTAGCCACCGTATATAAATAGATAGACGTGTGCCCTGTTGCACCGCTGCAATATGCTTGGATATGGATATTCCGGCATAATATATATCTACGAGCTGGTGTGCTTTGCCGCAAGGAGAATATAATTACATCAATTAACGCACACCCCTCTCGCGGCGGGTGGGATATCTCTACCTGCGTATACTCTATTACGTATTCACATTAATGCACTCTCTCTCTCTCTCTCTGTACACGAGACGATGACGGCTGTCCTGACTTTACAGGACACACACGTGTTTCGCTGTCGCACACTCGTCGTTCTAGGTCACGTTGTCCTTCTTCCTCTCGTGGATGCCCACGGGCATACTACGTACACGTAGCTGGCAATTCAATAATTTATTATATCGTCACTGACTGCACGTTAAGCCAACAAAGACTGAACGGTGTGAAAGAATTATGTGCTACTTCGCCGATATCTCGTTTGGTTATGTATACGCTTGTTGCACGGGCAATTTGAAATTATCTTTACGTTTCGGAATCGTAATATTTTTTCTCCCTCGGGCATTCACGAAAAAACATTTCCAAACAATCCGTGAATAATCGTGCGCGTCGATCAGTGAGCTACGTGGTAGCTGGCTGTCAGCTGCAGATCTTCTTCGTGTACTCAAAGAGGAGAGTGACGAGAGAGAGAGAGAGAGAGAGATTTGTCCGTATGCAAAGGAAGAAGAAGAGAGAGAGAGAGAGAGAGAGAGAGAGAGAAGGGTAGGAGGTGTACGTAATAACGTGAAAGTTGGCCGTAGGAATGCAAACAGAGCGCCGGGGCTAATTTGGCGTTTACGAGCATCGCCGCGCAAAGCTACTCAATAATTAACCGGAAGGTAGTAATACCCGGTTGTGCAGAGAGCTCGAGGGGCTGGGTCAGTTTCTGGAACGTCATGGTTCAAAAGGTAGTAGTTCGCAGAAACACCAAGCTTATTTAATTAATTGTATAGGATACAAGGCTATCCTGAGTTGACCTATATACGAATAAATGCTAATGATAACAGCGAATGACATTTAAATTGATACATTAATATTAAATAGAAAATCTGTAGTATTGATTGTAACGCGTATTAAAGTTGACAGCAGTTAGCTTCATAAGCAGTCCGAGTGCTCTTGGTACCCGTTAAAGTTTGATTAGAGTTTGATGGACACCGTGAAAGCAAAAGCAATTTGAACTCTACTTACAGTAAAAAGGGATAACGCTTGCTAAGGGGACATTAGCCCAGTCCGACCTTTCACGGTCGTGTAAGAATTAAAGGGAGTTAGGGGTTGTTCGTGCATCCTCCTTGCTCCACCGCCTTCACCTTCGTCCTACTCTATCTTTTTCCTTAGTCACTCGTTCCTGTTTACACCAGAGTGCTACTGAGGTTGCACGGGATATGCTCTAAGATACTTTGGGATACTCGAGGTTCGGGTGGTTTGCCTGTAATTTAACTTTCCCGCCATAAAACTCTATGGCTCCACTCTGGTAAAAGGGGTTAGGCGTCTCGGCCCTTTGCATTTATATTTACTTTTACGTTTTACCGTGCGGTACAACCCTTTACCTTTTTACACCTTTATCGAAACCCTTTAATCGCGCACTTCCTTTATATTACGTGGATGTCCTTCGTACGCGAATACGTTTGATGAGCTTCGATCCTTTATTGATTTTTTTAATAGTGCCATAAGCCGTTGAGAGTGTCGAGCATTTGGGAGGAAAAGGGGGTGGTAGTAGTAGGGGATGAAATAAAAGAATAAAGATTACAGAAAATTAAGGTAGGATATAAGCAAAGTAATATGGCCGTGTGGCAACGTTAGCAGGTGAGGAGGTATCGCGACGCCCGGCGTCGGCAGTCCCTGTCGTCGTCCCTGCAAAAGTTCGGCACCCCGAAGGGAGTATTTCCAAGACATAATCCTTGGGGCTCGCGTAAGCAATTCGCCCTAAATTGAGCCAATTTCTCGGAAACCCGAAACCAATTTCGGAAGAATTGCATTCTAAAACCATCCACATAGACGCTCACGCAAACAGCCGCGGGCGATCGAGCGGGCAAAGATAGGGAAGTCAACAGAGGAAGATAAAGGAAGATACAGGGAGGATACAGGAGGACGCAGGATGAAAGATACCTCCAGTCCTGTTAGCATTCAGAGTGCGAGATCCACTCTTTCTATCGGGCGTTATGCCTTATTCTCTGCCTCTTACTTTTCAGACCCCCACTCTTTGAAGCTCTTTGCCAGGAGGAAGCCTTTATTTTTTTTTCCTCTTCTGACCTTTTTGCCTTTTTTACCACAACCTCCAAACACCTCCCTAATTCTCAATTCTCTACTTCTTTTTTTTTTTTCGCCTGTTCATCCCACACCCGTATATATTCACCTTTAATACTTTTTAGCTCACAAGCTCTGGTACCACTAGCGCTCGGTACCATATTACTTCTTTTGTACACTTTTTCCACTTTCTATCCATATATTCTGTGAGCATCATCGCCACGAGGTACATTCAGCTCTTCACTTCCTCAAAGCACTTTATCTGAGAGTTTACTCGAATAGGGTATTTCATTTCTCATATTTTTTTTTTTTTCGTGGCATTTCTTATTTCTTATTCACTGCTACGGCTGAGGAGTCGCCCTGACAAAGACTCGGGGACAGGTTACGAGCTAAGAAAAGAATAGGGGGAAGGAAGGAGAAGCTTTGCCCAGTTAATTTTCCTAATGGATTAGCTACGGGTCATCCAATGAGAGATTACGAAATGGCTGCAATTTCCTTCCGTGCTCGTTCCTGCCACCTTACAATAGACTCGTTTTTCCACTTCCGTAAACTCTCCCCCCCCCCTCCCCAACACCACCACCTTCACTATGTCCCATTTTAGCCCTCTCACCACCACAATCTTATCTCGAGATACTTCCTGGACGCTTCCTCTTAATATCTTCTTTCTCTTCACCCCAAGAATTTGACAAGGTTGAAAGATAAGGAACCACCGGGCAGGAGTTACAGATCCTTCATTTTGAATCACTCCCGAAATGCTTCTTGCGGAATTACATTGTCGTGACCGGTACCCGATAATAGTACAGTTTCGTAAAAGCATATCAGATATAAAGTACTAAACTACGTAAACTATCAAAGTAGAGTTTTCTTGAAGTGTCGGACAAAAAATTTCTCCACGTCAGATTTAAATCATGAAAGGAGTATGCTAATACGGTTCGTCGGGTAACGCACTTACAATTTCACAATACTTTTTTTTCCACTTGTCATTCTTCTAATTGCGTGGAAGCTTCGACGCTCTTCGCTTCGTAGGAGAAATCCGAAATGCAAAGATTTCGTTCCCAAATCAATATTTGCTGTTAACTACCTACATGAGCCATTGTGGACTTCGAAATGGCTGCTATTCAGGACCAGCGACTATCGCCTAGGGACTACGAAAGGGTGGCTCAAGCAGAATCAAGGGTGGCGCAACTGAGACCTGGGGTCGGTATCGTTATAGGTAAAGTATAGAGGGGTGAAGTGAAGTGAATCGAAGGGAGAGAATTGGCAAAAAGGGTGGATAAAATATATACATATATATATATATATATATATATATATATATATATACACTCACACACACACTCACGTACGAAGGATGGGAGTGACGTAACGGACTGCCGCATTGGAAATCGCTGGTAAACTGAATTAACCCTGTGTTGACCCGTAACCGTATGGTACCAATGCCTTTCCATTATGTAGTCGAGGGTGCCTGGAGTCCATTACAACCATCCCTGGCACACGTATCCAACACAAGGGAGTCAGACCAAGAGTCAGAGGTTGGAACGTTACCTTAAAACTAGCCTAATCGGTACACCGAGCAAGAGTCTAGCCTCCTATAACGAGGATCACATGAGAACAACTAGAGAGTGACTTTCACTTATAAACACCAGCAGAAATACAAGTACCGGAAGGATTCCTGAAACTCGGGGACTTCTAGTGCAAGCCCGTACTGCCAGTGCATTCCAAGTGAAATTCCCAGCACGTTTGCCGGAACCGGAAAAAAAATTTAGCAGCCACGATCGGTTTGCCAAGAGAATTCATTAGGAGCAGAGGTCAAGGAACAGCGATTTCGGACCGAACGATCGATACATCAACGCTGTGCTGGTAAAAAAAACGGTAGAGAATCTCCATTACCTATAGGCCGGGCTAGGTTTCGCCCAGCTGTTCCTGAGAGCCAGATAGGTGTTCGTTGATTGAGAGTAATCTGTTTTGTTAATTGCAAGGTCCGCAGAGTCCGATACCTGCGGTTGCGTTACGCTGCGTTCAGCATTGCAAGCCAGCTGGCCTTCGCCACCCTTCTACAGCTCCCTCTTCACAGCACTACCCTTGTACCACCCTCGGCTACCCTTCGCTACACATCACCACCCTTCGCTATGGCTGCAGCTCTGAGAGGATGGGCTGGTTAACCGACTAATTACAATACTGACGCGCCCATTCAGACTATTTGTGCAATTGCGATCATATCCGCCATCCCCGTGTATCCCATCACCCATTGGGAGCGCCTCTTGTTAATCGACCGATCAAACTGAAATTCAGCGTTTTAACTTTTAACGTTGATTCTGCTTGGCTGTGTGCTGTACGCGAGTGAAAATATATCCCTGTTAATATTTACGTCCTAATTAATTAAACGTGCACAGTAAAGTCCTTCGGGTGCACAGGAATAAAAAAAAATATTATCTGTTTTGTATCATCGACGCGACAATATGATTACGTAATTTCTATATACAACTCACCAGTTGTGTACATGGCTACGCCCTTCAAGGTCACGGGCTCCAGGACGGTAGGATCGCTTCTTCCCTTGGAGTTTACCGCGTATAGAAACAAACGATAACTGCGACCGGTTGTCAAACCGGCAACGTCGAATACAGGTCCGTTCGTGCCGGCTGTTACAGTTTTGTTTCGGAAAATGGTACCGCCGTCTTCGTCGGCTACTACTTCCAACTGATAGCTGTGAATAGGCAGACCACCGTCGTATCCGTCCAAGCATCGTACAGTCAGTCCTGTACCTAATCCGGATATAGAACCCAGCTCCTCTAATTCGACAGGAGCAGAGAGTTCGGTGGCTGTGCAGTTACTTAGAGGATATGGACGACCTGCTGCTATCACCTGTGAATTAAAAATAAATATATACAATTTTTGAAAAATCTTCGTCGTATGAAATTCGTATAATAAATTGGTGTAAATACTCTCACGAGTGCAGCACTTATATTTAATGCAGGGTATAGGAACCCGAACCCAAACCTACCTGGAAGAGACAAGGTGTTCTCTGTCTGCCAACTTGATTACTTGCCCAGCATGCAACTGTACCATAGTCCAAATCTGTCGAGGGTGTATAATTCAGTCTGGATCCATGAAACTGTTGGTACTCCTTCAAGCTCTCAGCGACGGTTGGAGTGCCTGGTGGTGCCACGTGGGAATAACGAGATTGTGGCACGTCCACAAGTTCCGCAGAATTGTTGAAGGTCCAGTGAAAGGTCAGAGGGGGTGGTCGGCTTTCCACCCCGCAGACCAGCGATACGGTCTCCTGCTTGAGAGCACCCACGACCACCTCTGCCTTACCTTCCTTGCACACTGGTGTAACTGAAATTAATGTATTAACTGAATATATCGAACACGCACGAATTACGGCGTACAGACTATATCGAAGGGTTGCGTGGTACAGTAAAAGTTGAGTTATCTAAAAACTTTAGAAATTTAACCACCGTGTCGCTCGAGTGCCGCCATGTTTTCAACGAATAAGTTGGCAACTACTTGGGAGGCTGATTTTAGATAAAAAGACAGAGGGGGACGGAGCAACCTTCCTGAAAGTTTACATACATATAATCATAAATGACATTTTCTTTATTCTCTTTTTATTCCAAAGCAAATATACTCCGCTCTCCTTTCGTCAACTTTGAAGCGACCTGAACCTTATCAACCCTTAAAGTTTCCATTCAAATCTTAAATATCCTAACACGTTTATTTTGCCTCTCGGTAATATTACGACTCTCGTTTATGAGGGAGAGAGAAGGTAATATTTTTGTCGGAATTAAGTTTTCTCTCTGATATTACAAATTTCATGACTTTGTATTTTGTAAATATCCCTTGCAGAACAAATTTTATTCCGAATTAAATCCAGAATCCTACTACTCCTCGTTCGAAGGTTATTTCCGCTTTCCACAAGAATAAAAAGTCTCCAGTTTCATGATCAACGTCAGGGAGTCAAAGAGGGGCAAGAAGTATATTCAGGAATGCACGATGAGTCCAGAGACGCGAACAGAGAAGTACTAGCAGTGCTTGAATGGACCGTGACTATGATTCATGCAAGCACTATACTCTAGTATTATCTCACCAGAGGGTTGATGCTGTTATAATTCGATTTAGTAATTGAAATCCGATAACCTGATAAAATAAGCTTAAAGAGTATTACACACATAGACATAATTGAGCCATCATTCTTATCACCGTCCATTAGACGTGTCATTATTATGATGCTATTTTCAACGCAATATATATACATATATATGTATATAATGACTACAGCTATACTGCAAAGTATACGAAGGTCGCGTGACGTTACTTCCGTATAAAGTCTATATAAGATAAGGAAGGGGTTCCAAGGGGTTGTTCCAGGACAGGGTCATCCCACTAGGTAAACACCAGCAGGGTCAAAGTCAAGTTCACGAGAAAGTTGTGCAAGAGTTGTCGTTACCGAATGGGGTAAGAGGGGGTCGGATAGAACGATCACGTCAGGAAATGCGTCCTATCGGTGGTTAATGGTTAAAGGGTTAAAATATCAAAGCCACCCCTTGCAGCTCCGTGCATCGTTCGTTCCGTCTAGCCGACCGGCCGACCAGTCGACTGGCTGGCTGGCTGGTTGGCTGGCTGGCTGGCTAGGTGGCTGGTTAAGACCAGGCCTTTTCTCCTGGCTTAGCACATTGCCCGGCTGCGTTCAGCCACACATGAATATTCAGCTACGCTTTACATACATTGAATATGCATCGCAGTCCTTCCTTCCCTCTTAGGTCATTTACAAGATGCAGATACGCCGGGATACGCGCTACGAGCCACAAGCTACCACCGGACTACTGCTATTCTAATAGAATAACCGGCGGTTCTATATTTCCGAGGAAACTATAGCGCTCTCCCATTTCTATCCTTTTAAACCCCCTCGACGTCCCTTTTACAGCATCCTCTATTTAGCCCCTTCGCCATCTGCCCTATTCTTTATCCCACCAGTCTGAAACACTCGTTCTCCATATTCCTTTTATCTCGCCCATCCACCCTCTTCTACTGTCTGGGGGAGCCAACCCTCGAAGACATTCATTGCGAAACATGCTCACCTCGATCGCACCCCTTTACCGCCACTTGGCAAACTATTATCGCCGCACCGTCGATTAAGCAATTATTAAGGAGCCACGAAACGAAAGTATAACAATCAAGAAATTAGGGAATCCGACTTTTTGAGACAATAAAACTCATTTACGCGAGATCGGATTATTCAATACGTCATATCTCGATTGTTTGACAGCTGTCACTCGGTATCTATTTTGCTACGTTGGTTGCCAATGTATTTCTTTAATTGGACTATTCACACGGCCAGTCGACTGTCTTCTGACAACGATCCATTTCACTAATTAATTTCGTGGGTACTTTCTTGGTAACACTGAAAACTTAATATCCGAATTTTGCGATCCTGAAGGGCTGCCAACATACTTTACAGGAAGTTTCAAGAAGAACCGACTCACACATGATTTGTAACGGCAGAGGCTCGCTCGTAGTTTTTCCTTCGCTGTTCGCCGCCAGGCACGCATATTCCCCAGCGGAATTTCTCGTTAGGCCTCGAAGGACTAACGAATGATCACTCAGGATGATACCGGCTGTAGCATTGTTCTTCAATTCCTTTCCCTGGAAGGTATGCACGAAAAAAAAATTCATTTAATCGCATATCGAAGATATTGGCATTTGCAAAGAAAAATCTTTTTCAAAATTACTTACGTCCTTAAACCACACGAGTTTGTATGCCTTAGGATTCGCCTTAACGATACACTCGAAATAGACGTCGTCTCCTTCCTTGATTTCATTTGCATTTAATGTCTCGCCCATACGTAACGTAACTACCGGCTGATACTGAACATCCAGTCTCCACTTATCTTCCAGAGTACTGTCGGGAATCGTTGGATTTTCAGCACGACAAGTTAGATACTTGCCATCGTCGTCGATACTGGGTACGAAACTCAAAATACTCATACTTTGACTGTTCTCGGGTGGATACTGTAAAAATAAGGCGGGAAACATAAATTCAAACGGTTGAATATAAATGTTAGAGCACTGTACAAACTTAAATAGATACTATTGATATCCATCAAACGGATATTACGCGCAGAGCCGTCGAATGGCGGTAGAACATAAAAAGTTACAAGGTGGAAACTGTGCACTGTACTTTATATCGCGTGACTTTAATGATTGCATCAGGAAATATGGATAGATAGAAATTCGTAAAAAGTATACGCGTCGCTGTTCATTCTGTTCAACGGAACTAATGGACCGTCAGGATGAATGTCGTGTCGCGTGTACAACTTTTTGCTCCATGTTATGCGTTTTGCCCTTGGCGATATATTGCGAACAGATCCGATGCGAATAGGAAAGATAAAATGGGGGATACGTTGTTGAAAAAAAAGGGTGGCGTTAGGGAGTGAAAAAAAAAAGATCGATCCGTCGATCGCTGATTCGGTGAAAAATTCGTTGGAGGTATAGAGACTATGGGGGGAAAAAGTAAAGAGAAGCGTCGGGACGTTGGTTACGACGCCTAACCAGGACAGCCAGAATGCTCCGTTGAGACCTCGATGTGCTTTGCGCGACAGACCCTTGTTCCTCTTGTTCTCTTCGTAAATGGAAAAACTAAGAGGACCTTGCGAGTTTCCGTAAAAATAAGAAAAAAAGGCAGGGCTAAGAGAACAAAAAGAAATAAATCCAAGCAGTTACGATAAGAATGAAATTTCAAAGTCCTATGCTGCTCTCTCTCTCTCTTTAGCTTTAACGATTGGCAGGTCTTTCCGGAAATTACGTAATACAGGAGCTTACGACAGGGGGAGGGCACGTGTCTGTCACTGTATAAATATATAATAAATCGCAATTTACCTAAAGGTCGTATTCAAACGAAAATCAAATATTTACGAGTTTATCTTGAGAAATTTCGTTTGTGGTCTTGAAGGTGAAATCCATTTAAGAAGTTTAAGGGAATGAAGTGCTATCAATTTGGCAAGACTTCAACGCGAGTCCCGTTAACTGCATGATAGATTCGGTCGAACTTGGAAATTCAAAAGTTATTTCACGTGACTTTTCTAGCAACTGTCAGGTACCATATGTATATATATGTGTGTACCTAGGTGGATTCATGCAACAGAAATGTCAATTGATACTGGGATGGAAATCGAAGGGCGTCTCTCGTGTTTATCTAGGTTACTGTCACCTTCGTCTTCGTCGTCCCAGCCACCGTGCAAAATACACGGCTGATTGATTGCGCCTGGGAAAATATCGAAGTGGCATATGATGAGAAAGGGAGAGCCCGTTTGACAAGTAACCAATCCCCAAAAGACTAAACCAACTAACCCCACGTTAACGGGAAGTAAATTGATCCTCTGTATCAACAAAAAATCACCATCCCTTTTCGCAGTATCGGCCTTGATACTGAGGATCAAGGAAATATAGATTTCCGGTAAGACCTTGACAAATAATTTATTTCGATTAAAAGCGTATACCTATAGCATTGACTTACATTCTGGACCATTTTTTTTAGCTGCTTGTTACCCTTCCACCAGGTTATCACTGCCTCTGGTCTCGATCCTGCCGTCCTACACTCCACCGTATACTTCTTATCAGCAGAGACTTTTGGTTCCTTAGTTAATATTTGTACGACCAGAGGTTTCACTGGAAGCAGAATAAAATTCAAAAGTTTATATTAATATATTGTTATAAATGTATACCAATTGTAATCTGATACCGAGATCAATGTGCGATATGCTACAGGGTATAGCTAATAAGATTTCTCTTATTCATGTAATGAAAATTTAGAATTTTTTAAAATCTAATCACAAAGGACGGAATGATACGAGGAGTTGACCGAGTGGTAAATATGGGCACGCGATATGATATCTTCAAATTCAAGTAAGCAGAGGAAAATTTCTTCGCCTTGAAATTTTAACTAAAACCGTGCTGCTTATCAGTGAAGCAGTCACCGAGTCACGTACCAGCGATGTAGTACACGGAGGGTGCTTCGATGTTGCGGAAGCACCTTTTAAAATCATGCCGACACGACACAGCAATAAATCTTTATTATTTAATTTCTAGGACGGCTCGAGGAACTTGAAGGAGACAAAAGAAATGGAAGAAGAAAAGGAAAAGATAATCTCCAAGTACTACAGTCAGTAGTTAGTAAAGAAATTATAGTTGGCAAACATGTAAAAATACGAATTTTAAAATAATCCTGATTTTTAGGCACTCCATAGAGAAATAAACCTGACCAACTTGACAGATCTGATCAACGTGGCCAATATAGCAACCAAGTCTCATTTATGGATATGTTCCTTTTCCAGTTCCGGTATCAACAAATCCTTCGGTTGGCCATATATTTACGCCTCGACGCACGCGTATCAGTCTATCTGCTCTCTATTCGCCAATTAACGTTCATTAATTAGCATTGCCCCTACAGCCATTCCTCAACAATATTGCCTCGATGGAAACTTGATTGGTCGCCATCGTTCAAACATTCCTGGAGAATAGCAATGACCTGGCAAGTACCCGCTCGCGGTCATCTCCCATACAATCACGTTATAAATGCACGCACGCTCTGATAATTGCACGCGAATGATACGATAGGATCGCTTATTTCGTGACCGATTGAACTGATATTGAACTAATTCTAAAAATTGATTGAGAACCAGGATCAAATCGCCCTCCACAACTCATTAGGTATACAAGAGTTTTTGGATAACGAGAAAAAATGTTGTATTAACGAGAGAAACGTGAAAGGGAGTTTTGATTCAGTGAAATAAAAGCGAAGTACCGGATAGTAGAAATAAATTTTTTTTTTTAATTAGAGAGAAAATTGAGATATTGAAAATGGAACAGAAAATATACAAGAAAAATCATATAGAACGAAACTGGTAAAATGTTAAAGGTCCAAAATAATGAAAGTCTAAATGTCTAAAAATGATTCCTCATTTTTAGACATTTAGCGACTCTTATAAGAGTGTAAAAAGTGACTGTTATAAAAGTATAGGGAATAAAGCACTTCGCTACATACTTGGACTTGCAGTGTACGTAGCTTCATTAATTGATCCTGTCTTTTATCATATATTAAAAATAATTTTTACCTCTTGACACGTTTACCAATGGTATCGTCATTCTCATTAAGTCACTAGTCTCCATTGAAATTCTTACCACAGAGTTCCGAAAGCTCTAGGGAATTTTCACGTTTGCCACAATCAGTCCTAATGGCTTCACCTGGATTGTATTGACGCACTCAATCTTGCCCCACTATCCTTATCCCATGGTAATAACTATTATATTTTAGTGCAGTCATTCCCAACCCCAGGTCCCCGCGACACTTACATTGCTACAATGCTAAATTCGCATTCCCTGCGCAAAAGGTATTCCGGAATGAGAATCGAAGTGAGCACGTTGCACGCAGCACGCAATCCACTGATCCGTCTTGCGAGAGGCGTTACCGTTATCTATCACGAGGAATCTAATGGCTTGGGACGTTGGGACTGAGAAGTGAAGTGCACGTGAACCTCTTATCCAGAGTGGGCTGCCAGTACTTGCGTAGAAAATCCATCCCACGAGCTTACAATTAGTCCCTACGTGTCGTTCCTTTGATAGACAGAAACCGGACACTCTTTACTTAACCCTTTGCGTCATAGCGGGTCACTGAGAGACCCACCTTTTTTCGCTAAAATTTAAATGTTTTAAACTAATTTCTGATAATAAAAAATCCCTTTTTTTATTTCTGTAGTGTCTCTAAAACATGGGCAAGTGAAAATAAATGTGTGCAGTTAATATTATTTATTTGCAACAGTATTATAAACAAACAAATCCTCAAAATAGGTGCTTTCCATTGGAAGAAAAAATCATTTCAAATCAAAATGCCGATTTAAAAACTTATAAAGGACACTCTAAAGTATATTTCAGAATTTTTTTAAAATTTTTTGTAGGTTGTTTTTTTTTATTATAAATTATTTTTCATTCGAATCAAGTAACTATTTTCATTTTGAACAGCCATATTGGATTTGCCATTTTGAATTTTTTGATTTTGTATTCGGATTCGTAGTCAGTGACCTCAACGATCCTCCCACCCCCCGCCCCCCGAGTACCAAATTTCAAGAAAAGCGTAGGTAAGGAAAAATGCATGGCTCAAAGGCCAATTAATTGGCACAAATTATACGACATACTCATTCTCTTATTATCTTTGAAATACATGATGCTAACCTTTAATAACAAATGACTACCTGCGGTGTCAAAGGAAAAGAAACTTGAATACGCCTATTGTCGTCATGTCTTTCGTCTATTAGAGAAACGTCAGGTTCTCTATTGACAATACGTTCATACCTTTTGAGTGAAACAAATGTGTATTTATCTGATATGCATTAATGTGGTAAGGAAATGTATAATATACTTAACACACAGACAACAAATGTTCAGCTCTTGTTTGACCAGGTAGTTTAGTGCGATCGTCGTTCGTATTTACGCCAACTGTTACTGCTTACTCAAGAAAGGTAGTGACATTCGAAGGAAATAAAAAGAGCTTCAAGGTAAAAAAAAGCTAGCAGTCATCCCATTACATTAATCGCGTGTTGATACTAACAATAATTTTTTTTGTCAATCTATCATAGTTTTACCTTGACAGTGCTACCTAATAGCCATATACCTTATGGCACGATCGATTCGCCATATAATTCTTATGGAGTAAAACATACTGGTTTAGCATGTTATCGATATCGATAATAGATAGAGGAAAAAAGTGAAACGGATACCGATAAGTATGACGAGATCGAAGGTTTTGTCAAAAGATAAAATTTTCCTGTTGCTGTATAACTTACAATTGACGTCGAGTATCAGAAGGTTGGATTTTGGCTCTGTCAAGTTTGTATTACTTGCTTGACAGATCAGCCGTGATTTAAGGTGCTGCCGACCAACTTTTGGGTAGGACAGGTGGTTGACTGTCACCCCAGAGATTTCGCTATACAGATACGACTCGTCTATCACCGTGTTCTCTAGGAACCAAGTAACTCGGGGTGGTGGTTTACCACCCCTGACTTCGCAGATGAGGTGCACGTCGCTACCCTCGTTGTAGGGTTCCTCGATACGAGATATATCGTGACTGGCGCCATCTAGGATTATTGGTCTTTCCGGTGGAACTGAAAATAAATAATATTCAAGATTATTGGAAACTGATTTTTAATTTTTTATCAGTTCTATTTTTTTTTCACAAAAGTTTTGTACATATTATTTTTTTCCAAATCCATACTCAATGGATACTTGCCTATGATGATGAGATTTATCATTTGATTTCTAGTTGGCGTATTATCAAAATCGACTCTACATCTATAGATACCCTCGTCCTTGACATCTAGCTTATCAATACTGAGATGAGCCGGTCTTGTAGCGGTGACAAAAAATGCTCTTGGTCCAAGTGCCGTCGTAGACGACCAAAGGACAGCTTGGCTGTAGTCCCGACCACCGCGCACGTCGACGCTGTCGAACAGAATTGAAATTCAAGGTTAAAGTTACGAGAGGGTGTCGCACAAGGGAGTGAATATGAAGTTTTGAAATTCTCAGTGTAGATATCAAAATCGAAACTCTAAAGGGGAGTTACGAGAGTTCTAGCATCTCAAGTGGGAAGTCATACTCTAAACGTAACGGATAATAGTCGTGGAGGAGGAGCTGAATTACATCGGGAGTGGAGTACGGATGTGCCTAGTCACCTGGGGAGCCATCCCCGTGCGTGATTGCATATTAAGCATCTGGAGCGAAGCCCCAGGTTCTCGAGCGGGCGACTAAAAGTTAAATTGCGTTCCACAACTGCATGAGAGTTCGGATTTCTGCTCGTGACTGAGTACTCCCAAAGCCCCCTTCTTCTTCTTCTTCTGCTCTCTTTTTATTCTTATTCTTTCTTCTTTCTCTTCTTACGCGGCATTGACGTTGAAATACGATTTAATTCTTCCATCTAGCGTTTCGCTACTGCCGCGCTCCTATTCTCACTTATAGACAGTGACGATTCGAAGAATTTCAGATACTATATTTTTCTTCTAAGTCCCTGATAACGTCTCTCAGATCCAGCATCTCGTTATCGTCCCTCGATACAACTTTTGGAAATTCTATTCCTTGGAAGGATAGTCAATGGGAATTGAACTACAGAAAAATTTCTTTATCGGCATACATGATTTCGTGGATGTGACGCGGATTGATTTGATTGACGAATTTTTTGGAAGATCTTTACATAATGATAACGCTGTGGATTATGGGTATTGATTAAAAAAATTTCAGTTTTATGTAGTTGCCTGTATTAAACACGATACTCGGATATTACCGTATTATCCATCTTATCCATTTATTTAACCGGAGTCGTTTTCTAGCTGGCATATATTCCACACCTTATTACATTTCTTATTGTTAAATATGACCCTGCCGTGAATCCGCCTCGGTTGGCGTCTTTGTAGTCTCGCGACGCCCTGCGACGCCCTGCGCCACCGGCCCTCAGCTTCCATAACGTCAAGCCATTCTATATGAAAATTTCGCAGTCCAGAGAAGCGGAAAGCTGCATGTTAACTGAATGAACTTTTCAATGGTGCTAATGGAATTTTTGTAGAATCTTATAAAAAAAAAAAAAAAAAGAAAAAACAATATCCAAAGTAAAATCGAATATCGTGATCCGTTATTACGTAAAAAGAAAAAGATATAGTTTACTCCCAGCTGTAAGAGTTTCAACGATATTTCATACGTATGAACCTTTTCCTTTTATTCGACGTGACCCTTCCTTACGTTCATCCTATCGACTCGTGATTCGTCCCGGAGGCAAGTACTTTGCTCGTGCGATTTCCCCATATGTTTCCCGTTTTTCTTGTTTCTATTCTCAAAATCTCCACGTTTCTCACAACGTTGCCGCTAGCGACTGCTCTCGCTAATAAAAACCGTACACAAATATTTATTGAGATTTCTCGTCCTGCGCCTTTGCGAACGAAGCAGCCACGCGGAACAACGTTACTACGTAAACGAGCTCGACGCTAAGCGTCGCGACGCAAGAGGATTGAGAGAAAAAATCCTTTAGATCCTGAACAATATCGTTGCTCCATAATTATTCAGCAATCCGATACAATTTGTCCTAATTCAAGCTACAATTCCTGAATCGCCGCAATTCATGCTCCTCATCAACACGCGTACCCAGCCAGATCCCATATCTTAAAAATATGGTTTTAAACGTACACGAAAAGTAAAAGTCGAGCAGAAAACACGATCCAGCAAAATTGTAGGGACTGATAAGAATTCGCCTACACAGCAATGCATACTTGGATATCGGATCTGTATGCATGCGAATATGGTAAATGGCTCTTAAAAGATCCGTCCTTCCATAATATTCCCAATTTATGTTTATACCTTTATCTTAATTCCTTAATGAAGAAAATCTACTTTAATTATTAAACTTACCTATAGATTGGTTCGCTCCCATCTCCCTTGAACCAGAATACCATATTGACCTTATCCTTCTTTGTCGAATGGATGTCACAAGGTAGTTGAACCTTTGACCCAGCGACACCGATGACTTCGATTACCGGAACTGTAACGAGATAACATTTTAATTAACACCAGATCGTATACGGGACGTCGTTGAGAATGATTAGTTTTGTTACGTAAATACGTGTACCAGAGATATATGTAAATTGAAATAAGACTATATACAGGATCCTCTTCCTTTAATGGACACCTTACAAATGAGCAATGCCATAACCAGGACGTATCGTATGTCGACCTACATGTATATACGTTGTGACGTCATTTTTCGATTAACGGTCACAAGACAACTCCAGCTACCGATTCAGACAACGTTCCCGCTTTCTGGGTCCCCTCGAGTCGCCACCCTGATCAGAAGCTGCGCTCTCGCATTGATTCGTACAGTTACGTCAAATGTTCTCGGAAAGATTTTTTATTGCTGAGTTGAAGTCGAGGTGCTCGAATCTGCCATGGAGAGAGATAGTCTCAAGGTACCGAGTTGCCCGGCAGAGGACCCGACGGAGACGTCTGCACGGACTGGCTGATGTCCGGCGCCCCGCTGGAAATTGGCAAAGGGCCGTAGAGTGGGTGGAAATAGAGTTTTGATACAGTCAAGGCCAGAGGAGGACCCCCTGACCCGGGTTAAGGGTGTGGTGTCCCGCTGTCGCCCGATGACCTGGGGAAGCAGCCGTGGAGGATCTCCACTTGTTACGTACCGACTCGTCAAGAAACACTGTTGATTTAGTTTATAGGGACGGCTCGAGAGAAAGGATTATCGGCTATAAGGATCTCGACCAATCAGAATGATTAGCTCTCGAATTTGACTGTT
The DNA here is from genome assembly GCF_000341935.2 of Cephus cinctus. Taxonomy (NCBI): domain Eukaryota; kingdom Metazoa; phylum Arthropoda; class Insecta; order Hymenoptera; family Cephidae; genus Cephus; species Cephus cinctus. Next base: position 1,460,807 of record NW_014332862.1, read on the forward strand.
GTCAAAGGCAGTCTGTCTTGGGACACCGATCGAGGTGCCTCGAGCTACCTCGCGCTCCCGTGCTATCTGTTCATAGTTTTTCTAGCTGTGTTTCCTATACGGTATAGGAAGCTCTAGCTTGTGTGGTTCTCGCATTGCTCTGGCAATATTCAGAAAATTCTACAGATTTTACTGCGTGTGTTCGGAGGTGCAGTGTTGTGCTATAGTGTCTACAGGAGTGTCCCTTGGATCCAATTCTCGGACTTTGCGAATTAGCTGAACCAGTTCTGGTGAGTCCTCCCAATTTACTAATCGGTGGAGGGATTTCGATTTTGAACGATAGGTATTGTCAGAGCTCTCTCGTTTTGACGGAGTCGAGTCTTTTCCACCTAAACTCTCAGGTCACACCGGCTCGTCAGTTCACGGTGAAAAACGAATTGGCCGGCGTCCGCCTGGCATGCGGATGCATCGACGAGGAGTGAACGGCCGAAGGTGAGGTTGGTCGGTTCTCGGATTTTCGTACCCGGAAATACGTTACTATGCATATATCGTAACATATTCCCCGAAGCTAATCGACCACGACTACCTCGATTATTTCCTGATTTCCATAGTCAGATTTTTGCTGAAGCAGACGTAGAGAGTCGTGTCTAGGAGCCAGTATCAGCCAGTCAGTAACGCAGGTGGGAATAGGCTGCGGGAGACGATGGGTTACGTCGGTGATAATGGAAGCTTTATGTCAGCATGCCTTGTCTCCCCGATTAGATTTACATGTAGATGGAGTTATCACGATTTAACGAGCTCGTAAGCCGAGGCAGGCGTTTAGACGCGAGGGTGACGCTCTTATCCTCGTGTACGTCAACGTGTTTCCCAGCTTCCCAAGAGAATCGGCCAATCGCGTTGATACACTTGCAAAGATTGATTAGACGTCGCGGCGCTTGAGTGCGAAATGAAATGGAATAAATAATTAGTGAAAGGAAGGAAAATTTTTGCGGATTCAAGAGAAATTAATGGAAGCCTGTAGGTTTGAAACTTCTTCATAGTTATCCGTCTACGCTACGTACAATGCACTTGTTATATACATATATGGTTGTCATATGTAGAACTTGCGTGAAGTTTTGTCTCGGCGCGAAGAAATGCCAGTCTACGGAGGACGAATCGGGACCTTTTTTGTGCTCGCACATGCTCCATATCGCTTTTGTCGCTGGCAATTTATAACGCGCACGCGCCCAAGCGTCTACAGGCAGATTATAAGTTCTTGAAAAGTTCGAGTCGCGGGACAAGCGCTGAGCGGGCGCGAACCGCGGAACAATTTCATTTATCACGAGAAAAATGTCGGTTAAACTCGGCGAACGAGTGCGGCGGAAACTTTGTAAAGGTTCTTGTTCCATGAGAGGAGATCAGAAGGATGAGAGAGAGAGAGAGAGAAAGAAGGGGGGATGGAGGTGGGAGAGAATGCCAGGATGACAGAGTTCGAAGGAGAGGTCAAGTCTCTCACAGGACGTCTCTTGGGCGCGTCTCGGACGTCCTAGTGCTCCCCTTGTGGGAGTCGAGAAAGCACGAGGGTGAATTAGGGAAGGTGAAAGGGATGAGAGACGGTGGTCCAGGCTGAGACATCCACCATCCCATCCCGTCGCATCGCGCAGGATACGCTCGACTCTTCCTTGAGACAACTTCGGATTAAGGACTTTGCCGACTCACGCTATTCGCCACATTAATAGAAATTTCTCGGGCGGCCTCGCTAAGCTCCTGGACACGACACCGAGATTGTTTTCGAGGAAACCGTGTTCCCTCACGAGAAGGATCAGAAGGAACAAAAGGAAAAAGATTAAACGATTGCGAAAGGATTTCGCTGCTCCCGACGAGGAGATTGAATCCTGCGATTCTAATTAATCGTAATTGCCCGTTCGATTCGTCGACTTTGTTTATAAGCTTCTTGACGCGACAAGGAAGTTCTTTTCCATGGCTTTACGCGATGCAGAGTTTTTGAACACGACCGAGTACGAGGGGGTACAAGTAGAGAGGTGGTACTACAGGAAAAATGGCAGGTGGATATGAAGAACAAGCGAGGAGGGATAAAGAGGGATAAAAGGAGACGCGTACCGGAAGCAGACGGGGAATGGTCGTTAATTGTGCGTAGAGGGTTGAAAGGCGCGACTCTTCGCCCGTATGCTTCACTCTCGTCGCCTGGATTTTACGCGAGATGAAGGATGTCGGAGGGGATAAAAAGAAAAGAAGTAGTGCAGGTTCGGCGACGAGGGGGAAGGGTTGCCAGAGGGTAACCTTATGCGAGGGAGAAGGGAGGGTAGGATTTGAGAACGCGCAAGGTCACCTTAAACTCCTCGAGCCTCGCGCGCCTGTCTGGGGGATGTCGAAGGGGTGTCGAAGGGGTGTCGTGAGCTGCCGCAAGGGATGTCTCAGTTAAACTTTCGACTTTGACCAAAGGTATTTGCAATTCCGAGTCGTACGATCGAAGCAAAAACTTGCTCGGACGGAGACGCTTCTACTTCATGTCGCAAAACGCAGGATCATCCCTTAGACCCGCTGATACGTATCAGCCTTGTAAACAACGAGAGAGACGGAAATAAAGGCCGTATCGCAATCAGCGAATGATATCGAGTTTTCGGGACAGTTATTGCAGATGCAAGTTGAAGGTCGGACGGGAGGAAGAAAATATATAACTATAAGATGGGTAAGAGGATGATAGGGTAGCAGGGATAAGATTTCTCTCGAATCCCAATATCCCCTGGTTTCCCAAAAGCGAAGCTCGTATTCAATCGGAAAAGTTCCCAGGGCGCATCTTCAAAATCCAGCGTAGACCTACGAGCGAGCGAGAAAGTAGATCCACCCCTAAACTTCTATTCAATCCGAATATTCTGCCCGTGACCATGCGAAGTGTCGTAGACACGATAATAGAGGTATCTGTCCCTCGGGTTGTTAGCTCGTTTTTCCATTCCCCCCTCACCTTTCGTCACGCTGCCCTTGCTACGTCCTATCTACTCTCTGACTCATCAGAGAGACGACTCTCTATACAGGTGAATCACCTATTCACGGGTATCGACCAATCTGTGCAAGACAGGAAACAAAATTCTTGAAAGGGGTATCGAGTAAGATAATTAAATTTTTCTTGCACAATCAACTTTATCACCAGTACGATGGACCCTGTCAATTAATAGATGGAGTAACTCCAATAATTTGTAAAAATTCAGGTTTTACCTAAAATCAAGAAAATTTATTCTCGTCTATCCCAAGATCCCATTAACAGTCCAAATTGCTCCGTCCTGTCTACGGCAAACTCTCATGTCCATAAGTAAGTTTAATAAATCGGTCTACGGGGGTACCTCACTCAAATTGGAGACGCTATATGTGAAACAGCCTTAAATCATTTGGCGAATGATATAAATTCTTTGACGGATGTGAATAAATAAACATTGCAGGAAGATTGCCACTCTCGATTCGATTTGATTCACCTTGGCCGATTGTATATTAAGAGAAGGACCTTCGCGGAGAGAGCGAAGAGGAGGAAGAACACATTAAACCTTCTGCGAGCCGTCGTTGCGTGTGCGCGGGGCTTTAGTTTCGTCGGAGTGGCATCAATTTAATGGAATATTTTTGCTTGGCTCGCAGCTGCCGCTCGCGTTAACTAATAACGAGTAAGTAATTAGCATTTCGAGGAATCCTTTACTCCTGACGGTGCCAGGCATTCTCATAATTAGCCATTTGCCATTTTCAAGGTGTAATCTCTTTCTCATTTCCTCATTCATTCTATAGTATTCTCGTTCCTTAAATTTTCTTTTTTATCATCGAATGTCCCTCTTCTCGTTTCATGACGGAATGACGATCAGACGAGTTTCGCTTTACAAGGAAAACAGGCGCGAACTGATTGCTCTGCTCGTTTTCGTGAATTTCCAGGGGCATTAAGAAATTACTTGTCATTGCTGTTATTCGCCTGAAATTGAAACTGGCACGGAAATTGCCCTAATAGCCACGACACGTTTACATCGTAGGGATTTACCTGAACACCGTATGTATATGTACGTATATCTACTTATCTTTCTGTGATATACTATATATATATATATACCGTACATACTTAGAGAACGGAATACATAAATATAGAACCAAATGTTTTTTATTACTCCAGATACGATATCATCTCAATTATTAAAATGACTTCGGATAAGCTTACGAGCCGGAAGACACAATAAATAATAGAAGAGAAAAAATGAAGGTAAAGTAATAAAGGCAAAAAAATGAAATACTTTATGAATACTTAGGAGCTAAGTGATTCACTTTCATATTTATTCATATTAATAAAAAATTCCAATAATATTATCTTCCGCTTGAGGTCTTGAGCCGTCCACGATGATCTTTTTTTCCTCATAGTTCAGAGGCCAACCTCAGGTCCTCCAGAAGACATTTTTCGGTTATACAGAAGGGGACTTTGAATGGCGAGAAAAAAAACTGGGTTATGTCAATCTGTCCAGAGAATTATAAGGAAAACTCATTCCGATTATTATGATATCCTTAGTATCTAAGATGGTTCGAGAAAAAAAAAAACTTCAGCCGACCTCACAATCGATCAGTTCAGGAAATTACAAGTCAATTTGCTATTCTGACACGTGCTTGACAATTCCAAATAAACGTATACGAATTTCTCAAGCGATTTATTAAGTATCAGATTTGGACGACTTTTCGAAAGAGGGGTACCTCCATTAATGTGTCAGAGAACTATCGAAGTTCGCCTAAGATAATCTTGACGTTATTCAGCTTATCTTGTTCCTTCATTTATTACGTGATACATTTGCAAAAAAAAAAAAATATTATATCAACAGTCTCTCAGCCCCTCAACTTTCTCATCTCTCTTATCCGCCCATAACAGTAATATCGACTTCCAGCATTACATACATAAATGCATGTTATATGTATACACATGTATAACCAAATTCAAGCGTGATATCAATTTGTCAATGAATTACAGAAAATAAATCATAATACCATAGATAAGAACAAAAATACTAGAACATTTATTATTCACTGGTAGGTAAGAGTTAGGTAGGTCGTTATACATATATGGATATACAAGTATATATATATATATATATATACACATATGTAGAACCATTGCCAGAACCTACAGTAGGTCTAAGCTCGCGCAACCAGCCAGCCCACCTTTATTTACGAGTTTCGCCTATTTACCTCGCAGTAATTGTGCTGGCAATTAAATCGCGATTTATTGTAATAACAAGTTTAAATGGCGACTGCACCGACAGTCCACGCTTTACGGCCTACCCTCCCCCGCAGCCCAAGACATTAATTCTTGCTTATGACTTATGAGTTACGACATACAAGCTGTTTCATGTTACGATACGTCTCTCTCTCCCGACTAGCGTATATCGATAACAAGATCAATTACCGTGCCAGTAAAAAGAAAATGCACTGGCATCACGGCGAGTCCAGCAATAAAGCATATCTTCATTATCCCGAGTAAGAACGCAATAAGAGATAGAAACGTTATGAAATAATCACACGTAAAGGAACAAGAGTTTTATTTATTCATTTTTTATTTATTTATTTTTTTATTATACACCCCGAGATTATTTTTTTCCCAAATTCATCGAACAACGAACACCGCGTACTTAATCATTTTCCATATGAGAGATGAGTGGAAATAGACGCAGCTATAGTACCGGCTCGATTACAGGTTCGTAAAGTGTCGGCTGACGCGACGAATAATTTGTTACCCCCTAATACGCGGTTTCGCAACTTTCCGCGTGACTCGACGTTCACCTCAATTTATTACGACGTTCCACACACGATACGTATAGTCGCATACGCACTTTAACGTGCACGCGCATACCTGAAGTGCCTTGTGTGGAGTCTGAATGAGGCATTAAAAAATGGACGAAGCGCTATGAAGTCGAACCCGACAGTGTGGATGACGCGAACGACCTCAGCAGCTATTCGTACGAAGACGTGATACGTTGTTTCTGAATTGCAAGAAAACTATATAACAAGAGAAAGAAGCAATGGGCGAAAGGAAGTGGCAGTTTCTTCATGTACGGGGTGCTTATGCTAGACAGGGTGATTTATGCTAGACCGAATCCGGAGGGATTCGAATCAGGAGCCTCTGTATGTATTAGGTGCCCTATTCTCTAATCAGATTACCCGCAGCTACAGTCAAGGTATTCTTAATGTTGTATTAGAAACATTTCAGGGTACTGATCAGCATGAAAATTTTCTATTCTAATAGGTCACTCGGTTCTCTGTCAACAATCGACTGTAATTTCTTATCAACGAACTCGCTTACAGGGTCATTCGAGTTGTCGTGTCAATCTCACCTTAACCGGTGGGCAGGGGTAATCTGATTAGAGAATAGCGCGCCTAATAAGTGCGAAGGCTCCTTCCGGATTTGGAGTCTAGGATAACTCAGCCTGTATACCGTGTGACTGTGGAAAATATATAGGATAAGGGTGACAGGGTACACCCTGTGTATAGTATCTATTTAATATATATATATAGGAGCTTGTATAAACGTCGTCTTTTGGCGCCCTTAGCCGAACGTCGGCAGTTGGTAGCATTTGGTGCCTATTCTTGCGGTTTTAACGGGTACGGTATAGCGTATGCCAGACGCGTGCCAAGTCTCTTGGATGTTGTTGTGACCCTGTCGGGTATAAGAGCCAGTTCAGGGAAGTTCCAGTTCCTGTTTCCTGGCAGCTTCACTTCTCTCGAAACCGCTCCCCCCCCCTTCCCCCTCCCCCCCCGAAGAGCATTGGGAATCTTTCGGAGTTGAGAGTGACGCCATGCCGCGGCATCTTGGCCAGTTTCAAACTCTGCACCACGTGTGTAAGTGTCTTTTTTCCTGTCTTACGTCTCAGTCCCCTTTTACACTGCGAAGAAGTTATCTCAACGTGAGTTTACAACTGTTCCATTTACAGGCACGTTATATATACGTATACGTTTACAGTGTACACCCGGTATATAAAGACGGGATCTGAACTCTTCGAGGGAACTTCTTTGATTTTGCCATCTTGTATTATCATCGGGCACGAAAAGACTTTTACCGTATGTGGATGAAGTCTGGTATACATTGGTTTAGCTATACCAGAGATTCAGACTGATAGTCAGACATAGATTTTTCTTGCTCCTGCACTCCGATGGACTTCTAGTGCGATTGATACTAGAATTTTGGGTATTCTTGTTAATGAGAAATAGTCTTGGGACTATTTTTATCCATCGCTGATGTGAATAGGACGCTTGTGAATATATGCAAAAGGGGCGAACACGAACGGCCGTGTAAGAGTTTGGTTTTCTGTATGTAGGATGGAAAATCCACTTCCCGAGAAGTGAATACCAGAAGGCATTGCATAGGGGACGGTTCGACGCTGTGTTACCCATTTGAACGAATGGCGACGTCGACTGCTTGTCGTTTTATAGACGTATCGCTACCTGGGGAAGGAAAGCTGCTGATTGTGACTTAACAATTTATACTTGACTTTACGAAAAAAAAAAGTAAAAAAAATAAAAAGTTCTTCTTCGCTGGAGGAACAATTTAGATATTGGTCTTCGAATTGGTACATATCTCAATAACTTCAAGCGATATAACTTTATGGTGAGTCACTTTTTAATCAGACACTTCGTGTTTACCAAGGACAAAGAAGGGACGAAGGTACCTTTTTTTGTCAGAATGAAATAAAAAAAGTATGCAAACTCTCATAGTCAAGGACAAGTTGTACTCCCAGTTGGATACATCTGTAAACGTACGTAACCTGCATATTTATGTGTGGGATCCAAGATCAAAAGTCATTCCAGAAGAAACAACGTGGTCCAGTGGGGATACCGAGATCTTAGGAAGTCTGTATACGAGAAATGTCATCCTTGACTCTATACATATATACATGTAAGAAGGACTTGGATGTGTCAACACGCGTCTCTTGCTCTTATCAAAACGATACCACACGACGTACGTTGATCCGATAAAGTTCAAAGCCCAAGCAGCGTACAGATCTGGAATGGCTTATTGATCCAAGTGGAGGAATCGGTTGGGTTCAAATCGGTAAGAGAGGGTCAATTCTCGGAGGATTCTCTTGTTCATGTATTTTTTCAAGTTTACACATACTCCGTCCACCTAAACTAAGCCTCTTGACAGGAGCGATTCTCTTCCGAGAAACTTTTAAAGCTCTTGGTGGTGGCATTTATTTACAGGAGCGTAACGTCTCTTAATAGTGCCGGAGCCGTTTGGCTTTGAGTCAAACGAAAGAGTGAGGCAGAAGGTTGAAAGTTTAGTTAAAGAATTGGGTTCCCGGCTACAGTAACGTATAGATCTGATACCGTTTTAAGTATCCTTAAGGTTGATACACGGAACGTTGGGCGAAACGAAAGAAAGGCATTAGGTAGTAGAACCTCGGAAATTTTTCTAGTCGATTTTGAAAGCTCCCGCGAGAAAACTACATCATGCTCGAAGTAGCTGGAAGGGCGCGCACTCTTGCGGGCTTTGGTTTATAAACACTCGGACGACGTAAGTCCCCGGTCGCTTTATACCGGAGTCGGGCGAAGGAAGCTCGTGGAACATCGTCCGGATGTGAATGTTTACAGATGGAGTATTTACATTTCCCTTGGGAGCTCGGTATTTCCAAATTCTCAATTCTTCTTGCTATCGTTATGAAATCGGCGGCGCAATAATAATCGAGAGAGGTTCGACCGTTAAAATTGTCCTAGGTATACACCACGGTCCGGACCATTCCCTTGGTTAATCTTAAATAAATTATAGGGGGACGGCACTCTTCGGGAACAAGATACAGTTCTTATTCACGCGTTCCGTTACTCTCTTAATTTCCGGTATTCCCTTGCTATTAGCGAGGAGGATGCCGAGGCAGCTAATTAATTGAGGATACTTTGTTAGGAAGTTGGGTAATTTCTCTTTAATTGGACGGTAGGGAATTTCGAGAGGATTTCGAATATCGACGGAGGGTGGCGAGGGGAGTAGGATATCTTTTAAGGGATCTTAATGTTAATAAAGATTGTCAAATATTTAATAGGATGCGTATTAGGCGAGGAGTCGCGTTTTAAAAGTAAGGGAAGCTGTACAAGGCGAGAAGGCGAGAGGTCAAAAGGAAGGAAGAAAGTTAAACGAGTATAGAGGTTAAATAGTCTATTCGAGCAGCGTGTGCAACTTATGAGGCTTGACTGACTTCTCCATTAGCCGGCTTTCCGTCAGAACTTAATTTTAATACACTTGCAGGCCAACGGCCGGAATATTAAAGCGTCAAAGCTCTGGCAGTTCGTACTGCTTCCATCTCTCTTTCCCTTTACTTATCTTTTTTCTTCAGCCTTTTCATTTTTTACGCCTTACGGCTTGACGCGGCCAAACAGAAAACTTTCGTAGAAGTCAAGAACCCTCGTAACAATTCTTGGGAATACGAGATCGGAGGACACGCGGCACACGTGGAATTATCATATAAGCTCGATACGGAATACTGTATTCGTGTTGGATACGGTTTTTGAGACTTCTAAAATTCAAATCAAACATTGAACATGTTTTAAGTTGAATAGTTAGGAATATATCATGTGTTAAAATTTGACTGTATGTGTATGAATAACTTGAAAAAAAAAAAAAAAAAAGAAAAGTACCATTCAACCTAGGATGCAGTTCGCGTTCGGTTGACTTGTAAAATCGTAGTTACTCACTTGGGATAGCTAACGAAAATCCACTCGAGCGTCCAACCACCGGATCGTCTAATTATTTCAGTTCGGTAATACGTTACGCGAATTCCGCTGGTGCGAAACCGAATTAATTGAGCCAGACGTAATTAGATTTGCTTCGTTAGATTTTCAAAAACAGACCATCCACCCAAAACGAATTTAACTGAGATAAGTCGTCCGCGTACTTCCATTGGAAAATTGTCCATTGACGTCGCCTCGTGAACCACGAAAAAAATAAATTCTTTAAAAACAGTCTATCTCTCGTGTTGACCTTTACTGTATTTGGATATCGATATCCTCGAGAATAATGTATGGGCTATCTCCGGTGGACAGTAGACGTGTTCGGTGCCAGGAGGAGAAAGACAAAGAGAGCAACAGGAGGAGGCCCGGGTAAGGGAGTGAAAAGAGAACATGAAAAAGCGGAGAGAATATTTGATGAGTTTCGACTGAATGAATTTCAACGTGGAATTATGGATTTATGGTTTCCTTGTCTAGAGCACGTTAAGTCTTCGCTGGATTATTCGTTTGCCGAGCTAATACGGTTGCCAATATTTCTTTAGCGTGTATATACGGCAGCCATCCTTCTACCCCGTCGCTCCCCTCATGATCGCCGCAAGGACGTTAGGTTTTCCCAGCTATCTATATACGTCCTCGGGTCTTTAGATCCTGAGATCCTGAGAATCCCAACTCTGATCCCCTCCCCGCCATCCTCCGCCCCCAAAAGCTCCCCGCGTCCTTTCATATCGGCCGCAGCCGCTCCGGGAGTCTCACTATTTCCGCATTATTTCAACTATAAATTTGGCGAGGAAAATGGCGCGGAATCGTCCCAGGCCATTTTCATCCTCTCGTTTTCCGTCTCACTCGCCGGAGAGGTTAGGTCGATAGGTACACGTGCTATATAGGTTAGCTGGATATAGCATGCGCACACGTATACGAGAAAGCTCGGATTCGCTCCGGCCGAAAGCGTGCTCGAATTTATTCTCGTGAAGATAAAAAATGTCGGCCAGTTGGCGCGGGTTACGCGTAAATAGAAGGCGGCCTCTCCACGGCGATTCTGAAAATTTATGCTTTTTGAAAATTCCCTCGAGCCTGCAGAAGAGCATCCCCGCCCGCAACGGAGCCACATAGGACCGTTCTCGTATTTCTTCGGTCTTAATGTGTCAAGTCAGCTATATGTATTTCACGAGACTCGTTCGTCTTGTTGCGTTTCTTTTGTTAGCATCGATCCACTTCATTTTATACCACAGACCGTCCTACGTCTTTCTTGGTCCGTCCCTTCATTTTTAATACCGCCTGAGTGTCCTTAGGAAATTGCGTGGACTTTATCCGCATCTCCCAATGTCCATACGGCCTGAGTCTGTCTCGAAAGGGGACTGTCATTGTCCTTTGGCATCCGTCGTTAAAAAGAAAAACGAAAAAGACCATGCATATATCCAGGCACAGTCAAGACGGAGAGAGAACATAGCGAGGAACGGAGTTGAAGCTACGCGAGAGAGAGAGGGTAACAAAGAATACGGCAGAAAAGAAAAGAAAAAGTGAAGAAAAGGTGAAATCGTTGAATTTCACAGTTGGCAACGTTGCGCATACAGATTCGCGGTCGAAAAATAAAATTTCGCGAACTAAGCGATATCCAAAAACTTTCGAGGATTTTACATCCCGTGAAGTTTGGGCATTCGAAGAGAAAAAAATACCCCATGAGGGTGTGCACAGAGGTTTCGCTGGGATACGGTAAGATGGTTATGCAGGAACGAAGGTAGCCGATTCTGCTGAATTCCAGGAAGTTTTCGTGCTTTTTCAACTAACGCACATAGAAAATCCTACGGCCAGTGTGAAATATCTCCTGTCGGGCAGCATCCGCGAGGATTTGTCGAACGAGAATTGATTTAGGTTCGAAGGACTTAATCCTCTGGAGGTTACCTTCCTGTCGGAGGCCTCGCCTGCTTTCCGACCACGATTCGCTGCAATGAGAACCCTGGAACATCCCCTCGGCTTTTACGAATTCACCAAAAAAATCCTCAGCCCGGGAAAATCTCCCCTGTTGTCTCGTGGGAGGCCAACCGCCAATTGACGTTAACTAACCTGCGGCGTTGAATATATAACGGGATACCCTTTGACCTCGTGCTAAACACTATATATATATATATATACGTTGCGTGGCTTACAGTTCGACTCTAATGGTGACAACAAACAGTTCGATATTGCTATACTAATGGAGACCCATTAGATTCTCGGGTGTATTAGGACATCGACCTGAGTAGCTAAACAAGAGAATGCCAACTGCTTACGACTTGGGTTCGTAAACCACGGACGTAATGCGTCCTTTATGGAGGGTCGTGCACACCATAAACCAGTACGTCCCTAGGAAGACGTGCTACGGCCTAATTAACGTAAGAGGAGTGTCCTTCTCATTCGTCGGCGCGATCTTTTACATTATAACGCGTACAGACTATATGTCCTAAGGCCAATATGGGCATCGTTACGATCATCCTCGGGCGAGGACTATACGCCAAAGTTTGACAAAAGTGGAAGGTCTTACCTAGAGGCGAAACTCGAGAAAACCTTAACACGAGAAGCCATTCGACGGCTGTTAGATGTGCGTACGTGAAAAACAACAATCTCAGCTTACGTCTCGACCTAACGAGATTGGAGGAATCAATATCAAAGTATTATAACGGGTATCCAATTGATAAAAGGTAAATGGCATATCCGTTCGGATGTTAAATAAACGATCGTGGAAGAATGGTAGAATTCGAGACTAGCTTGCTAAAGACTATCGTCCCGTTTCCATAAATTAGGAATTTCAAATTTCCAATATGGCGCCCGCAAGTCCGCCTACCATTAGTTCTAGAGAAGACGAGTGGGACAGAGATAGAAATGGTTGCACAGCGACTGAATGAGAGATACGAGAAATTGCA